>NC_073231.2:67272205-67588529 GCF_029281585.2 Gorilla gorilla gorilla | reverse complement strand
GACTATCGGTCTATACGGTACTAATAAAGTACTGTATGGTGCTCTAGGTGATTACTGGGAGGACAATGGTAGATAGAAAAAGGAGGCGGTCCAGTGGCTGAGCTCAGGGCACTCTACGGGAACAGGGAATCCAGCCGTGGGGGTGCAGCTGTGGTGAAGGCCAGTGGGTCTGGGTGGGTGAGGTGGAGCCTACGGCTGCAGCCAGGGTCCAGCTAGAGCTGACAGGCCCTTCAGGATGATAGATTTGAGGCACTTTTCTCTCTTCTGTGTACTTGATAGTCTGGGTGGTGAAGACATGACTAACAGGGTCACACCCTTGCTCCTCTGCCTGCGGAATCAAAGACTCCATCTGGGGCTTGTGTGTCATCTGAAAGCTACACGCTCAGATCTGGCAACGGAGAGGGAGCGGGGCTGAAGAAGGAAGAGTAGCGTCCGGGCGCAGTGGACAGCCCAGAGCACAGAGCTCCCGCAAGAGAGTGAGCCCCATATTGTTGGTGGAATTTTCCAGTATTCCAGTTAAGTCCCTTGTTTCATTGAGTGTTTTCTCCTGTGCCTCAGTCAGTAAGAGCACAAATTACTGGAGATCCTTCTTTACAGAGACATGTTTGGTGGCAGCTGGAGTTCTCCCCACACCTATTTTCCATGTTCTCTGACTGTGCCCTCTGATTACACTTAGCAAAACTGTCCAGGCCGTCTGATTTCAAGACATAGCTGACCTGCCATTTGGGGCGTCGGCAGGGAAGCCTCACCCACTCCTGAGTGTTGGCAAAATGACCGTGCCCAGCCTCTCCCACCTTTAGCTGCGGCTCTTGACCCCCTCCACAAGGTGTGGGCCAGTCTCGAGCCCACACGTCCACATCATTGGTCAGCTGGTCAGTCTCCTGCGTGTGTCTCTTCTCTACTCATTAAACTGCTTCTAGTAACCCTGGTGCAATAAAGAAAGTGGAATGCGCCAGCAGTTGTCAAGCATTGGAAAGGAATCAGCCTCACTACTTTGGATTTGGTTCACCCTTAGCTTTTCTCACAGCTACACCGTCCTCAAGCATCATCAGTAGCTGCTGCCTCTTCTCTCTCCTCTCTCCTTAGTTCATTATCAGCACCAATAAGCAAAGACGCTGGCAAAGTGCACAGTTTGCACCTCTTCTCCTTGGTGGTCTTAAGCCACAGACCCTTTTACACAACAGTCTCCATGCTGTCTGCCCTGCACAGCTCAACCTCTGCAGAGAAGTTCCCTTCACCACCTCCACCTCCTGCCTCACCGAGGGCTGCTGCAGACCACTGGGTCACCTGCCATCCAAAGGGGCTGGGTGGGATTGTACCGGCTGGACACTCCACCTACTCCCCACCACCTGCAAATACACAAGGAATGCAGGACCCACTCTGCCAAGGCTGTCACATCCCTTCTCTCTGAAGAACTGGAAGTTTATTCTCTGGTGCATGGAAGACAGAATCTCCCTGACACTATGTAGATTGTAAACACTCCCACGGTCTGAAAGGACCACAGGTTTTTCTGCAGCTCCTTTCTAGCCCTTGCCAGTCCCTGAGCCTGGGCTGATCTGGATACTTTGTCTTTCCACTTTGTCTTTCTCCCTGTGCTGTTGGGCCTTCTATCTCCGTGGAGGCGTGAATTGCATCACCCTTGCAGTTTGTGTTATCTTTCTGTGAAGTACATACATTGGATGTGGGACAGTAATGACAGCTGTCACTGTCTTGTTCCTTCTGACTCAAGTTAAGTTTCGGTCTGTCTTGCTCCACTGCAAAAAAAAGACAAAACAAAAGCAAAAGTGAACCTGAAGAGAAAGGAAAGGAGGGAAGACCTCATAGCCAGATCTGCTGGGTTTTGTGGAGTGATTTTCTTTCTCCCCCTTTAAGGGGCAAATGCTTTTTCCACTGGTACATTTGAAGTCCTCCAACTATGGAGAGGTACCAGCTCAGGACAGGTGGCATCCCAACACAGAGTGTTCAGAAAACCTGACCTTTTCAACTCTGGAGGGAAGAGATTTACTGTTGGCCACTCCTGGGTCTTTCCGGTATTTCAAAGGAATATTAGATTCTGTGAATAGGAAATGAAGAGGTAAATATGTTAAACCCATTAAATCCATGATTGGTCGATATACTTCTGTCATTTTAAGAGACTAAATATGGAAGGACGGCAGATGTGAAAACCATTGTACAATTTTAAAATGTCACAATTAAAAATGAACTGGCTCTTTCCCCCTGAAAAAGTGAATCTGTCATTAAGTAGCAATATAACCTTTGATAATTCACTTTACTTGTGTATCTCAGGTGCTTTGTGTGTAAAATGAAGCAGGTAGACTGATAATATCTAATACCTCTTTTAGTTTGAAATCCTCTTCTTTCTTTCCCTCCTCTACAGGCAGACAGAAAACTTAAATTGTAGGGCATTCCAAGGTCTTCCAATAATATTCAACAAAGGTAACTTAAATAAGTAAAGATATTATAAAAACAGAAGTCATTGGCCATGAGATTTCAAGGTCTACTTCGTTACTTGCTAGAAGAAAATTAAAGCAAAAAATAAAGAAGAAAAGATCAAGGCTAGAAGTAGAAAAAATGTAGGTGGCAGGAAATATAATTGCATGGAAGTTTGAGAAATAGGCAGACTAAGTAATGAATTTAATATCAAAATGTCGAAGAGTCTAAAAGGGATAATTGAAGGTCAAGAGTGAGCCAGAAAACCTTTGACTGAAAAAGCCAAAAATATACAGGATAGAAAGTAATACAGAAGATATAAATCTATTAAAATATTTATGTAAACAAATGAAAGCTATAAAACTTGTGGCAACAAAAGTAAAAAGTAGGGGAAATAATTAGCATTTATAGAATACTATTACATGTCAGGCATTGGGTTAGCTGGTTTACCTAATCAAAGCAATTCATGAGTTCACTGGCAAATTAAAAACAAGAAACTAGGGCCACCATGAATAATTATTGTTTATGATGCATAAGCTTTGAGGATGCAAAGAAGTCTTGATCGGCGTTTGTGAAGTCAGTAGGACATGAGCATGGGCCTGTTATCTGTATTTTCAATGTTTCTCATGCATGGTCAGGCTTGAAAATCACTGATCTAGTGTGCATCCTTTGAGGCGGGATGTTTGCATTCAACTGGTGAAAGCAATGCACTGCTATAACTGCAGAAGACAGCAGAGGGCTATGGAGATGAGGGGAGACTCCCATGTAACTGAGCCAGAAAGCTGGGTGGGTGGGGCTTAGATAAATAGAAAGGAGAGGGGAAGGAAAGCAGTTTTGAGGTTGGGGCAGGCCCGGCTTCTCAGGGAGTCAAAGTTAGTTGGCTTGGCTGAAAAAGAGGGCATAGATAACATGGATTTTAATTAAAGTAAGACTAGAAAGGAAGTTGATGTCATAATTGACCAGTCTTAGCCACTGGTCAGGGTGGTATCTGAAGTGGCAAAGCCCAGATGGAGAGTGAAAGCATTCACAAGAAAATTGTTGTAAGCACAAATTGAAATATACGAAAAGCTCCATCCAGGTTTATATCTGATATGGGTTGGCTGTGTCCTCACCCAAATCTCACCTTAAATTGTAATAATCCCCGTGTGTCAAGGGTGGGGTCAAGTGGAGATAATTGAATCATGGGGGGCAGTTTTCCCCATACTGTTCTCGTGGTAGTGAATAAGTCTCATGAGATCTGATGGTTTTATAAATGGGAGTTCCCCTGCACAAGCTCTCGTGCCTGCCACCATGTAAGATGTGCCTTTACTTCTCCTTTGCCTTCTGCCATGATTGTGAGGCCTCCCCAGCCATGTGGAACTGTGAGTCCATTAAACCTCTTTCCTTTATAAATTACCCAGTCTTGAGTGTGTCTTTATTAGCAGCATGAGAATAGACTAATACAATATTTAAGACTCCACAAAGAATAAGACCAGGTATGTCAGGCAGGGAACAGTATTGAGTTCTAACAGCAGCTGGGCACTACCTGGAAATACTTAAGTATGCATGTGTTCAGGGGGCAGGAAATGGAAATAACCAGAACCAAGCAGGTCAACAGGGTTCCAGGTAAGGGGGTCCCAGATAAGGGTCTTTGGGTTCCAAATTCTGTGGCTCTCACACAGCTCCCAGGAACTAGAGTATGCATGGAGTAGCAAGTCAGAGGGCCTCACCAACTAAATGGAAAGGCACAGTGAGGTCCCAGGGGAAAGCTGAAGTCCAGAAGGTCAACGGGGTTCACACAGAGAAGCCCACCCCAGGACCCCAGGTTCTGGGCCACTCTGGCATGGAAGTGATTCAGGACAGGCAAGCCCCCAAATTGGGGCTTTCCCAGGAAGGATTCTTGGATCACCTAGGAAAGAATTCGAGGGCCAGCCAGTGGTGTTAAATAGCAACACTTATTGATGCGGCAGTGTACAACAGCAGCAGACATACTGCTTCTTGCCCAGCAGGGCTACTTCATAGGTAGCGTGCCCAGAGTAGCAGCTCAGAGGAGCTTTTGCAGTCATATTTATACCAACTTTAATTCTATGAAAATTAAGGAGTAGTTTATGCAGAAATTTCTAGGAGTAGTTTAAGCAGAGATTTCTAGGATAAAGGCAGTAACTTCCGGGTTGTTGGGTTGTTGCCATGGAAAGGGGCGGTAATTTCTGGGTGTTGCCATGGTGATGGTAAACTGACATAGCACACTGGTGGACAATCTTGGGGAGGAGCTTCCTCCCCAGAACTGTTTTAGCTAGTCCTCAGTTTGGTCCAGTGTCTCAGTCCCACATCCTACCTCACCAACAGAGCAGAGAGGAGCCCAGGACATAGTGTGTGTTTGTGTGTGTGTGTGTGTGTGTGTGTGTGTGTGTGTGTGTGTGCATGTGAGAAAAAGAGGAGGAAGCCGGAGGAGTGCGCGGACATGGGAGAGAAGACATCAGGGGAGAGCAAAAGAAAGGCGACTCCGGAGGTGGGAGATGGGGCACCCTGGTCTGCACTGGAAACTGAGGGAGGTCCGCTGTCCCGGGAAGGATCCCCAAGGAGGTGCGCAACCCCCAGGCTCTGGTCACAGGTATCAACAATGTGTGCACACCTGAGAGATTCCATGTGAACTCACTTTTCACAAACAAGCGCTGAGATTGTGAAAAGTGGGTTCATAGGGAATCTCTTAGGTCCTTCCCTACTGCAAAATGCTGTGCACAACCAGTGCATTGGGGCAGGCTGTGTGGAATTACAGGGAGAGTGCTTTAAAAAGGAGGTGGCCAGTGAACACAGTTCTTCAGAATTTTTAAGGTAAAAGGAACTTATGTAATACCTTCAAGGACTAGCAGGCCAAAGAAAGGTGATTCAGTAACTACAGGTATAGTGTGCTGGACTATGTTCCAGTGGGAGAATAGATCATGCTAAATTCATGGGCACAATGGAATAAAATCGGCCAAAGAATCCTATAAGGGATATCTGTTTTCCTCAGTGATTCTCTGTGAAACCTTCTGGTTCTTATGAAATGAATCCACCAAATCCTCCAAACTATGAAAGCTAGTACCATGGAGTGCCAGGGAAACCAAGGAAGTGCTTTTGGGAGAATAGGAATATACATTTAAATGTCTTGGCATTTTGGCTAATTACTTGTGATTTCCTAGGGAATAGTCACAAGATGATACTCTCACATCCGCATATTCTATCAACCTTGTGCCTTGCAAAATATTATGCTCTTCACCACTAAAGAGTCCAGCAAGTAGTTGTTTCTATACATAAAATGTGTTTAAGACTTCACATCCCTGGAGTTTAAGATGAAAGGAGAAGAGATACATCACAAGGCACAAAGTTGCAGTTATATAGGATGAATAAATCTGGAGATCTAATGTTCACCTCCTGGTTAATATTTTTGTACACTGGTAACTTGCCAAGAGAGTAGGTATTAGGTACTCTTACCGCAAAGAAAGAGAAAGGTATCTACAGTATATGAGATGATGAGTGTGTTAATTTGCTTAACTGTAGAAATCGCTTCGCCATGTGTGTCTATCAAGATAAGTATATCAAAACATTATGTTGTACATCTTAAACATATACAATAAAAAGAGGAAACACAGTTTAACTGAAGAGCAGAAGCCCGAGCTATTGTGGTGTGTTTGCATTGACAAAACCAACAATTTCTTTATTACAGTGATCTACTTTGCTATAAAATTGCTCTGGGCAAAACTAAAGTTCATTAAAAGAAAATAGTTTGGAAAAAATTCTCATCAGATAATCATTCAGATCATTTAGTGGGCTTGGGCTTTTAACAAGGAACAGAAGATTTCTCCCAAGAAAGATTTTCTCAGAAAAATAAGATTGCTTTTTCATGGATGATGATGTTATTAAGAAAATGTTTAGTTTTCAAGAATGAAAACCTTGGAGTTAACAACAACCCTTTGAAATCTAGCTCAGAAAATCTGTATGGATTTTGATTCAACATTTTCCAAAAATATCTGACATACAGATCTAACCAGACATTGCCAGACATAGCTCAATATTCTGTGATTAGAGTTGCTGAACCCACTTCTGCCTTTAGGTCACACCAACCTGAAGCGTAGTTACCTTCCAAAAGGCAATAATGGGCTCTAGACAGGCTTCTTAATTCACTATAAAACAAAGACAACAAAAAGTCTTAATTCGGTCAAACTCATTCTCCATCCAGTTTTGTTCCCTTGCTGGCAAGCAGTTGTGAACCTTTGGAGAAGAGGCGTTCTGGTTTTTGGAATTTGCCACCTTTTTGCACTGGTTTTTCCTCATCTTCGTGAATTTATCTACCTTTGGTCTTTGATGCTGGTGACCTTTCGATGGGGTTCTTGTGTGGACATCCTTTTTGTTGATGTTGATGCAATTCCTTTCTGTTTGTTAGTTTTCCTTCTAACAATTAGGCCCCTCTGCTGCAGGTCTGCTGGAGTTTGCTGGAGGGCCACTCCAGACCCTGTTTGCCTGGGTATCACCAGCAGAGGCTGCAGAACAGCAAAGATTGCTGTCTGTTCCTTCTTTGGGATGCTTCATCCCAGAGGGGCACCTGCCAGATGCCAGCCAGACCTCTTCTGTATGAGGTGTCTGTCAACCCCTGCTGGGAGGTGACTCCCAGTCAGGAGGCACAGGGGTCAGGGACCCACTTGAGGAGGCAGTCTGTCTGTTAGCAGAAGTAGGCTTCAGAAAGCGGGTAATGACAAACTCCGCCGAGCTAAAGGAGCATGCTCTAACCCAATACAAGGAGCTAAGAACCTTGAAAAAAGGTTAGAGGAATTGCTAACTAGAATAACCAGTTTAGAGAAGAACATAAATAACCTGATGGAACTGAAAAACACAGCACAAGAACTTCGTGACACATACATGAGTATCAAGAGCCAAATTGATGAAATAGAAGAAAGGATATCAGAGATTGAAGAACAACTTAATGAAATAAAGTGTGAAGACAAGATTAGAGAAAAAAGAATAAAAAGGAACAAACAAAGCCTCCAGGAAATATGGGACTACATGAAAAGACGAAACCTACATTTGATTGGTGTACCTGAAAGTGACAGGGAGAATGGAACCAAGTTGGAAATCACTCTTCAGGATATTATCCAAGAGAACTTCCACAACCTACCAAGACAGGACAACATTCAAATTCAGGAAATACAGAGAACACCACAAAGATATTCCTCGAGAAGAGCAACCCCAAGACACATAATTGTCAGATTCACTAAGGTCGAAATGGAAGAAATGTTAAGGGCAGCCAGAGAGAAAATAATGATGAATGTGACCTTAGTTGGTAAGCGTTGCTTGTTAACCCTGAAAATATAATGTGAAGTACATGTGTAACACAAGACTCTTAACTGAAATTACTTGAGGTTTAGATTTCTATACCTAATCTTGGATGTATTCCTTAGGGTAAAATAAGCATATTTAATATTCAAACTACAGTGTTAAATATTTCAGTTGAAGTACTTTTCTCCCAATTCTGTTAATTCAGCACAATGCTCATCTCTGAGGATATGCAGGCAAGTAAAATTTCCTCTTGTAATAAGTTCACTAAGACCCGGAGCCATGGTTATTAACACCAACTATACTGCAGAGTTTTCTGTGGCACTTTTGAAATACAAGTGCTTCCCACTTTAACCCTTAGTGTTGGTTTTGGACAGCGCTCGGTATCTATTACTTTTATGCCCTGCAGAGGATTCTGATACCCAGCTAGTGAAAAGAATCACTAGCTTTATAAACATACTTTGCTTATCACCTCTTCCTTTATTTTTCTAAAGGTCATTTATATGCAATTTCTCATAAAACTAACTATGCACCTTTCCTGTAACCCAGCAGTTTTACTCCTAGGTAGTCGCTCAAAACAAGTAAAGACATATGCCCACAAAAGGACTTGTGCAAGAGTGTTTATGACACTTTATTCATAATAGCTCTTGTGTCCAACAATAGGAAAGTGATGGTGTGGACCCTCTGATACACTCATATAATGGAATACCACTCATTAATTAAAAGGACTGAATTATTGATGCATGCAACAAGATTAAATCCCCAAAACACCATGCTTAATAAAAGAAATCTCACACAAAATAAAGGTACTTTAGTATTTAATACTGTATTATAGTATTTATATTACATTCTAGAGCAGACACAACTAATTTTTGGTGGAGATAATCAGAACAATCATTGTGTTCAGTGAGGACAAAGTTGGGGAGAAGGCCAGTGAGTGTTGGTTGTTGGGAAGGCAAGAGGGAAATTTCTAATGTAATAGTCACAATCTATTTATTAATAGGTGTTTGGTCATTCTATTAGTCTGTTTTCACACTGCTGATAAAGACATACCTGACACTGGGTAGGTAATTTATGAAGAAAAAGACGTTTAATGGACTCACAGTTCCACGTGGCTAGGGAGGCCTCACAATCATGACAGAAGGTGAAAGGCATGTCTTACATGGCAGCAGCAAGAGAGCATGAGAACCAAGCACAAGGGGGTTCCCCTTATAAAACCATCAGATCTCATGAGACTTGTTCACTACCATGAGAACAGTATGAGGGAAACTGCCTCCATGATTCAATTATCTCCCACCAGGTCCCTCCGGCCACACATGGGAATTATGGGAGCTACAATTCAAGATGAGATTTGGGTGGGGACACGGCCAAACCATATCAGTCATACTGGTGCATACATTTATCAAAACTCATTAAATACTACACTTAAGATTTGTGTATTGGATTTTTTGTAATATTACCTCAAAAGAAACAAGTTTAAACAAATCTTGAACACCTGATGACACATACATTGAAGTATTTAGTGGGAAAATGTAACAAAGCAACAAGCAACTTACTTTGAATAAATGAGGTGTACTGATGGATAGAGAGCAAGATGGATGGATAGGTAGATAGGAATGTGATAAAGCAAACAGAATGAAGTGTAAATATAGGATCTAGGTGGTAGATAGTGCAGAGTTTACTATAAAATTTTTTCAACAGTTTTGTATATTTGAAAGTTTACATGACAGAATGTTAGGAAAAACATTAGAAGTGTGCATGTAATGTTCAAAGTGAATACTTTATCCATGATAACTCATTGATTTTGCATAAATCTTGTGATGGTGAGAGACTAGCTGTCCACCAAACTGACTCCTTCTCTTCTTCCTGATTACACAGCTATTTCCTAAATAGTCATATGCTTAAATGTGGTCAGGCGACTGAGTCTGAGCAATGGAATGGGAGTGGAAGGGATGCGCACCATTATCAGGCCTGGCCCATAAAAACCTTTCTCATCTGAAATTGGATGGAAACATGACCTTGGATACCTTTTGTTGAAGATAGTGGAGCCATACACAGTGAGTCTCTTACTCACTGAAGGGATGATGCTTGACAATCAGAAGTATCAGTTTTGGACTTCTTGTGAAGTAGAAATAGACTTCTAGTTAAATCACAGAAGTGTGTGTTTTATTTATTATAGTAGCCCGTGCACAACTCTACATGCCAGGTCCTATTAGTATCCTTATTTAACATATGAGGACACAATCCAGGAGTCAGGTGGCAGCTCAGCAGCAGCCTTGCCATCCAAACCCAGGCAGTCTGGCTGCAAAGTCCAGGCTCCTGAGCCTTACACTATCTTGCCTCTTTCTTCTTTGCAGGCAGAGATACAAGATCATTGTTTGTTTCTCTTTTAAGAAGGTAATATAACCCTGTGGCAGTGGGTAATCCTTCAGAATTCACATTTATATTCTTGGGAGCAGACTTTTCTTGCTAATGGTCGAGCATGCTGGTTAGCCACCATTTCTGCCAGCTGGCAAGCTTCCGGGTACATAATGTCTGGCGAAAGCAAAGGGAGGCAGGAGGGAAGGAAGGAGAGGACATGAATATGAGCATCGCCAACCCTTGCAGACATTCTATCCCCCATTGCTAGCCTAAATGATGAAAAAGAGGGGGTGCCCCAGCCATTGCATAAAGCTCCCTGGTATGTTTCCAGCTGGTGTTTCTGCTGGCCCCAAAAATTCACACCCAAATAAGGGAGACTGAGCTCTCTTCCTTAACTTTCACCTCGCTCTGTCTCATTAGTAGTATCTTTGAAATAAACCATGTGTATTGATTTACCGAACTCCTGGCAATGAAGCTGGTGCTTACAGGACCCACAATGTAAAAAAGAGAGGTCAGAAGAGGACCTCTCCTGTTTCACTGAACTGAGCTCTGATGGGTTCACCACATCCTGCAAAATACATGCCTCAAATACAGCATCCGGTCCTCCAACATGCAGATGCAGGAAGTGGAAATTTTATATATAGAACTATTACCATGGTGTCTTTGGAACTTGTGTGAACCATCACGCTCCTAATTGCCAGATGCCATGCAGCTTTGAGTTACATTTAGGAAATTATCAACGCTGCCAAATTCACATTTAAAGACAATAACAAGGGGCACAGCAATATCAAGTAGGCTTGCAAATCAAATGAAATTCAGCCACAGACCTTCTGTTTTCATGTTTGTTATGCTTTACCAGGTAACTGAATGTGAAAATAAACCCATGAGGATTCTGTATTTTTTAATGTAGAGCTACGGGTTACAAATCAGTCAGCTTTTGGCAACAGAATAGCGTTTCTGAATATTAATTGTTAACAATCTCTGAGCATTGAAATGATCTGAAATATCTTAGATTTTAAAATAAAATCTTCAACTTTCTCGAGGTGATTAATGTCAGAATAGAAATTCACCAAACTTACTCTTTAAACTGAACCTTTAGAAAAACTCTTGCAACCCTAGCCCAAATGAACCAACGGCATTTTGTCATACTACCCTCAGCTTTTTCCACGTGTAACAGATATCAGGGTTTGGTATGCAAATGTTTGTCAGCTAAGTCCCCAGAGACCACAACGTATGCTCATGTGTGGCCCTCAGGGCTGCTCAGTAACAAGAAAAAGAGTGGACCCCGGACTTTTGGCTCTGTTCTATCACATAATTTCTGAGGAGTTTCAAATTCAGTTAACTATTCAGCTTCCATATAATGTGCCTCCCTAAAATTCATGTCCACTCAGAACCTCAGAATGTAAACTTATTTAGAAATAGTATCTTTGCAGATGTAATCTAGTTAAGAGGAAGTCACACTGGAATAGGGTGGGCCCTAACTCCAGTCCTTATAAGAAGAGAAAACAGAAACAAAGACACATGGGAGAAGGCTATGTGATAAACAGGCAGCAATTGGAGCCATGTGTCCATCGTTTGGGAAACACCAAGGATTATGAGCAGCCTCCAGAACCTGGGAAGATTCAAGGAGGAACTCTTCCCAAGAACCTTCAGAGGGAGCCTGGCCCCACTGACACCTTGATTTCAGACTTCCAGTCTCCAAAACTGGGAGACAAACATTTCTGTCCTTCTAAGCCACCCAGTTTGCAGTGCTTCATTATAGCAGCCCTGGGAAACTAATACAGGAAACACTATCTGTTAAAGAGGTAGTGTTTTAAGGATTTATTCCTAAGTATTTGAAATCAGATCAATGGGAAATGCAAGATGAGTCTTTCCTCATTTTGTTCAACTTTCCTCTGAAAGAGAAAAAGGAACAAGCGTTTCCTCTGAGGTCACAGCTGCAGACGCCAGCTAGGCACTGCCAGCCATCTGTCATTCTCCACTATTATGCTTTAAGGAGCAGAAGACTTTCTATGGTAAAGAACAGATAGAGAGCAAGCCCAGGGCCCCTTCTTCCAGCATGATCCTTGCTGTCTTCCAAGACGGCACCTGTGAGACTCTAGATCTGAGATCATCCTCATTGATGAAAGTGTCAAAATATAGAAGCATTTCTTTGAAAAAAAAGTTTAGAACCAGGCTGCAGAGAGTGATATTGGCATGCTACTTGTCACATCAATGAGCTTGCACAGGTTGTCTAGCCTTCTGAAGTCTCTATTTCATCTTTTATGAAATGGAAACGATGGCAATGCCTACCTCAGGATTATTTAGAGAGGTAAACAAGTTAAAACCTGAAAAGTGTGTAGAACAATAGTCAGCTCACAAAAGCACTTAATCAATAATAGCTGTTGTTGTCTAGGACAGTCCCAAATGTTCCAGAAGGAAAAGTTCAATATAGAGATTATCATTGCCTGGGAGACATTTGCTTCGCCTTCTGTTTTCAAATGCTTGCAACGTAGAAGACTGGAGTGAATCCAAGACAAGTGTTAATACATTGTCCAGATCTTTTATCCCAACTGATGTAAAACCATGGAGCAAGATAGCTGTCTATCTCTGGTAAATAATCTATGTATTCCCTTGGCACAAGCAGCTTCCATGGCTTTCTGATAACAGTGACAAGAAAATTATTTGTCCATTAGAAGAACACCTTTTTATCTACTTTCTTTCACTGTATGGACAGAGTGCTCTTGACTTTTAGCCAAGACTTAGAATCAATTTGAAATGACACCGTTGATAGAGACAGCACCAAGTTTTTCTCCTGTGACACAGAAAATTCCAACTTCATAGGCATCTGAACCAGCACTTTGTGAGGCTGATAGATGCCTTCATTATTCAGAAAACACAATTATCTTTACTGTGTGATCTGTCATGAATATTCTGACTTCTTGAATGTGATAGTTCCTAGTCTCCCACAGTATGTTAATTCTAGAAAAAAAGTTGGTCACACTTATAAGGAAGATCACCCATTTACTTATTGTGTTTCTCCATGAAAGTTGACTATTTGGCTTGTTTAGTTTCTTTGAACCCTGTATTGACTCATTTGCTCAAAGCATAGAGCAAGAGAGTGAAACATCAAAGTTGGATGGTATCAACATTTCATTGCTTCAAGCTTACATCCAAATTTCACATGGTCTTCAGCTAAACTGCCTCAGGAGAGCTAAGAGCCCCTCTCTGTCTCCAGGTGAGTGCAGGTCCCTGCATTCAGTGGGCACCAAATGAGCAAAGGAGCACATCTTCATTTTGCTTCTGGAGACTTCTGGTTTCTGGTCTGACACAAAAGAGCTTACGTGTTATCACTTCTGTTCTCTGAACAAGAAAGCTAAAAAAACTGAAAATCAATGACTCTTCTTAAATCCATCAGAAAATTGAGGTGACAAGACCAATTACTGACTCAAAAGCTGGAAAGAGAAAGATACGGAGAACCAGAGTGTACTGAGCAAAAGCCCCAGCTAGTAGAAACACTTAAAGGGTGATGGACTAATTCCTAGAGGCTGCGAATGGACTACTTCAGTAAAGAAAAAACCCCTCGGGGCCCAGCTGTGGTGGTGATGGGGACACATGCATGAGTTGCAACTCCAAGAGACTACCAGATTCTCAAGGTGAAGATCAGAGAGAAAACCCTGCCTGATTTGAGCAAGGGGAAGGAAAGTAATCATTTTGAAATACACTTGGAGCATTTCAGTCTCATTAATAGAGGTAAATCCTAAAGGAAAACTATGTTATTTCCTTAAGGAAAACTTAGATCAACTAAGATGGGTTTTACCAGAGCCTAACCAATGAGGGGGAAGGGAAACACAAAATCTCAGCCCCTGTTCCCCTCCTATCCCACCTAAGACTGTGAAAAAAGCATGAGGAAGCATTTGTGAAGATTACATCCCAGGAACATAGGCCCATTAAAAGACTGAGACTCAGTTATAGAACTACAAAACACTTAGCTTTCCCCTATACCTTACCACTGTATCAATAGAACACTTTTATAATATAAGAGAGGATTACAGATAAAAAGAACTGCAAGGCTCAGATTATCTTAGAAGACATCTGTAGGGAAACCAAAGACAACAGGGGAGTTGAAAACCAGGGCACTAGAAGAAATTTTAGCCTCGGATACCTATAGCAACAGCAAACAGTAAACACAGCCTAACTCCTTCCTAGATAAATATAAAATTGCACACTAAAGGAATATTTACCTCAGTTTCCTTTACACAGTACACCATGTCTGGCTCAAAAAAACAAAAACAAAAACTCAGGGCATACTAAAAAAAAACACAGACTAAAGAGGCAAATCAAGCATCAGAATCAGACTCGGATGTGGCAGCAATTTTAGAATTATCAGACTAGGCATTTAAAATAATGGATTAATATGCTAATGGCTCTTATAGCAAAAGTAGGCAACATGCAAAAGCAAATGGGAAATGTAAACAGAAAGATGGAAACTCTAAGAAAACATAAAACTTAAACTTTAGAAATCAAAAACACTGTAACAGAAATGAAAGAACATCTTTGATGGTCTCATTAGTAGACTTAACACAATTAAGGAAATCAGTGAGCTTGAAGATATGTTAATAGAAACTTCCCAAATGAAATGGCAATGAGAAAAAATAATGGGAAGAAAACAGAACTGAATATGTAATAGCACTAGAGGGATTTTTTAATAGACTTTATTTTTTAGAACAAATTTAGACTTGCAGTAAAATTAAGAAAATGGTACAGAGATTTCCGGTATACCTTCTGCCCAGTTTCACTATTATGGGCATCTTACATTAGTAGGCATACATGTTACAATTAGTGAACCAATACTGATACATAAGTATTCACTAAAGTCCATATATTTTTCCATTTTCTTAGTTTTTACCTAATTTTTTTTGTTTCATGTCCCATCCAGAGTGCCGTGTTACATTTAGTCATCATGTCTGTCTCCTTAGGCCCCTCTTACCTGTGACAGGTTTTCAGACTTCCCTTATTTTTGATGATCCTGATTGTTTTGAGGAGTACTATTTGGGTATTTTGTAGAATATCATTCTCTGGGGATTTGTCTGACGTTTTTATTATGTTGTAAACTTGAGTTATGGTTGTTCTGGGAGGAAGCCCAAGGCAAAATGCCATTTTATCACATCATATCAAGGGTACATACTGTCAACATGACTTGTCACCCTTGATGGTGACCTTGACCACCTGGCTGAAGAATTGTTTGCCAGGTTTCTCCACCACAAAGTTACTCTTTTCCCCCGTTTCCATGCTATATTCTTTAGAAGGCAGCCATTCTGCACAGCCAATACTTAAGAGGTAGGGAATCATGCAATACCTCCTTGAGGGAGGAATATCTGCATAAAATATTTGGAATTTATCTCTTCTCCCATTTATTTATTTGTTTAGTTATTTGTAGGCCAGTGTGGTCTCATCAATATTTCTATTACACTTTGGGTTATAATTCAATACTTCTTTGTTCTGTTGTTCAAATTGTTCCAGCTTTAGCCTCGGGATATCTTTCAATTGGTTCCTGTATCCTCTGACATATCCCCAGAATTAGAAGATTATTTATTTATTTTGAGTATATCCTCAATTTCTGGCACTGGAAGACATTTCAGGTTAATCTTGTATATTACCTGCCTCAGTCTTAGAATTGTTGCTCATGTCTTATATTGGAGAGTGGCATTAGAAACTATGATCTGAGCACTAAGTGTGCTCATTGCTACTGGGTGTCATTTTACTTAGATTCTCTCAGTTGACAGAGCAAGGAAATACATGTGTATATGATAGGTCATACACATACACATCTATAAATTTTTCTATATGTAATTATCTGGATCTATATTAAGACAAACATGAAGTAGTACTGATGTCTCCAATTCTAATCTATTACTACATGGATGATTCTAGTTCCCCTTGCTTGTCTGCAAATTCCTGTGCAACTAGGAAACCTGGCCCGTACATCTGCCATCCATTAACCTAATTGCTCAATTCCAATATACATGTGTCATAATAGCATGTATCCATCATTACAGTAACAAATAAATTATTTCGCTGCCCTAAAAAATCCCTTGTGCGTCACCTATAATCTTCTCTCTCTCTCCTTGAACCTCTCATTACCATTGATCTTTTTAGTTTCACTCTAGTTTTGCCTTTTCCAGAATGTCATAAAATTTAAATCGTACAGGATGCAGTCTTTTAAGAGTGGCTTCTGAAAGTGAGACTTGGAAATATGCATTTTGGTATCATCCATGTCATTTCGTGGTTTGGTAGCTCTTTTTAAAAATCACTGACTAGTATTCCTTTATATGGATATGCTGCAGTTTATCCATTCACCTATTAAAAGATATCTTGGTTGTTCTAGTTTTTATCAAGTATGAATAAATCTGCTATTATGAATAAATATGCTATCAGCATTCATGTGTGGGTTTTTAGATGAACCTAAGTTTTAAATACAGTTGGGTAAATACCTGGGAGTTCAATTGCCACATTGCATGGTAATCCAGCTGTTTAGTTTTGTAAGAGAAAAGAGGGTTAATTTTTAAAATTACCCCCAGTACCAATGTTTTGTGATCCTACCAAAATATAGGATTTATATCCATTCTATATCAATGGTTAATAATGATAAAATGCAAAACATGAATGGGAGGAAACATGAAAATGATGATATACCAGCACTATTTTTCCCCAGAGTATTCTTTTCAGTGAATTAATACTTTATCTCAACCAGCTCATTTGGGATTAACAATAAATTCACATAGGGAAATAGGTGCTGATCTCTGTGACTGCCACCTTAGACATCTTGAAACCTATCATTGTCTTTCAGGCTAACAGTCATTAAGAAGTAATTCTCTTTTTTAGGGTTTCAGGGAGTATTCACTGGCCTGTCTCTGGCAATCAGTGAAATGTGTTCATTCCAGCAATTTCAATGTTATATAGTCAGGTGACATTAGCCCAGTTGTTTATGGACTGCTGAGCAAAATGCAATCTGACTCTTTTAAAAAGAAAAAAACACAAACTCTTATTTTAACTTCAGAGGTACATGTGCAGGTTTGTTATATAGGTAAACTTGTGTCATGAGGGTTTGTTGTACAGATTATTTCACCATCCAGGTATTAAGCTAGTACTCAATAGTTACTTTTTTCTGATCCTCTCCTTCCTCCCACTCTCCACCTGCAAGTAGGCCCCGGTGTCTGTTGTTCCCCTCTTTGTGTCCATGTGTTCTCATCATTTAGCTCTCACTTGTAGGTGAGAACATGTGGTATTTAGTTTTCTGTTCCTGCATTAGTTTGCTAAGGATAATGGCCTCCAGTTCCATTCATGTTGCTGCAAAGGACACGATCTTGCCCTTTATTATGGATGCATAGTATTCCATGGTGTATATGTACCACATTTTCTTTATCCAGTCTACCATTAATGGGCATTTACATTGATTCTTTGTCTTTGCTGTTGTGAATAGTGATGCAAAGAACATATGTGTGCATGTATCTTTGTGATAGAATGATTTATATTCCTTTGGGTATATAGCCAGTAATAGGATTGCTGGGTTGAAAGGTAGCTCTGGTTTTAGCTCTTTGAGGAATAGCCACAATGCCGTCCACAATGGTTGAACTAAGTTACACTCCCACCAACAATGTATAAGTATTTCCTTTCCCCCACAACCTCACCAGCATCTGCTATTTTTTGACTTTTTAGTAATAGTCATTCTGACTGGTGTGAAATAGTATCTCATCATGGTTTTGATTTGCATTTCTCTAATGATCAGTTATGTTAGGCTTTTTTTTCATGTGCTTGTTGGCTGCATGTATGTTTTCTTTTGAAAAGTATCTGCTCATGTCCTTTGCCCAATTTTTAATGTTTTTTTCCTTGTAAATTTGTTTAATTTCATTATTTACCCAAATGTCATTCAGAAGCAGGTTGTTTCATTTCCATGTAACTGTATAGTTTTGAGCAATTTTCTTAGTTTTAACTTCTACTTTAATTGCACTGTGGTCCAAGAGAGTGGTTGGTATGATTTCAGTTTTTTGTATTTGCTAAGGATTGTTGTATGTCCAATTATGTGGTTGATTTCAGGGTATGTGCCATGTGGCAATGAGATGAATGTATATGCTGTTGTTTTGGGATGGAGAGTTCTGTAGAGGTCTATTAGGTCCATTTGGTGCAGTGTTGAGTACAGGTACTGAGTATCTTTGTTAATTTTCTACCTCAATGATCTGTCTAATGCTATCAGTGGGGTGTTGAAGTTTCCCACTATTATTGTGTGGGAGTCTAAATATCTTTGAAGGTCTCTAAGAAATTGCTTTATGAACCTGGGTGCTCCTGTGTTGGGTGCATATATATTTAGGATACTTAGATCTTCTTGTTGAATTGAACCCTTTACCATATGTAATGCTCTTCTTTGTCTTTTTTGATCTTTGTTGGTTTAAAGTCTGTTTTGTCTGAAATTGGAATTGCAACCCCTGCTTTATTTCTGTTTTCCATTTGCTTGGTAGATTTTTCTACAGCCCTTTATTTTGAGCCTATTGGTGTCACTGCATGTGAGATGGGTCTCTTGAAGACAGCATACAATTGGATCTTGCTTCTTTATCCAGCTTGCCACTCTGTGCCTTTTAATTGGGGCATTTAGTCCATTTACATTCAAGGTTAGTATTGATATGTGTGAATTTTATCTTCCCATTGTTCTGTTAGCTGTTTATTATGCAGACTTGTTTATATGACTGCTTTATAGTGTGACTGATCTG
Source organism: Gorilla gorilla gorilla (assembly GCF_029281585.2). Lineage (NCBI taxonomy): Eukaryota > Metazoa > Chordata > Mammalia > Primates > Hominidae > Gorilla > Gorilla gorilla. Next base: position 67,569,708 of record NC_073231.2, on the reverse strand, counting down.
TGTACTTAAGTGTCTTTCTGTAGTGGCTAGTAACTGTCTTTCTTTTCCATATTTAGTACTTCTTTCAGCAGCTCTCATAAGGCAGGTCTGGCGGTAATGAATTTCCTCAGTATGTACTTGTCCGAAAAGGATCTTATTTCTCCTTCACTCATGAAGCTTAGTTTGGCTGGATATGAAATTCTTTATTGGAATGTCTTTTCTTTAAGAATGTTGAATATAGCAACACCCCCCCACCATCTCTTTTGGCTTGTAGTGTTTCTGCTGAGGGATCCACTGTTAATCTGACGGGCTTCCCTTTGTAGGTGATCTTCCCTTTCTCCCTACCTATCTTTAACATTTTTTCTTTCATTTCAACCTTAGAGAATCTAATGATTATACATCTTGGGGATCATCTTTTTGTGAAGCATCTTGCAGGAGTTCTCTGTGTTTCCTGAATTTGAATGTTGGCCTCTCTAGCTAGGTTAGGGAAGTTCTCATAGATGATATCCTGAAATATTTTTTCCAAGTTGCTTCCATTCTCCTCTTTCAGGGATGCCAATATATGGCAGATTTAGTCTCTTTACATAATCCCATGTTTCTTTGAGGTTTTGTTCATTCCTTTTCATTCTTTTCTTTATTCTTGTCTGACTGTCTTATTTCAGAAAGCCAGTCTTCAAGCTCTGAGATTCATTCCTCAGCTTGATCTATTCTGCTGTTAATACAGGCAGTTGTATTATGAAATTCTTGTAGGGTGTTTTTCAGCTCTATCAGGTCAGTTATGTTGTTCTCTTCTGTGCTGGTCATTTTCTCTGCCAGCTCATGTATCATTTTCTTGTGATTCTTAGCTTCCTTGGATTGGGTTTCAACATTCTCTGGAATCTTGATTATCTTCATTCCTATCCATATTTTGAATTCTATTCCCACCATTTCAGCCCAGTTATGAACCCTTGCTGGAGAATTAGTGTGATCACTTGGAGGAAAGAAGGCACTCTGGCTTTTTGAGTTGTCAGAGTTCTTGTGCTGGTCCATTTTTGTCTTTGTGGACTTGTATTCCTTCAGTCATTAAAGTTGCTGTTCTTTGAATGATTTTTTTTTCTTTTATCCTATTTTATGACCTTGAGGGATTGATTGTGGTATAATGTGGTTTTGGTCAACTGGCTTCATTTCTGGAAGATTTTAGGGGGCCAAGGCTCAGCTCAGGCCTCCTGGACTACATTCTCTAATTCTGGGGGACTGGTATCTGGTCCTGGCTTTGTTCTATGGCCCTTGGAGGTTAGGAACCTGCTGTGCTAGACACTCCACGGTTGTCCCAGACTACTGGTCACAACACTATGATGGGTGATGTCATCCAAATTGCTTCATAAGGTAGTGGCAGTGGGATCCATCCTTGTTTGCACATGCCAGCCTCAGCAGCAGTGGCAGCATGGTGGGGTACAAACTCATCAGCTATGGTGGGGTGCTAGCAGGTGCCAGGGTGCCAGACTCTGAGTTTGGAGCAGCAGTGATGGCAGCATGACATGGTGGGATGGGGTGAGGGGGACCCTACCAGCATGTGTGTGTGCATTCACACTGGAGGTGGTATTAGCATGGCGGTGGGGTGCTGGTGAGCACAGGACTGTGCATGTCCTCTTTGTGAATTCGTGTATATGGCAGTTGCTGCTCAGTGTGGGAGTGTGTCCAGTGTTCTCTGTGCCTAGTTTCATGCCAACAGCAGTGTTGGCACAAGGGCAGGATGCTGGTGGGGGTGGGACTGGTAGGCTCCATGCCTGACAATGCTCTGACAGGTGCAGTGAGGGTAGGGAGGTAGGGTGCACTCATGCTTCCAGCAGTAGCATGGCAGGGTGCATGTGCACATGTATGCTGACAAGGAAGGATAGGCAAGGTCCACTTGCTTACACACACACCAGCAAAGCAATGTAGGGGATGTCCATGGGCAAATGCATGCAGGCAAAGCAGCACAGGGAAGGCTGCAGTGGGATGAGAACATGAGTGGGTTGGTATATGCCCATGGGGGCTGCTCTGCTGGAGCTCTCTGCTGGTCAGCTGCCATCCACCAGGGCAGGAGCTATGATATGGCCCCTAGGAGGTACACAGCCCCCTCACCAGCACCCAAAGCTGCACTGCAAACAGGCGTGGTCAGGCTGGGGCCATGGAAGAGCCCAGGAGACTGAGGGATGCTAAGGTCAGACTGGCTCCATCTCATGGACAAGACGCTCTGCTGAGCTCAGGTCCAACAGTTCCCCTGGTGTTAAAGTCTCCTATGGGAGCAAGTCAAGCCCAGGGGGATGAGCATTTCTGGCGGTGCTCCACTGCAGACACTCTCACACCAAACCCTCTGGGCCACTCAGGCTGGAGTTCTGCCCCTACCATTTCTCTAAGCAGCTCTTCCTGCCAACTCTAGTGTCTGTGTTGGTCAAGGGGTCTCCTCCTGCCAGGGTTCCAGAGGACTTTGGTGACAGCAAGTTGTTCCTTGCCTGTTCAACTCACCTCTTCCCCAGGAGCCATTGGAGGCCAGGAAAGAGTTCCAGTGCACAATAGCCCTGTGTGAGGTTCCCAGCTTCCTCTGCCTTCAGCCCAGCTTCTGTGTCTTCCCTCTGTCAACTCTCAATGCTTCCCTCTGAAGATCTGCTAGGAAGGGACCAGTCTTTCTGATGACCTGGTCCCTCACTGGCAGATGTTCCTCTTGGCCCCATTTAGTCGGCCATCTTGATGATGTATATCACAATCTGATTCTTAAAATTGAAACATTTTTGGAAAGAAACTTGATAAAATTTTGAAATTTTTAAAAATCTTAGTTTGCACAATGTTGTTTAAATTTGAATTAAATAATGTTACAGATTTTGAGATTCATCATGGACTATATTCATTTGCTCGGGCTGCCATAGCAAAGTACCGCAGTGTGGGTGGCTTAAACAACAAAAATCTATATTCTCACAATTCTGCAGGCTAGAAATCTCAGGTCAAGGTGTCAGCGGGATTGGTTTCTTCTGAGGCCTCCCTCCTTGGCTTGTAGATAATCGTCTTCATATGCTCTTTCCTCTGTGTGTGTGTGTGTGTGTGTGTGTGTGTCCTAATGCCCTCTTTTTATAAGGACACTGGTCATATTGAATTAGAACTCACACTAATGGATTCATTTTAACTTAATTATTTCTGTAAAGACTCTATTTCCAAATAAGGCCACATTCTGAGGTGCTGGGGGTTAGTGCTATACAGCACATGAGTTTTTGGTGGGCAGAGAGGGGAATAGAATTCAGCCTAATATATGTACTTTAGTTTCTCACTATCAATTTTCAAACTAATAGTCATCACAAATTCAGTACAGACTTGATTTACCAGGAGTGTCATATATGAGCTTTATAAAAAGTGAGTCAGGAAACTTTTTTTTTTTTTCATTTCAGGAAAGCACTCAGGGGTGCCCAGCAGGACAGCCTCCAGCTCTTCAATCAGAGCTGTAACACCATTTCCTGAAACACCATTTTCGACTAAGCTTTGGAGTGAAAAAAATACCTGTTATCACGGACTAATGCCTCCAGGAAAGAAATCCTCGTGATATGCATCTGTCCCCAATATGGCCACAGTAAATCTGAGAGGAAGAAGGCAAAGGTAAAAATTAGGCTTGCTCATAGAATACAATATTTATGACTGTTGTTTACACCTGCTTGTTTTACAGAGGAAAATTAAGAGCTGTGGAAGTTAAAGACTAAGATACTCAGCTAGCTAAAAGCAGAGCCTAAGTTCCAGGTTCCTGATCCACTGCTCATTATTCTTTGAAGAAAAGATCACTCATATTGTTAAGGATTCTTTAGATCTTATATAGAAATCTAGAACATTTACACCTCTATTCTGAATATTTAACTGACTCTGAAATATACAAGGCACTGTGCTGGGCCCTGAGGAATAAAAATTTTGTGTAAGACTCCGAAGCTGCACTTAGAGGGCTTGTGATTGTATGGAGGTAGCTAGTGGGAAGGAGATTGGAACGTGTTCCCAAATGTTTCTAGAAAAAGATAATTTAATACAAATGTTGTGTGAATGGAACAGAAAGGTAACACAGGTACACTAAGGGTAAAGAAAGTACTTCCTGATGGAGTAATCAATAAAGCTAAGATTCCTACAATTGATCAATGTCCAACAGGAGACCTTGGGTTTTTCAATAAAAGCCATTAAGCAGCAACAGTGATCTCAATCCCATAAAAGGATTCCATAAACCAAACATTTAGTTGGTATAGATGAATAAATGTAAGATACCTTATTAAATGTCCCACTATTAAAATTAAGCTTTACAATTATCTACCAATTGGACAATGCCACCAACACGTGACAGTATTAGTGTTCTTGTTTTATGAACGTTGTCGTGTGTGTGTGCGTGCACACATGTCTTTGTATATGAATGTGTATGTATACATATATAACAAACAGGGGTGTTATTGAGAAACATTTAATGAAGTTAATGTAAAGTATCAATGTCCAAAGCAAAAAATTAAAACTATATTTTTATTTTCTAGACAGAACTATGTGTTTATATGTATAATAAAACTGCTTTCCAAGTGATGTAAGTTCAAGTCACTTTAATCATTCCCAAATCACCTGCTGAGGTTTAGCATTTCTTTTCCACATAACCAATCACACTGTGTCCCTCCTCACTGGGTTTCCGCTGCACACTTGGTTGCAGTGAAGGAATGGCTGCTGTAAGGGTCTGTCTGCTCTTGGTTCCCCAGCGCCCCCAGAGGCCGTGAGCCAGGGTGTGTCCACCAACACTGTGGCCTGCAGCCTCATCCACTGCCCCTGCCTGCTGAAGCTTGGAGTGAGGGGGCAGTGACCCCTAGGCCTCTTCTCCCTCCTCCAGCTCTGTGTGCCCCACAGTCATGGGGCCGCCTGCATTTGGGCTGACTCACAGCCTCTGCTGGGGACACCATCCTCTTATGCTCTTTGCCAAATGGTGTGGAAGACTTTGCAGCCTTTATGCTTCACACAGAAGCTACGGTTTGAGTGTGCGCGTGTGTGGGGGTGTGTGTGTGTGTGTGTGAGATTTATGCGTTTATTAGATAATAAATGATTCTAAGCATTTAAGTCAGTTATAGCCTCTCTTTTATGGAGAGTGAAGGCAATAAAAGATTCCCTCCTCCCCACCCTTCACTTTACCTTATATTGTTGTCTGAAAATCTATTATCAGACTTAAAGGAAAGATGGACTAAATTATGCTCCAAATATTTTGAGTTTTATAAAGCCAACTTTAAACCCCGCTAGCCTTCCTGTTCTGTAAAGCTTTAATGAACTTGTTTATCTAGTCATAGAATCCAAAACCCCAACTGCCATTAATTCAGATCAAATAAATTGCTACTACTCTGAGAAGAAATAATTATGGACTCTTTGATGTTTTCTTCAGCTTATTAACTTTATATAATTTGCCTTGGGAAATATATTTTAACACAGTATCAAAAAAGTACATATCTATTTATACTTCTGATTCCTAACTCAAAATCTCAAACAGTCGAATATGTTAACAGATTAAGAAGATAAGCATTTTTATCTTTGCTTTTACTGCACAAAGAAACTAGGTCTGAGAACTGTTAAATAATACATTCATAGTCATAAAACCAGTCGATGGAGGTGATTTCGAATATAAATTTCTCTGGCTCCCAAAACCATGATTCTTTAACTTTCTTATAATGTTGTCAGTGATAATATTTGCATAAATTTGACACAGTAATATTTGGGAATCTGAGATAATATGCAATGACAAATTTACTTTTTACCACAAACACTTTATTATGGTAGGGAAATTATTCATATCTAAGAGAAATTGTTTTCTGTGTCCTTATAAAATGTTTCAATGTATTGCTCAATTCCACTGTTAATAATTTCATTGTATTATTCTCTGCCACCACTAGGCTGTCTTTTTAGTTGTCTTCATTGTCTGGCTTTCTGTGGCCCAGCAGTAGTCAGAGGAATGGGGTTTACATGAGTCTTTTAAAAGCCTTAGCATTTATGTATTACTATTCCTTAAAGAGGATGTGAATTGGTGAGCTAACGAGGTTTTAAAGAAAGGCTGAATCTACTTGGGATGGTTCTTTTTATCATGCAGAGCAGTAGATTTCCCATATGCACTGTGGAGAGGTGAGTGGGGAGGTTTTCAGTGGAAGAATGGGGTGAAATTCTGTAGCCTTCTAGCGCTGTGCATTCCAGTTTCTATTGCTACATAACAAACTGCTGCGGAACATGGTGGCACAAAACAAACTCAGCTGCACTCACAAATTCTGTAGGTAAGGAATTTGGAGACAGCAAGAATGGATTGCTCTGAACCACATTGTCTGGTTTCCCAGCTGCAAAGATGAAAGCTGAGAGTGACTGTACGGCCAGCGGTTGAAATCTAGGGCAATGCCTTCACTCACCTACCTGGCAGTTGATGTCCTCTGTTGGCTGGGGCCTCAGTGGGGCAGTTACATGTGGCATCTCAGCAAGGGCTTGCCTGGGATTTGTCACAAGATGACAGCTGGTTCCAAGAGTAAGAATCCCAAAAGGGAAAGGCAGAAATGCAGGGTGTATTTTGATTTCATCTCAGAAGTCACATACTCTGTGGATTGTGACAGTAACACTGGTCTGTCCACGTTCAAGGGAGGAATAGACCAAGCACCAGATAAGAGGCATGCAAAGGTATTATTGTATGAAGATCATTTAGAATAAAAGACATTGTACCATTTGGGGACATCCAGTCTGCTGCAATGAGTCAGATCTTAAAAATATACTTTCATTACTTTGTGAGCCATGTGATTTCCCAATAGCACAAGCAAGTAGGAAAAGAATCAATGATCTGGGACTATTTGACAATTAAATTTCTCATATCATGAGACTCTCCCTAGAGGACAATGAAAGTTGACTGTATATTCATTTTTCACGACTGAATCTTTACTCCTTCAGTATTCCTATGATATAGACAGTGTAACGTACAATAGCTGATACTTTACCCATCGATTGCCAGTCATTAGGATCTGTTTTATGAAAATGGTGAGAAAGACACTAGCAAAGCCTGCTTGAGTAGATATGGCCAGGAAAACTCAGTGCAACCAGCAGCTGAATCACAAAACACAGAAGCCTAACCATACCTGAACACTTCACCAAAACAAGTCAGTAGCAAAGACAGTGTTGGCTCACAAAGTTTTTACTCCCTGTCAAAATATTTGTGGGGTTTTTTTGGAAAGGGGTGGGATATGGGATAGTGTTAACATCCTTACTTATGTTTGAACAAATATTTAAATGACTTAATCCGAAGAAACCTACCTTAAAGCAAATAATTTTTGCCTGAATGTTGATCTAACTACAAAGACCCTCGTTCTTTAAAAGTAGCCCTTAGAAATAAATGCTGATATGGAAGAACAATTTCCAAATGTGACTTAAAGAAAAGCCGAGGTCTGTTTTTAAATTTGAAAATGAAGTTGTGGGGAAGCTCATAGAATGAAAGAAGACATTGCAGAGGGTCATCGTATCACAGTGTGGTCATCAAAGCAGAGTTCCAAAATGTCAACAAGCTATGGGAAAATATTTCGTACTTTACCAATAAAAGTCATCATAAAAGACAAACCTAATCAGTATTTGGTGGTGCACTCCTCAGTTTGTCCCAGAGAATGATAAACACTCTTAATTTTCACTTCAATTGAAGTATGCTACAGCTGGCATAGGTCACAGTGTTGTGTGGGGTTGCAAGGCGGATGGCAGAATCCCCTTCTTTGTAAGTAAGCTAAAGACACATTATTTTGTGTCTTTTCCTCTCATTGTCCCTGCATCATAATCACTTCTCCATGCCAACAGTATACCTAGATCTACATATCTCAAAACGGTGTGTCATTTAGAGGGGACAGTCATAGGATAAACTAGGTCCAGAGAGCCACCATATGACAAAGTCCATGAGTTAAAGAGCCCATCTTTACGGAAGGTCCAGGAAAAGCATTAATTTAGTCAGCAGAGGGAAGCAATTGTTGTATCTTGTGTTTTGTGTTAGCAGTCGCATTTTTAGAGTTTTTATTTCTAACAACTGAAAATACTCATTGATTTCTAACAGATGTCACCTTGTACTATTTAAAAAATAATGTCAGTATTAGAACTCTTCAAAGGTATCCCTTACTCTCAGGCTTCTGTGTTAAATTTCACTAATTTTAAGTATCTTCTATTCTTTTCTATTAATACAAAATGCATAAACTTAGATATTAGTTGCTACTTAGAATTGATACTAGGGAATGAAAATGTTCTCAGTGTGGGTTTTCTTATTGGTGATATGTGAATTTGGAGCCTATTTCCCAGAGTGGAAGGGAAGAAGTAGTGCAAGGTGTCAGAACTCCATGTCCCTCCAGCCCGGGGCAGTCTGTGCCAGTGACACTTCTGTTCTTATTGTCCACTCACCCCACACCTTAGGTCACTCTCCACCTCCACCAGCAGATATGCTCTCCACATGCATTCCTTTAAAAGCTGTCCTCCCCATTTTTCCATTCTCCCAGATTCATCTCCTTCCTTCTTGTAGAGCCATTGAGGAAAGGGTCAAAGTGTAACTAGATGAAACTGTGGTAGATAACCATTGTATTCCTCTTTCCAGCATCGCTTTCTCTTCTCTGGTAGTAGGATCCATCTTTCCAGTGGAAACCCATTCTATGAGGATCGAGGAAAACTAACCCTTCTTGATGCCTCCCTGCTAATACGCACATGCACATGCACCCAAGGGGCTCTGGGAACACATCACTGAGCCCAGACCCACTAAAGCACACATCCCCCAGCAATGGGATTGGTTCAGGGATAGGACAGTTAGAATCTCATCCTAGAATATATGGGTTCTGGAAAAAAGAGGGTCTCTCTGTTCCTCAGCTCAGTATGAGCTGCATGGACTATGTGAGCCTGGACCTGCCAGTGCCACACTTAAAGATACATGGCCTGAAAATGAAGGTGCCAGAGAAATACAGAGAGAAATAGAGCCCTGGCGTCATCATTTGAACACTGAATCTGCCCATATCCCTCATCTGAGACATCAGCTCCCTGAGCTTCACTGCAGGGGAAGCCCCATGACTTGTGAATCAGCAACCCTGTGCTCCCTCTTAGGTGAGAAAGTAACCAACCCAGTCCTTTCACCTTCCTAGGACAAACCCTCACTTCCAGAAGGCATGAGCCAATGGTGATAAGGCAATCCATTTGTCAAGAATGAATCACTTTTATGTTTGGAGAAGGAAACAAAACTTTCATTATGCAGAAAGACGAAAGACCTGTGTTTCCTCTTGCTAGATACTCAGGCCTTCTTCCTAGCACATAGTGATATCCAAGTTTTATTTTGCAACTACTGATGGGAAGGAGATGGCAGTAGGAATGAGTCATGTCCCAACTACCCACTAGATCTCATGAGTTCGTTATGTGTCAGGTGACTATGAGAAGCAGCCCATGGGAATCCAGAGTTGTGTTATTTTAGAACTGGAAGAAACCATAGAAATCATTCAATCCAATGTTTATGTAATGAGGCCAATTGAAAATAATAATAATTTTATCAACTAACACTTAGTGAGTACTTACTATAGTTATATGAGCACAATAACTTTATGTGAATATTTGGTCACTATTTTACTGAGGAGACTATAGTGTAGAAAAGATAGCATTTTGCACAAAACCACACTAATCCCAAATGGAGCTGAGACTTGAAACTAAGCCATCTAATTCCCAAGTCTATCCTAGTTTTTATTCTCCCAATCTCCTTAGTTGCAATTCACTAACCTCCATGAATACTGACCCTCAGAATTCTCATCATTTTGCATGTAAAAATCACATTTTTCCCACCTCTTCCACTTACTAACAATGTGGCTTTGGCAAATTTACTTGACAGACACAAGTTTTATACAACTAACTCATAGGTCTGTTGAGAGTAGTAATTTGGGACACATAAAACACTTGGTATAACAATAAATATAAGGATTTATAATTATTGGTGTTATCAGTAGCAGCACTGTTCTTTTTAAACAAAAACTTGCTGATACATTTCCCTAGTAAATAACTCTCAAGCTTGAACAACATATTTTTAACCTGAATTTCTGAGTGAGATGTGTTACGACATACAAATATCAACTTTTATTGATAATTTCAAATATACAGAATATCTCCAGTTTGGGTGAAGTGAGAGAAATCTGGGACTAAAAGGGTGGTTCCTAGTCCTTCCTTCCTGCATCAGACATGGTCTCTCTTCCCCTAAATAATAGCTGGAGTTTCTAATGAAGTTGCAGTTCAACTCAAACAACAAGGAGAACATCTAAGTTATGAAACACATCCATTGTATAACCCAAAATCATAAACCCTTAGATTATAGGTTTATTATAAGTAATCCTCTAGCCAGGGACATCCTGCTAAAGATATTCTGTAGGTTTTTTCCACATAGCAAAAATCACTATTTATCACAGGTCTAATTGGCAAGGAGAATAGACAGTCACTGTTTTATTTGCTTTCTCCACCTGGTTGCTGGGTGGTGAGGAGGCTTCCTCACAAAACAAATGAACTGGTTGCAGACCAGCTATTTTAACTCTTTCCTCCCTAGTTCCATTAAAAAATATTAAAAACAGCTACACTAGATCCTGTAGTTCAGTCTGTGTCTTATATGCACTTTTATAGCATAGCTCATAATAATGTCTCCTCTGCTAGTGTCATTCCGAGGCTATATTGCTGCCAAATTATTTGGCTTCCAATATATTGGCTTCCTCGACCAACTCAAATTCAAATAAGTCATATATTATTGAAAGCAGTTGCCACTTTAACTGTCTCCAAATATTTGAATAATTTTTATTTTAACTTTTCTAGTAATTTCAAGTATAACATAAATACACAGATAAAACCATTTTAAAAATATATCTAGGTAGATGGATAAATAGTGTAACCAAGTACCTCCATTTTTCTAAGTTGGTTGTTTTTTTTATTATTTTCTCTTCTTTTCTTCTTTCCCCATCACCCCTACTCCCTTCTTCCTACTTAGTCCTTTAGAAATGCAGCGGCATTATTCACAATAGCAAAGACTTGGAACCAAGCCAAATGTCCAACAATGATAGACTGGATTAAGAAAATGTGGCACATATACACCATGGAATACTATGCAGCCATAAAAAATGATGAGTTCATGTCCTTTGTAGGGACATGGATGAAATTGGAAATCATCATTCTCAGTAAACTATCGCAAGAACAAAAAACCAAACACCGCATATTCTCACTCATAGGTGGGAATTGAACAATGAGAACACATGGACACAGGAAGGGGAACATCACACTCTGGGGAGCTGTGGGGTGGGGGGAGGGGTGAGGGATAGCATTGGGAGATATACCTAATGCTAGATGACGAGTTAGTGGGTGCAGCGCACCAGCATGGCACATGTATACATATGTAACTAACCTGCACGATGTGCACATGTACCCTAAAACTTAAAGTATAATAAGAAAAAAGACATAAAAAAAATAAAAAATAAAAAATAAAAAAATAATAATAAAAAAGAAATGCAAATGCAACCTTTCACCTCCCCTCGCCAGACATTCCCTACAGGGCAACTTCATCTATGTGCTCCAAGATCTCTCCTTGACAGTGGATTTGCAGACCAAAGCATGCCCCAGGGAACCCTCACCTCTAGGGAGTCACCTCAGGAGAGCATGTCAAAAGCATGCCCACTTGGCCACTTTTACAACTTATTTCTGACCAGGAAGGTACCAACTCAACTGCCCAGTACATAACTGCCCAGTAGGAGGGGGACAACTTCCCTAGCTCATTTGCTCCCCTACCTTATAAAAGTGCCCGCTTTCTGCTCCCAAAGTGAAGCAGCACATTTAAATGCAGGATGCTTTGTGCCCTTCCCCAAGCTAGCTTCTGAATAAATTCACATTTTTTTTTTTTTTTTTTTTGTATCAGACCTCACACTCCCTAACTGGACTCTGCATTCAGCAAGCAACTAACCTCCTTTTTGGTTACAATAGACCTTTTAGAATAAGCTATGTTGTACTAAAATTTGTGCTGCCATTGCAATATATTGTAGTTACTTGCTTAATTGCTTGTTTTTTGTAGACTGTAAGATCAAAAATGTATTTGGCCACTGAAGACACTAATAAATCCACTAGTAAAGCACTAAGAAAAGTTGGGGGTGGGGGGTGCCTGTTTTGTTTACCACTGTTTATTCAGAATGTAGCACAGTTCCTGACAGAAATATATGACTGAATATTCTCTCAAACACAAGTTATTGAAAAAAAAGTAACTGTCCTGTCTCTTTGTTCATTTGTTTTATGTTATCATTAGTTTTCACAAACATGGGGACCATCAGCAGGAATGTGAGGAATGTATAGTGCTCCCAATTAATCATAAAGAAGATATTATAATGCCTAAAACTTGCTGTATATTGAGTTATCTCCCCAGATATATTAAAATTTTCTTTAGAAAATAAGTTTCTAATTATATTCCATATTCAGAATTCATATACCCAAATACGCAACAACCAGCCCAAAGAAAGGATCTTAATTCAAATGAAAAACTATTTGCTCTCTTATTTCCTTAGACTTTTTCTAACTTATTTTTGTCCTCATTTCACTAACCAACCAAAGATTCCACTGAAAATGGAAGCGGAGGCCCCTACCACACTTGCACTCCAATCCCTTATGAAATTGACTTACCAATCAAAGATAAACATGAATAAGAAATTTGCTTTGTTTTGAAAAGAGACTAGGACTTAGTAGTGTGTTCTTCCCAATTAGCAAAATGAGTCCCTTTTTACTTCCCATGCCTAAGTTTTGCTTCTGCTTCCACAAATCTTTCTTTCGTCAAGATACTGGGTTTTAAGTTGTTCTTTGTGTGTAAAATACTATGCGGTTTAGAAACAGATCATTCTTGGCAGGGATGTGTTGTATTGTACTGGGAGCAGGGCAGAAGGCTGCTTGTGTTTCCAGGTGGAGTTGCTATTTCTTTATGCTTTTATTGATGGAACGGTTTGATTTTGAATTTTGCATGTTTTTGTAGTGAAAAAAGTGGGTTTTCATTGTGAGAGCAATAGGTAACATTGATTCTGGGGTCCTGGCAGCATTATTGTGAAAACAGGTGAATTATCCTAAGCAATTCACAGGTCTGGGAATTAAAGACCACAGTTTAGATCCCCACAATTCACGGGTCTGGGAACTAAAGATCACAGTTTAGATCCCCACATATTTTGTTTTTATCCACTAATCACCCACAACATTGTCATGGATGGAAAGTTAGAGTAACCCTTATAGTTTTGAGAAACAGTTCCCATTGTTCTTGCTGAAGTAGAGCATCACTGAAGTAATTATAGAATAAATAATTTACCACAATAATTGACTGTTGTGATTTTTAGCAGGTACAGTTTTGATTTTATTGCAAGGCACACAATCGTATATACAATGCATAATTATCATCTTTCAAACTACAAGATAAAAATAATATACATTATAGTAAAGAACATATGAGTATATTCTTGTTTCAGAGAAGAAAATTGCCTCAAGGAAGCCGGGTTATACCATTTTTGGATGTGATTTTCGTATTTATACTGAATCATCCAAATAGCTCTTGGTTAGAAAATAAATCTCATTGATAGGACACACAACCTTTCACAGCTTTCACTTTACAATGTTCCAATTTAAAGTCAGCCAGTGTGCTCCCTGAATTTGCGTGAGTCATCTTATTTCATCCCAGGACTAGACAAAACACCTATAAATTGTCTGACAATAGTTATACACGTTTAAGAACTGTATTTCTTAGTAATATATCACAGAATAGAACCATTTTCTTAAGATTTTATGTGACTCTTTACTGATTTTTTTTCTCCAAGCTATTTTTCCAAATGATGTATTATTTTTGGTATTAAGCCTAGAGTTTTGACTTAAACTCGAGGGATGCTCTTAGATTGGTAACTACTCTGAGACACTAAGAGTGTTTCCACTCTCCTCCCAGTTAGAGTAGGGGGTTTCCTCCTCAGTGCTGCCCCTGCATGGCTGGTTCATTTCTCTGTGCCTTCTCTGATCCCTCGTTAGGACCTGTCTTCCAGACCTTCTTACCAGGGTGGAAAGAATAGGGTTCATGTACAGAATGGATCTGAAGGTTAAACACATGCAGTTCTGGTCTCAAAGAGACACAACAGACAGTGTCCTCCTTGTTGAGGTCAGAGAATAGGAACATCAAGAAATGAGAGATATCAGAGAGCCAGAGGGGTTTGGACAAATGCACTGCCTGGAACAATGAATAAATGGCAATGTGGTCCCTGCTTCACAGCAGGACATCAGGACATACAGAAAGCGTGTACACACTTTGACAAAGAAATACATTTGTGCAAGTGGTATTTTCCCTGCCACGTTGTTTACTTTATCATTCCTTTAAAGCAGTACCCTAAAATGATATTCCCTTCTTCACTCCTTTTTCAATGTTGGGGAGTCGATATTAACAAGAATCAAGAAGCTTGGACACCCCTTGTGGGCACATACAGCTACTATTATCTCCTTGGGCTGCAGACTTACATATGAGGAGATGCAGGAAAATCAGGCAAACCAATAATGGCAATTAACGCTGTAAGAGCACGTGAAGTGCTAACTTAATTAAAGGAAACAGGCCAGGCGTGGCCATTCACACCTGTAATCCCAGCACTTTGGGAGGCCGAGGCGGGTGAATATTCTGAGGTCAGGAGTTTGAGACCAGCCTGCATAACATGGTGAAACCCCGTCTCTACTAAAAATACAAAAATTAGCCGGGCTTGGCGGTGCACGCCTGTAATCCCAGCTACTTAGGAGGCAGAGGCAGGAGAGTCGCTTGAACCCAGGAGGTGGAGGTTGCAGTGAGCCAAGACTGTGCTACCGCACTCCAGCCTGGGCAACAGAGCGAGACTCCGTCTCAAAAAAAAAAAAAAAAAAAAAAAAGAAGACAGAAAAAATTAAAGGAAACACACTACTGTGATTTCATCTCATAATCCTATCTCTGTTATACTTTGCACTGGAAAGGAATCTGACGAGAAAATCTCTTGGGTTTTCCTGTTCCATAAAGAAGTTTTTATATCTCCTATTTCACCAGGGCTTGTTTCTGGAACTATCCTCTATATAGATATCCTCCCTGTACCATAGCCAAGATTTTTAACTATGGGATTAGTGTAAACCAGTATTTAAGCCATTCCTATTTACATTCAGTTATAAAAATACAAGGGCAGATAGGAATCTCAATAAAACAAGAAATACTCAAAAGAGCACTTCATTTTCATTAGGAGAAATCACTTCCATTCTGCCATATGTCATCTGTGTTAGGTGCCATGATAATCTGGAGTAGAGGCAAACATGGCTTCAGAGTAACATTCTGAAGCCATGTGTAAAACCTTCAATGCAAGGTTTTGTTTCCAAAAGGTGAGAGTACATACACCACCAAGAACTTGCATGGTGAACAGAACTTAACAGTTGTAATGACGTCTGTAGTTACATAGGGCTATATATTCAATTTTTCTATTAAATTCCAGAGGATGCAGCCCTAATAATATATAGGCTTGGAGTGTTATTTCTAAATTATCCCTTTTTTCTTCTCAGGCAAATTACAGAAAAAGCCATTACCTCTGAAATGGTAAGTTTCAGGGGGAAAAAGAGGGAATTTATATGTCATCTGGAAGTTTTAGCAAAATTACCCTAAATGTGCTGCTCCTGGCATTATCCTCAGCAGGTATGCCCTTCACAGAATGCCATGCAGGATGTGTCCTGGCACCACGAGGGACATCATGTCCTCATTCAGCACACATTTAGGAACAATTCTACTTCCTGCTGAGAGCCACAAAATAGTACCTTGAGATCTACAGAAGCAAAACACCTTCCTCTCCGTGAATAGAGAGATCTGCGAATCGCTATATGTTCATAAAGAGATGTGGCAAATAAACTAGATCCTGCTAAGGCTACAACCTGGGAGCTAGTTAAAGCCTTTGTGATTCATTAACACATGAGTTGTGAGCACTGTTACAGGACTAAATGGTATTCAGGGAGTC
This sequence comes from Gorilla gorilla gorilla, assembly GCF_029281585.2. Taxonomy (NCBI): domain Eukaryota; kingdom Metazoa; phylum Chordata; class Mammalia; order Primates; family Hominidae; genus Gorilla; species Gorilla gorilla. The sequence goes on along the minus strand of NC_073231.2, from coordinate 67,553,731 downwards.
TGAAAGAGATCATCCCATGACTAATTCCCAGCAAAACGTCTCAGCATCAACTTAGCAACTCAGGGGATATCATTAGTGTGCCCTCAGGAAATTGCCTGGCTGGGAGGCAAGCTTATTCCTTATTCACACAGGTACTATTATTTACAGAAGATACTATATATATATTTTCAGTGGTATTCACACCACTTTATGTTTCTTGACAATGGGACATGCTTTATTATAAGACTGTCTACCTGAATAGCATGCTAAGAAAAAAAAACTGTAGTTTTTGAGAAATTAAACCATGTTAAAAACAATCTTTTGAATGTTTAAATAATTTCATAAATAGCAAGATAATGTTCTGGTATAAGTGAACATCAGATTCCTCAGATGTGGGTCCAAGCCATATGTAAGCTGTAATTCTTACCACACAGCCACATGAAATGCATGTCCACACAGCATACAGTGAGCTGGGCATGAACCCTGGAAATAGTTCCCATTCCATTGGAGGTTGTTGCTGTCATTGTGAAACATCTGGATTGGATGCCCATTGAGCTCTGAAAGCAATGTTTTTTCTTTTCCTTTTTTCTTAAACCGAGCTTTTGAACTACATTTCATAGGAAGGCCACAGCAGACGGGTGCTGAACCTTACCTAGCAAACCAGAAGGAAAAGACCTGTTCCCTTGTTCATCAGAGGAACTGAGGCTCTGCCTCGCTTCTGTGCCCTAGAGAAGAGGTGCATGTGTTGCGTGGACCTTCTGTCCTTGATGTTTCCACTGATCACGAAAGTGGTCTGCATCTGATGACTTCAGACCATGAGATCTCTAAAAGTTTATTTTAAATTCTATCTTTTCATGTCACACTGCAGTAGTGATCTGAGTTAAACCTAGATCATTGAACTCCTCTCTTCCTGAAGAACTGTACGAAGACATCTCCACGACTAGTCATACTGGTTTATTCATCCCATCGACGTCCCTCAGGTAAGCAGGCTCCTGAACTGTATTTCGGACTCTGCTAGTGCTCTGCCGCTCCATCCTCATCTTCAGTGGAAAGCAGAAGTCCCGGAAACATCGCTTGAAGTTTTCATCAAGAAAGGCGTAGAGAATGGGATTCAGGCTACTGTTGGTATAGCCTAAGGCGATGCAGAAGTAATAGCTGGAGAGAGCAGCTGTGCTGTGGGAGGTGCTCCCCAGAGCCTCCACCAGGATGAATATGTGAATGGGAGTCCAGCAGACAACGAAGACCGCCACCACCACCAGGACCAGTCTGGTGATCCTACGCAGGTTGCGATCTTTCTCTCGGGAGCCAGAAAGGAGCCGGACGCTCTTGAGACGCAGGATCATCAGGGTGTAGCAGACAATGATGATGAGGACAGGGATCACGAAGGCAAAGATGAAGACGCAGATCTTCATGAAGAGGTCCCACCAGGAGTAGTCATCATCTGGGAACTGCAAGGAGCACTCAATGACATCGATGTCTGGAGGAGGGCAATAAAAACCACAACACAGAAACCTGTTATTGTTATTACCATGGCTGCAAAGTGTTTTAAATATGAATTTTAATACCTTTTATTGCAATGGTCCAATTATGGTAAGATGACATTACCTGAAGTAGATCACCAAATTACTAATGAATACTGTATTTTGTTAACCATCCTAATCTTTGTGCATGGAACAATGATGATAGTCACTGTTTACTGGTAACATACACAATACTGTAGAATTAAGATTAGCTGACAATCTTGCTCATCTAGTTGCAGAAGTTGGTTTGACACTGATGGCTTGCAGAAGAGGTAAAGAGTTAATGTATACCATGAGTACTTATTTCTATTTCCATTCATTAACACTTCTCCCAGACCTAAGGCTCTGGCAATAAAAAAGCTAATATCTATTTGTAATAAATGACTAAATATTTCAAATCTAGCCACTGAATTTAACAAAAGCCAACTTGTTTGAAAAACATTAACTGGTTTACAGGAAATCATTATGTGGGTCAACAAAAATTGATATGGAATTTGTTTAAATATGACTCAAGTATTGTCATTTAATGGAACCAATGACACTCATTGTGATTAAGGGCATTACTGAAACACAAGTAAAACCTTTGGAGGAGGTGGGGGAGAATCATCAACATCATCAAGGGAATTTTGAGTAAATCAGGCACATTTATTTTCATTTTTACCAACATTATTATGTAGCCCAGATAAAACAAATATTTGTATGTGATTACTTAGAAAATTGCTATATTTGCTCTGCTTCTCTTTGCTGGGTAGTATTCTCTTTGGAGTAGCCTTAATATTAGGAAGACCAGGGACTCAGGATGGACACCTTCTAAACTATTTTTGTGGGTGTCCCATGGGCTCACCTTTCCCCAAACACCAGCTAGCCCACATTTCCAACCCCTGCCCCTGAGAAGTCAGCGAGCACGCAGCAGAGCTCTCTTTGCCCTGGTCCTTCCTCACAGACAAGGTAGTCATGAGCAACACCATGAGCATGATTACAGTAATGAAAATATTTTCTTCTGACATTGGAAAAATCTGCTTCAAAAATAGCACATTAATATTTTTTAAATAGCAAAACAGCTCTATTAATGTTTTCTAAAACATTTTAATGCAATCTTAATAGAATATCCAATCTTACTAGAATTTTAATTACATATACTTTAAAATAAAAAGGATATAATCATTTTTGACAATTAATAAAGACTATCTTAGAGACCTTCATGTATCAATGAAATACCAGATCAAACCTTGGAGTAGTAAATGAACACTTCCAGAGAAATTTGTCATTTTTGATTTTTAAAAAAAGTCATTGTCCAAAGTAATATTACTATGAAGACTATTAACTTTTGCTTTAGTGTTTATGGTAAATGATTTTTAAATCATTACTATTATAATAGAATATAAGATATCCATTAAGCAACTTTTGATGGGTGACACATGAAAAAAAAATCTGAGTTCAATATAAATATTCTATTCTGGGTTTTGACTTGTTTGTTGAATCTGGTAGAAGAGTTTCCTTGGAGGTAGGGAACATGGTTTGGTTTTTTTTTTCTGCTTAGCTTTTATTTTCAGCATTAGTTGTTTCCTGTGGCTGACCTCAGCTTATATGTCACTTCAGAGACGTTTAGATGGAGGTCTGTCTCTTAAATGGTCCTCTCCTCGGTAACTTACACTTTGTCTACATGTTATATTCACCCAATTTCCCAGACAGAAGCCTGTCTGATCTGTAATTGTGTGTTACCTTCCTAACATTTTTCTCTCCATCCAGAATGTGAACTGCCTTAGTGGAGAAACCCAGCCTGCCTTAATCAACACTGAATCCCTGGCACCTAGGGTAGTACCTGGAACATGTGGTGCATAAACAGAATAAATTGTTAAATAAATGAACAAACAAATACATACTACATGAATAACAAACCCTTCAAAGTGTGTCCTAATTACAGTAGTTACTATGGAAAAGTCACCGGCTAAGCTAAGCTAAGCGGAAGCCGCACAGGGCTGCTGTTTAATTCGGATACACCTTTAACTCTGAGGCTCAGCTTCCTCCCAAACAAACTGCCTTGCATGTAGTGGGAGATGATAAGTATTAGATGACTGGGTGAAATAATTAACAACAGCTGCTTTACAAGACTTTGGGAAACAAACGTCCCACTACAGAGTTGGAAATATCCTCCAGAAATGTCAATGAAGCTGAATTTGTAGCGTAAAGAGAGTGCTGAGGCAATCATCAAGAATCCCAGTGCACTTCACATTATGCTAAGGGGATCAAGCCAGGCACAGAAAGACAAATATCACATGTCCTCAAGCATCATATTTGGAAGGTTAAAAAAAAAAACCTGAACTTACAGAGATAGAGAGTAGAACCTCTAGTGGTGACCAGAGGCTGGGAAGGGTTGTGGAGAGGGGGATATACAGGGGTTGGTTAATGCATACGAAATACACTTAGAAGAAAAAGGATCATGTTCAGTAGCACAAGAAGGTGACTACAGTTAACAATAATTTATTATATATTTCAAAATAACTAAAAGAGTGAAATTGGAATGTTCCTAACACAAATGATAAATACTTGAGGTGATGAATATCCCAATTACACTAATTTGATCATTACACATTGTATGCTTGTATCAAAATAGCACTGGTACCCCCTAAATATGTACATCTATTATGAATTCATAAAAACTAAGCATTTTTTTAAAAAAGAAATTCCTGTCCAAGCGTGCCATTTTTATTAAATGTTCTGTTTCAGGAAGAAGGGGGCATTTTCAGGTTGAAGTATCCATACAACTGCCTCAGTTTAACAAGCAGATTTTGGTTTCTTTATATATTAATATCAGAGGGCTGCGGCTTCTGCTGGCTCCTGTTCCAGCATCTCATGGTTGTCATAATTATAGAGTTAGTTCTAATAGCTAAACTAAAGCTTTTCTTGTGTGTATTCATTTTGTTAAGAATAATTGTTTCTGCTTATAGCGATTATAATAATTCTTAGCTACTATAATAAAAGTAAGAGCAGACTATGAATCCTCACATAATACACACACATATACTACAGTATGGAAAATATTAGAGTCAACATTTTACATTCACAAAGTGAAAGCTTTGCCTCAGAAGTTTCTTGCACTTTATTTCTATTTGCTGTAGGCATGAAGAAACAAAATCCTATGTGTGATTAATCATATTTTGAAATGCAAATATGATAAAGTTGGGCATTTCTTAAAATTTACCTAGTAGTATAACTTGACACCTGCTATGGCTATGCTAGAAATTCATTTTGTAGTTTCAGAGGGAAAAGATCAGCTTCATTAAAAAACAATGAATAAAGTCATTATACATTTGTTCAAATCCACAGGACACATAACCCGGAGAGTGAGCCCTCCTGTAAACTCCAGGCTCTGAGTGATAACGACGTGTCAGTGTGGGTTCAGCAGCTGTAATAAATGGACCACTCTGTAGGGGAGGATGTGCCTGTGTGGGGTAAATGGAGGTAAATGAGGTAAATGGAAGAGCTTCTCTGTGCTTTCTGGTCAGTTTTGCTGTGAACCTAAAACTGTAAACTGAAACCTAACTAGATTAAGTCTAAAAACAAACAAACCATGTATTATGCAAGACAAGCTATGATTTTAGTGCCTTGCCCTTTCACTATGACCTGGAAAATCCTCACTATATACACTCAGTTATCTGCTCTCACAGGTATTACAAACCCCCTAGTAAACTGGAGCATTTATATACCTGCTGGAGCATTAAACAGCATGAGTAGGCCCAGAGTGACTATTCTGCTCACCATCATTAATTTCTATGAGGAACAAAGATGCTTTCTATAGCTTTATATTTTGCTAGTAAAGCAAAACTCCTAGAACAGTACCTCTCACCTTGGCTGCAGGTCAGAGTCACCTGGAGAGAGCTCAAAAATCTTGACACCCAGGCTGTACCCCAGGTCAATTACACCAGACCCTTAAGGGGTGGGATGCAGGCAGCAGTGTTTTCTAAAGTACCCAGGTGATTCCAGTGTGCAGCCCAGAGTGAGAACTACTGTCCTAGAAATACAGGAAAAACATCAACAGGGGGCCGGGCGCAGTGGCTCACGCCTTTAATCCCAGCACTTTGGGAGGCCGAGGCAGGCAGATCACGAGGTCAAGAGATTGAGACCCCCTGGCCAACACGGTGAAACCCTGTCTCTACTAAAAATACAAAAATTAGCTGGGCATGGTGGTGTGTGCCTGTAGTCCCAGCTACTCGAGAGGCTGAGGTTGAACCCGGGAGGCAGAGGTTGCAGTGAGCCGATATCGCGCCACTGCACTCTAGCCTGGCAACAGAGCAAGACTCTCTCTCAAAAAAAAAAAAAAAAAAAAAAAAAAATCAATTGGCTGGTTTGCATGGGGTAAAACCTGATATGTCCAAAATCAAGTGGTTCTGCTCATCTGTAACTACCATCCGTTAACTTGATTTTGAATGGCCTACAGCCAAAGCTGTTAAAATAGTGATTTGGAGGTTATCCTTTAGGAATAAAAGAGCATATGTCACCAATAATTTATATCCCTTGTTAAAGAGAAAAAAAGGAGTGAGAAGGTGTGTCCTGGACTTGCCAGGTTGTACTTTAAAATTCCACATCCCTGTGTTTTCTTACCTCATCCTCACCCCTCCACTTTCTACTAAACATTGCCAGAATGGGAGACAGGTCGGGCATCTCTCTTCTGGCAATGTCATTATTGCATTCTGTGTTTAGAGGAGGAAAGGGACACAAAATTGTTCTACTTCTCATCTTCCATGGATTTAGGCACTACATTTCCGTCATCTTTTGGCATCGATTTCCACTAAATATGTGGCCTACTCACGCTCAAATTAAAAGTCTATGTAATTTGAAGCTACATTTTTATGAACAGAATGAAATGACTGCTCTTACCTTCCCTGACTTTGGTGCCTCCAAGGACTATTGCAGAGATGCCAACAGATGACGACAGCAGCCAGATGCAGATATTGATGATCTTTGCCTTCAAGGGTGTGCGGAAGTCCAAAGCCTTCACGGGGTGGCACACGGCAATGTAGCGGTCCACGCTCATCATGGTCAAGGTGAAGATGCTGGTGAACATGTTGTAGTAATCAATGGAAATTACTATCTTGCACAGCACATCCCCAAAAGGCCAGGAATTCATCAAGTAGACCGTACTCTGAAAGGGCATGGTTGTAGTAACTAAAGCATCTGCCAAAGCCAGGTTAAATATGTAAATGTTGGTTGCTGTCTTCATCTTTGTGTATCTAAAAGAAAAGAAACAATAGCATTTCCCTCCATTTTCAAGTCAAACCCATAAGGTGAATGTGTTTGTGATAGCCTTTGGATTACTGATTTTGCTTCTTCATTCAATTATTCTTATATTCATTGAGGGTCTAACATGTAAAAGGACTGTTCTAGACATTGATAGGAAAAATGGACAAAGATCTCCGACTTTATTGTTTATTCTAGTGCTTTGTTTAAAAAATTTAAATATAGAAGATACAGAAAATAGCAGAGATAGATGAATAGACATATAGATCTAGCATTGCATATAATACAGATCTTTATTTTGTGGCTGACAATTCATCTTAATCCTGCCCAGAGTCGCTTGGCTTTAAGCATTTTTCAAACACTATATTCATTTTCTTTGACTTGTTTAAAACATTTTTTTCCTCAGGGTTATTTTGAGAAATCAATCATTATAATTATGATGTATTTTGAAAATACAAAATGGTTTTCAATTTTGATATATGCTCAGTTGCAATGGCTGAAACACAATTAGGTTTGCTGATTTTTGTTCTCCAGTGCACCATTAATTTGTCATTTTAAATATATTATATAAATAAAGCAGATTGAATTCTGCTCTTACACGTCATAGCACTAAGCATAGTATGGTACAGCAGAAAAGAAATAATTCTGTCTTTCTTTACTCCTTGAGATATTTTCTAAGCACGTAATATGTCTCATCTTCCAATTGAGAGAAGAGTAATTTTCAAGGTAGGTAAGAAAGATTGCTTTTATGCCTGAGTTATTCTTTACATTATAACATGATGTTTAGGACAACTTAATTTTCAACTAAGACTGAGTTATGAGGGTTGTTTTGCTTAGAGAATGCTTCCTCAAATATCCATAGAGTATTAAATAAATGTTCCAAACCATACCATCAGATTTTCAAAGGCCAAGAGCTGAAATATGTTGGGAAAATCCATACGTTGATTACTTTCTACAGCCTCAGATTTGAAGACCTTGTCACAATTCAAGCGTGCCCCATTTGATACAGGAATTTCCACATGAGAAACAACTCTGAACATTTCATGATAGAACAGAACAGCCCTTGCTCCTCTTGGAGGCAGTGTGGTCTCATGTGAACTCAGACAATCCTGAGTCTGAACTCAGAGAATGACTTATCTGATTTTCAGTTCCTGCTAAACAAGAATCATAAAACCTAACTCACAGTACATGAGACAAGGGCAGTAGATGGCCTGATGCACAGGTTCACACTCCAGCCTCAGTGTCCACTGCCTTCCCTCCCCACCTCCCATCTCTACTCATTAGGAAGTGGCTGTGTTTGGGGTCAGCTGGGAAGGCATTGTGAAGACGGGTACTAGAGTTGGTATCTGTTAGTTTCCATTTGGATGTTCTGCTTACTAAAGAGTGATTTAATCTGGAAAGCAAGGAGTTTATTTAAAAATGTGTTTTGCCTTTATACTTTTTATTCAGACATTATTAAATGACCTATAAGTTTTAGATAGTGACTAAACACGGATGGCCAAGTTCTCATAGCACAGGCTTTAGAAAAGCAGAGATAGCCAAGAAAGGACAGTTACTGAGAAGGAGCCACATGTTTCTAATGAGAAAGACTGAAATGCTATCTGTTCAGATATTTTCTTAAAAATATGGTTTTATGTTTGAAAAAAAATGCATCTTACAAACCTAACTTCTACTCTTTCAACTCCTCCCACCCCAAAACCCCAGATACTAGCAAGGATTCCAGCAGGAATCTGACTCCTGCTCTTGTACTTTATGACTCTGATATTCCCCTCTTCCTTTATGAAGTCAGAGTGGCATTCTTTTTGCTATAAACTTAGGCAGACCTGGGTTCTAGTCCTTATTTTTCACACTAACGAGTATACTTTAGAGGGTCCTTAACCACCCTGAGCTTCAGTTTCCCCAACTATAAAATGGAAACTATAATATTTATCTCATAGAGTTCCAGGGGTAATTAATGAATGCACCTGACCCAGACAGCATGTCTAATCTATGTCATGTTCCCCAACTCCCACCTCCCTTCTTACGTGAGTGGAAGCCACCAGTTACCACAGGAAGCAGAAAAGAATGTAGTTTCTAGGTAACATCCATGGTCATATCTACCCAATTCAGCTTAAATATAAAAGGTGAGAATAAAAAGGAGCCCCAGGACCTGACACAAAGAACATGAATGGAATGATCCATAAATTACTATATAATGTAATGTGCATCTTTAAGTAGTCATACAATGTAGAGTGATAGCTTGATTTTAGTTTTTCAAAATATTTATAGCCAATAGATGTATGGAACTGTGTAAGACTTGAACATGTAAAGAATTCAAACTCCATCTTCAGATCTCAGAGAGATGAGTACAGGCAATAATCACACTAACCACATTTCCGAAGTGCCTGCGTCAGGCCCTCTGCCATGCATTCCCCAAGCTTTGTCTCATTTCATCCTCACAGTCACTTCATGTGGTAGGTACTGGTATCCCTATTCTATAGATGAAGTGACTAAGAATCACAGGATTTTCTTTAAAATTCTCAAAGTGATATAACTATAGGCATAGCAGAAATTTAAACCCAGGGGTTTGATCCCAATTCGTCCATTCTTACATCTCCCCAGCACTTTGTAATTTGCAAAGTCCAGTATTTTGACTTCCACGTATCTTACTTGATTCTCAAAACTACTGCCCTTCTAGTTTACCTGAAAGACTTATGTCTTTTCCCTCATATAGCTGAAGAAATTTAGGCTCAGGTAAGTTAAGTGATTTGTTTGGTATCAGCAGAGGCAGGACCTCAGTGGGAGGATCTGGAAGGGGTGGCAAGGCAGGGCCCCCTTCCAGGTTTCTGGAAGACACATGCTTATAAACCTACAACACTAGAAGGGGAGAACTCATGAGTATAATTAAAAGTAATGAATAAACTCTGAATTCAATGAATATTTATAGATAGTTCTTCTGGGTACTACACTGGACTACTCTGTGAACGTGAATATAAAGCAAGGCTGTGACGCTCAGAGGCAGGCCGGTTGAGCCCCAGGGTATTGTTTGTATCTAACCGCAACAGAATTAGCCAGTCTTTTCATTCACTGTATGTCCACCACTGAAAAAACAAGCAAGCTTTCTCATTATGCTATGATATGAAATTATTTTCCATTTCACCCACACTGCTTTACAAAAATTCACAAGCATTTTAAGCAAAATGGCACCATCTGGGTGGGAAGTTCTGGCTTGTGTGGAGGAGCTGGAAGTGGGCTGGCAGCTCATGGCTGCACTTTTGAGCATACACACCGCAGGAGCATATGGTATGAAAAGAGCAAAGTCTGTGGGCTATCCTCGCTAAACTGACAACATAACAGACCTGAAAAAACAGTACGGTGCATGGAATGGGAAGCGAGGGGCAGGCCGGGAAAGAGGGCTTACCTGGGGAACTTGAGTTGTGAGCACCGGGAAGGCTATGGTGGCCAGGCAACAGGGCGGAGGGTGTTCCAGAGACTTAGAAATGCTCCCCAGTGACACTTTAACTCAAGACCATCCTAGCGTACTTCTCTTTACAGAGAAACGAGGGGTGGCTTCAAAATTGGCAGACACTGGTGCTTGCGTGATGGTGAGGGGAACAAAGTTATCTGCTGAGATGTCAGGAACCAGTGTCACCAGGCAGGGTTTCTGGGAGGATGTGACACTCACCATGCTAGAAAGGTGGCACTTGAGAAGGGGGAGCTGACCCTGCAACACAGCACTCTCAGGACTTCCTGTCCTTTCCATGCACGACTGTACTCAGACAATATGCAGGAGGTAGAGGAGGTAATTATTGGATTATTAGCATGCTTTGCTGTTGAGGTGCATTGCCTAGGTTTGTTTTCTGTTTTTTAAATTTCAATGATGCTTCTTTAATCAGGAACTCCTTTTCACCTTCATGACAATAGTATAATAAACCTTTAATCTTGATGACTGATTACCGTATACCTTTCAAATCAACACACTTTCAGTTGCACTGATTTCAGTTATTCTGGGTCTTCTCTTGCACTTGCCCCCTATGGTGACGCATGCGCCCTCTCTTCCCTCTCCAGTTATGTGCATGGCCCCTCCTCTGTCTTTACTCTTTCATTTCCCTACCCCATAAGTAGCAATATACTAGACTTTGAGGATGACTGAAAAACTCAATATACAGACCCTGGCTCTGAGGATCTTTTAAACTGAGAGCAGATTATAATGTGAACTATAGGAATACATGGAAGGGAAAGATTGCTGTGTAGTGAGGAAATCAGGACATATTTTGAAGAGAAAATTTAGCAGGATCTTGAGCTTTGAGAAAGATCTGGACAGAGAGAGAAGCTTTCTGGCTAGTGTCTTATTCAGAGTCAATGAGGAAATGGATTTCCTGGTTCAGGGTTCCTGCTGAGGAGTCACAGGTGGCTGCCTGGGATGGGAACAGTAGTGTCAGGCCACAGAGGGCCCTGAACACCAGAAGGAAAAAAATCACTTTAACATTTATTGATGACATTATGTGACAGACACTGGGGAATTTCATATTATCTGATAAAGTTGTCATGATGATTAAATGAGACATGCATAAAATTACTTAGCACCAGACTGGTACTTGATAATTGCTTAGTGAATGCCAGCCCTCATTGTCACATGACTGCTCCTGCTGTTGTTACTGTTATTATTCATTACCTACCACAGCCCTAATAAGCCATATCACAATCCCATAAGATACCACTGCCCCTACTTTCTTCTGAAGAGAAGAAGTTTGAGAAAACGTCTTAGAAATACTCTCAGTGTTTTTCAGTTCTTGGAATCTACATGTAATAAGTAAAGGAACTCAGGCTTGTCTTATTCCAAGCTTTCTTTAAAAATCAGGTATTTTATCAGAGAAATAAATACTGCCACTTCCTGCAGTTCAATGTTGAAAAGCATTCTGATGAGGACGGTCAAGTATGCATCATGAGGGTAGAAAACATTTAGCATGAGAAACAGGGCAAGGTCCAGGCAGAAATACTGTAATAATACATTAAATACTACCCCTCAATGGACAAAACAATGTCATGTACATTGTGGAATTTTTCCATAGGCCCATTTTTGGGGGTGGGGAAACTGAGTTAAAAGGGAGTAGGTGACTTGCCTGAAACCACAAACTAGTGAGACAATGGGAATTCAAACTTCAGCTCCAATATAATAAAAAAGAAAAAGGAAACAAAACAAAACAAAAGCCCTGATGATTTTCTAAATAGATTCCTTTAATACAGCAAAAACCTAAAGGTCCATAGAATGCACCTGAACAAATGCTGTTTGGTGAAAACACAAGTGTGATCAAATGCCACGGACCCACAGGAAGCTGGTGGCTCTCTTACAACACTAGAGCTGCCCTTGGAGTCCAAAGAGGCCCAAGACACCAAACTCAGTAAGAGGAAAGCTCTGCAGCAGCAGGGAAAATGCAGTCCTTTTTCACAAATGATGGAAGATGAGCATGGTCAGAGATGAGTTTGGGAGCTCTTTTCTCTGTATTGCCAACAAGCATTTTCCTGGGCGTGTCTTCCAGATGCATGGCATTCTAGATTTTATGTGCAAAATGATCAGAAATGGTGGGGGAAATGGAGAGGGCTGGTCAAAGGATACAAAGCTTCAGTAAAAGATGAATAAACTCAGGGGATCCAATTTACAGCAGGGGGCTAGCATCAACAATACTGTATTGCTTATCTTGAAATTTGCTGATTGAGTAGATCTTAACTGTACTCACCCCCCCAATACACACCATACATGCACAAAATGGTAACTGTGTGTGGTATTGGCTGTGTAATCTGTGGTAATCACAAATTAATGTATATCAAATTACCATGTTGTGCATGTTTAATATATGTAATTTTTATTTGTCAATTATGCCTCACCAAAGCTTGTGGGTGGGAGGAATAATGAACTCTGATGTAAAGTATGGCCTCTGGGTTATGATGTGTAAATGCAGGCTCATCAGTCCCACAAATGTCCCACAAATGTCCCACTCTGGGGGAATGTGAGAATGGAGACTGTGCATGTGTGGGGGCATGGGGTATATGGGAACTGTAACTTCCCTTCCATTTTTCTGTGAAGCTAAAACTGCTTTTTTAAAAGTCTGTTTAAAAAATAAAAATGAAATGAAGAATGATGACCGTGCTGACGTGACTTTTCAGTGGAACTTACTTAAAAACATAATTAGTGTTTCACTAAATTTTTCAGTCAGTTTCAGTTCACCTCAATGAAATTAACTGCTATATGCTCTTCTGGATTATTTACTATTGAAATTGTGGGGTTTTTTTTCTAAAGGGGCAGTAGTTTATTAATGCTAGAAAAGAAAGGAGGGAGGCAGAGGCAGGAGGATGGCTTGACCGCCCCACTGCACCCCAGCCTGGGCCACAGAGAGAGACTCCATGTTTGTTTGTCTGCTTAAAAAGAAAGGTAAAAGGAAAGGAAAGAAAAAAGGAAAGGGAAAGAGAAAGAAAGGAAAAATGGAAGGAAAGGAAAATGGAAAGGAAAGATAAGGAAATTAAATTCACTGCTTCTCAAAGGATCTGATATCCTTTGATATCCCTCAGTCTGTAGTATTCTGAAGGAGTCATACTCACATAGGATCCAGGCCCTTGCAGCTCTCCAGAATCACTCTCCTGCGTGCAAAGCGCAAAGGCATCAAGAGAACAGCAGGCACCTACGTGCGATCAGGACTCCAGACGCACAGCCCCGCGCAGGTGCAGGCTATCCATGCAGAGTGGCAGCAAGCAAGGAAGGAAGGGTAACGGGGAGCGATGATTCCGCGGGAACAGCCAGTGCCCCTGGGAGCTGCTAAGCTCCTCCTCTCAGTTGTCCCGGCTGTGGAATCATGCGCCTCTGGACCCCTAGAAGGAACGTTCTAGTGCATTCAGGGTTATGTGCAGGGTGAGCGCTTCTCACGCCCAACAGCACCTATAAGAAAATGGCACCTCGCTAATAACTGGCGTGCACTTTCCTAGGGCACCACTACCCGGATGCCTAGCGGTATATGGATACTTAAAATTAGTTTTCCTATCTTTATACAGAAAGCTGACCTAAGTCAAAGCAAGCCACAGAGCGTGGGCACATGGAGAGGAGGATGATGGCCCTCTTGCGCTGCCCTCTCCCCATGAAGCCAGTCCTCCACTGGACAGGAAGCAACCCAGCCAGGCAGAGGGCGCTGAGAAGATTCAGGGCTAAGCAAATTGGGTTGTGATACTGGATTGATCATTTAACAATTGCCTGCCCTTGGGCAGTTCATTAAACCTCTGTAGTTGATTTCCTCATCTGAAAACGAGCTCTAACAATCTTCATTTCATAGGTGCGTTGTGAATTTGAGTGAGCTCAACAGGAGCTCTGAAAATCAGTCCTGTCATAGCTGATCTCTGACTGCATGTAACTAACTCCAGCCATTCTTTTTTTATTTATTTTTTTAGACGGTGTCTGGCTCTGTCGCCCAGGCTGGAGTGCAGTGGCGCGATCTCGGCTCACTGCAAGCTCTGCCTCCCGGGTTCACGCTATTCTCCTGCCTCAGCCTCCCGAGTAGCTGGGACTACAGGCGCCCGCCACTACGCCCGGCTAATTTTTTGTATTTTTAGTAGAGACGGGTTTCACTGTGTTAGCCAGGATGGTCTCCATCTCCTGACCTCGTGATCCTCCTGCCTCGGCCTCCCAAAGTGCTGGGATTACAGGCCTGAGCCACCGCGCCCGGCCACTCCAGCCATTCTTAATCCAAGGCTTCCCTGCCCAGCTTCACACCAGTCCCTTTGGGATCTCTCAATTCATCACATGGTTTCGTCGTCCTCCATTGAAATTCCAACCTGCTTGGCCAATGGAGAAGGCAAGTGTTAAGCCATTTACAGTATTATCCCCACTCCTAAAATCTATTCTTCATATATAAGCCTTCCTTATCCAAGACATAAACCAGCACCCCCTCCAAAGAAAGGGAAAAAAAGGGACTGCTGCTGATCTTTCTGTTGAGGAATAAATAAATGTTATTCTGAAACTATCTCTTGTTAATATGATTCTAAGTATGTATTACTTGCACCACTGAAACCACATAAGCTAAACCTTCAAAAGGCAACTGTCCTGCAGCCATACTTTGAGGTTTTTAGCTGAGCACAGAGACTCCTGGGGCCACGACAATTAAGTGCATCCAAGTTAATCAGGAATGAAGGGAGGTGCCAACTGCACAGCCACATGAAAATATTGCTGCTGATGAGATGCAGCTGAATGAGTCATGGAGAGGAGATATTCTGTACCAGTGAGAAGCAAATTCCTTCTGAAACTAACTCTGAGACAGGCGTCAGAAAACACGTAAAGTCAACACAATCAAGAAATGATTTTGAAGGCTACAGCTTTTCCTGGAGTCTATTAAAGTTTAGGACCTCTATACCTGATCACCCAATTGGTTTCTCGCATTCTCACTTGCTCTCTTTCTCTCTCTCTCTGCAGTTGTATAGTCTCTGATCCCTGAGAAACAGTTCCACGAGACTTTGGCCTCCATCTGTGATCACACATCCCTCAGGGGAGAAAATAATTTGGCTAATCCACATAAGCAGTTGCAATTCTCTCTTTCAAAAGGTTGTCAAATGTATACAAATTACTTTGAGAAATGAAAGATAGTCTCTTGAAAATAATTTCTGAAGTTATTTTTGCTACATTTGTATTAAAGAAAATGTTTAAAGACAGGATCAAGAAATTAAAGACAGTTTCAAGAAAAATTAGAACATACTATATTAACCAAAGCCTAAAATAAGACTGGTGTCCTGTAGGGAGCAGCCATTGGTGAATTATACAGGTACCATATTGTACCTTTGCTTTTTTTTAATGCCTCTGTATGTGTGATTTGGTGATATTATCTAAGGTAGGCTATGTTGACACTTAGGAGAATGTGGAACATGTATGTACACACAACTACAGTGATTACAACACATACTTCAATGATGGAGAAGAAGAAACTTGGGAGAGAAGAGGCAGGCATTGTGCCAGACCCTCTGTCACCCCATTCCGTCCCACACTTCTCTAGTTCCAAGACAGCCACATAGTTCTGGTGAGGCTGAGACAAGTACAACCATGAGGCCCAGACTGGCCCAGGGGTGACTTGAATGAGTCAGTAAATGGCACATAACCTAAGATGATCCCAGCAGAGGAAGCCTGGAACTTCTGTTCAGTGGACTGGGGAAGAAACACTGTATCCTGCTATTTATAAGCAAGAAGATGAGTATTTTTAGAAGGACCAAGCTCTACGCCTAGCAAGCTTGGGTGAGTTGGCTCCCTTTGGTGCAGAAATTTGAGTTCAGGAAATGTAACCATTTCCATAGTACTTTTGCAGTTTTGTTTTCTTCTACACCCCTTACAAAGTTCCCCCTTTGGGGAGGTTTCAATACTGCTGAGGCTGAACTGTAGGGAAGCAAAGGTCTCCCAGAGGAAGGTTCGTGAGAGATTGAACCCTACAGGTCTGTATTGTGATAGCAACAAATTAATTACAACTAATGAGAAAAGGAATAGGCTAAACTAAGACCAAGGATCAAAGAATTTTCTGATTCCTCCTATTTTTTCTTAACAAAATTTCCTTGTTTATCCTTTTAATTAATTTACAGAAATAAATGAAAAGAGAACATATACATAATTGTTATGAAAACTGAAGCTTGACAGAGTGTCCTCTTAAGGAGAACAGAAAGAGGATGGGCAGTGTTCTGAGCTGAACCGTGTCCTCTCAAAATTCCTAGGTTGGAGTCCTAAACCCCAGTACTTCAGAATGTGACTATACAGTCCTGCCTTGGTATCCCTGGGGGACTGGTTCCAGGACGCCCCCGTCAGATCCAAAATCCATGGATGCTCCAGTCCCTCATATAAAATGAGATAGCGTTTGCATATAACTTACGCAGATCCTCCCTTATACTCTAAGTCATCTCAAGATTACTTATAATACCTACTACAATGTAAAGGTTATGTAAATAGTTGTTATACTCTATTGTTTATGGAATAATGACAAGAAAGAAAGTCTGTACATCTTCAGTGCAGGTGCAATTTAAAAAAACAACATTTTTCAGCCATGGTTGGTTGAATCCATGGATGCAGAATTCACAGATATGGAATGAGGGCTGACTGCATTTGGAGACAGGAGCTTTAAAGAGATAATTAAGGTAAATGAGGCCATATGGGTGAGCCCCAATCTGATATGACTGATGTCCTCATAAGAAGAAGAGATTAAGACACAGATTGTAGGGGAAAGGCTATGTGAAGTTACAGGGAGAAGGCAGCATCTACTGGCCGAGGAGAGAGGCCTTGGGCCTCAGGGGAAGCCCTGCAGACACCTTGATCTCAGGCTTCTGGCCTCCAGAACTGTGAGACAATCAACAACAGGGGTTGCTTAACCCACCTAGTGTGTGGTGCTTTGTTATGGCAGCCTCAGCAAACTAAGGGAGGCTCTAGAAACCTGAGGTGTCAGGGAGATCATCACACTGAGCCATTTAGAAGGAAGGAGGCCAGCTGAGTCTGCAGAGAGGAATGGATAACTGGGAGAGAGAGAGATAATTAGATTTAGGATTTGTCAGAATGTACCTGACAGTTATGGCCACACGAATGGATGAAACCATTGAAAGGGAGTGTGATGAGTCACCTTGGCCAGGCTACAGTCCCCAGGTTTTCAAACACTCATCTCGGTGCTGCTGCAAAGGTGTTTTGTAGGAGTGATTTGAGTCCATAACCAGTTGACTTTAAGCAAGGGAGACCATCCTATGTAATCTGAAAATGGGGCCTGATCCAATCAGTGGGAACCTTAAAAGCAGAGCCAAAGATCCCTGAGGAAGAAGAAATTCTGCCTGGAGAGCAGCAGCTTGTCTCTCCTGACTTCCTATCTTAGCCAGTCCCACAGTCACCTATGCCATTTTTTTTGTGAGAAATTTCTTAACATGGACATCCCCTACTGGTCCTGCTTCTTTGGCTGATCCTTGACTAATACAGAGAATATGCAAAGTGAGGACAGAAGAGAGCTGAGAAGGCTCTGGAGAATATGAGCATTTAGGAAACCTCAGAGGAAGGGCAATCTGTGCAGGGGAGCACGGAGAATGCCAGAGGATGTGGGGGAAGCCAAGGAGAGGGTGCTATTCGAGAAAGTGAGGACCTAAGGTCGCCCAAGCATGCCAGACCCTCCACACAAGCCAAGTGAAAGTGGCCTAAAACGAGCATCTGAAACACACACCAGGGCTTTGGTGAAGGAGCATCAGGGGGAGCTCAAATGCTCAGGGCAGAGGACTGCGTGGAAGAAAAGGAAACAAAGAGGAGGGATTACTCCTCCAAGAAGCTTGCCTACCCATGACAGGCAGGAGGATGAAAGGACATTAGCTAAGGAAATGAGGAAAATGGAGGGTTGGTGGATAGTGGGTTGTTGATTGTTTGTAAGATGACAGATGCTTGGGTATGTTCATGTGCTGAAGAGCAGGTGAAGAGGGAGAGATTGCAGACACAGTAGAAAGGAGATAGCTTATATGGTAAAGACCCCAGGAGGCAATGAGCTTCAAAACCAAAGAGAAGGAATTAGCCTTGGATAGAAGGAAGGAGAATCTTCCTGTGAGACAAAACAGAATGCAGGGAGGATGGCTGCCAAAGTGTGTATGTAGAGAAGCAGTGTTCCTGAGGGCTGCACTCCAGTGTCTTGGTGAAGTACTGGGTAAAAACACTCATGAAGAGAATATGATAAAGAGAGTAAAGAATATGACCATGAAGAGAATATGATCAGGTGGAGGGTTTGGGAATAATGGTAGATTTGAATTCATTTTTTAAAATGGGAAATGAAACAAGGAATTGGCTCTTTCTGGAAAACAGAAGAGGGACACAGAAAAACTTCTAGGGAGAATTAGGGTCAGATATACTTGAAGGTGGTGACTGTCTTGACAAAAATAAAATTGATTTTATCCAACAGCATCCAAATAGCTGGGTATAGGAATAAGGAAGGTAGGTTACTGGCTTGATCAAGGGTTAAGGCTTTGGTGGAAGACACTGGCAGAAGTACAAGAAGGCAGGACACTTGGATGTGTTGTCAAGACAGAGCTTTAAGTGATAGCTCATGCAGTCTAGGATGGGGAAGAGAAAAAGAGACAATCTGGGAGAAAATGTAGAACCTCCTGGAAAGAAAGAATCCAAATGTTTGCAGGAGTGGTATGGTGGGAAATGAGGAGCAGAATGGATAAGAGCATAGGATCAATGGTCAGGCCACTGGCATCATTCTGGCCCCGTGAGTTACCCAGGTGTAACCTTAGTTTATTTCATCTTTCTGCACTTTAGTTTCCTCATCTGTTAAGTGGGTATGGTAATGATATACCTATAGTTGTGAAGATTAAATAATTCACATGAAGAAGGTAGCTTTACCTGCTTGACACATAATAAGTGTTCATTAAATGTTAGTTATCTTCTTTAAGGGAGGAGAAAGTCGAACGTGTATGAAGTTGTGGTAAGAGTGGCAGAATGGATGTTTGTGATGTCAGAGGTAGGGCTGCCTCTGGCAGGGCAAAGGGGTGTGAGAGTCATGGTGTTCATTAATTAATGAAAAATGAAGACTGCACGGGGGAATCCTGCACAGGAGGAAGTCAGGAGACCACAGGATTAGAATCCTGATGGTCAGCCAAGTGTAGTGGCTCACACCTGTAATCCCAG
Organism: Gorilla gorilla gorilla; assembly: GCF_029281585.2. Taxonomy (NCBI): domain Eukaryota; kingdom Metazoa; phylum Chordata; class Mammalia; order Primates; family Hominidae; genus Gorilla; species Gorilla gorilla. The sequence goes on along the minus strand of NC_073231.2, from coordinate 67,534,360 downwards.
CACTTTGGGAGGCCAAGGCCGGCAGATCACTTGAGATCAGGAGTTTGAGATGGGCCTGCACAACATGGTGAAACTCCATCTCTACCAAAAATACAAAAATTAGCATGGTGGTGCATCCCTGTAATCCTTGCTACTTGGGAGGCTGAGGTGAGAGAATTGCCTGAGCCTGGGAGGCAGAGGTTGCAATGAGCTCAGATCATGCCGCTGCACTCCAGCCTGGGCAATAGAGCCAGACTCTGTCTCAAAAAAAAAAAAAAAAAAAAAAGAATCCTGAGGGTCACACCCATATTCACACCCAACAACCACAAACCCCAAAGCCTGATGAGTGAGGGGGCTGGAGCACTGACATTTTAAGGTCTCCACAGTGAAAGTTAATGTGCCCTAATTATCAAGGGATTATGTCAGTTGGTACACACTAAATGATGAGAACTCTTGAAACTTTAAATCAGAAGATACGAGGCAGCATTCCAGGGGCCCAAGGTGGGAAAAGCTATTTGTAAGGCAGGCCTAAAAGTAGCCATATCTTTCTCCACAGCTCTTTCTCCCCAGGTCTGAGCTGAACAGTCTAGATCTGCACCTGCCCACACTCTGAGCATCTAAGTTCCATTTCTACAATGATTTTCTATAAGATTGAACTATGCTAGGAGCCTTTCCCATGTAAAACATTTAAAATAGTATCCTCCATCTTTCAAGCACAGCTACTCCGTCTCTTCAGTAACAAGGGCTATGGGGCCTCCACACCCTGGTTCTGCACTCAGGCCTGATGATCACAACGCAACCCACTTCATGCCACCCTCTCTCCGATCTTCAGTCTCTTCATTTCCTAAGATAAATAAACCCAAGTACATCAATTCTTCTTCAAAGGCTTTATTTTTCAATCCTTGGACCATCTATCATTATGAAATAATACTAAATACTCCTTTTCCTTCTTAGCTATAGACTTGAGTGAACTAGGTTCACTAGACATTAACCTTTTACTTGTGAAGACCTTAAAATGTATGTGCTCTAGCCATAAGTGAACTAGATAGATTTCAGTAGGTTGGCACTCCAGGATGGCAGTAGAACTCTTCGCTTTTCATTCATCATCAAACGTAACCTTTAAGTATTGGGGGGTGGGAGAATGGAGAATGATGTATGTGAACTATCCAACTTCTTTTATATTTTTAGCTGAACTTATCCCCTTATAACACACTTTAGTGTTGGATATATTTGGGAAATCTATCCATTAAAAATCCTAGCTAATCTACAGGATTTTTTTTTCCTTCTTACATGTCAAATGTTCCCCATGGAGTTATATTTGCACATAACATCTAAATGTTATTTTAGGATTCTTCATTCTTTTTAATCCTAGTCTGCAAAAGGTTGTAGAGCAACTACAAAGCTCTTTGCAAACTGGAGACTTCAGGGGCTCATTCAAATAACAACAATATGTATCTATTTTACTTGAGCACCTAAATATGATATGGGTAGAAACAGAGCTATTGTTTTCTTAGAGCTTTCTTTTGCTTAACAATGTTTCTATTACCCCACCACCAAATAAATAGCTTCTGTACCAAAGATCTCCTAAAATTTTTAATTAAAATTTAGAATACAGTTGTCTTTTCTTTTGTCTAATTGTCTCTTTAGTGGAGGCCAGCCATGAGATTACTAATGCCTTGGACAAACAATTTAATTTTAAAATATTCCTTCCTTCTATAACCTTTACTCATCATGGATAGAATTCCTGCGAAATGCAATAGGCAATTATGAAAACCAAGGGCACCAAGCTATAAACACTAGTTGTTGATGAAATGAGCTTTATAATATGTGTTTGGAGACTTAAATGATGGTTTTTAATGTCAGAGCATACATAGGAATAAAAGACCTGACATTCTCAAGCAAAAAAATAAAAATAAAAATAAAGCAGTATTTTATTATGATAATTTTCCAAGAGAAAGATTTATGCTACCATTCATGATATGGTTGTTTAAGTTCGTAATAAATAAATGGCCTGTTTCAAAACTAAAATCCAGCTTAAAAAAAATCAGCTATTCATCGTTTCAGAGTCCCTAGCCAGGGTGACTTGCATCCCGCCCTTATTTCATAGAGACTTCTCAAAGGAACACAAGCTTCCTACTCCCTCTCACAGGTGTGTTGACAAAGCTCTAGTGCTCCCAGAAAAGGAAACACATCTATCTTAAGAAAAGTGCAGAACAAAGTTAGGTTTTTCTTTTCTTGTTTTTCTTTCTTAAAGTCAGAATCACTTTGCTTACCAAAAAATTAGCATATATGTGGATATTGGGATACTTATTATTGGAAGTTGACCTAAAGAAATTTCCACACACACACACACACACACACACACACAAATAAAACCTTCAATTTTTCATGGTGGAAAAAAACAGCGAAGTAGTTTTTGAAAATCTCCACAGGCCATGTTTTAGAGGATAAATATTATTTACTGATATTCCTAACAAATGGGATGCCATTTGATACTAAAAAGGCTTATATATGCATATCAACAACGCTAGAGCATATATCAGGTTTTGTTTCATAAGCCAAAACACCAGTCTGAGGAGTCCCAGGAAATTCGGAATTATCTTCAGTGCATTGGGTGGGCTTGAAATTTATCTTAAGAAATATTTGCAAAGGGCATAACAAAGTGCTCCAAACTGGCGCAGGCAAATGGATTAGTTCCTTTACCAGGAGCCCCTGACCCTGTTGTCAGCACCCTGGCACCTTGCCCTGCGCATAGAGTTTTCAGCAGAAACACTGGGCCCTAGGGTGGGGTCGGGGGTTACTCTGAAATCTTCCAGACGCCCCTGGCCGCTCGGATTCGCCTGTGTGAACCTCTCAGCACTCCACCAAAAACTCCCAGAAAATCCTTCACCTCTTCTAGGAAGCCACCCTGTAGCATTTCCAGGATCCTTCACGGAACAGAGTCCCCACCACCTGGCTGGTTGCCCCCACTGCTGCTCCAGTGGCGGGGCCTGACCCTCACTCCCTGCCCCGCCCAGCCCCCAGCGCTGCGCTGTCCCCGCGCTCACCGGATGATCACGAACATGACCAGCGAGTTGCCCACCAAGCCCACGACGAACACTACGGAGTAGACCGCCGTGATGATGACCGGGATGGCCGGGGAGATGTGCGCGGGCTCCAGCTGCGCGTCCTCCGAGCCGGCGCTGCTGTTGCTGTCGGGCTCGGCCCAGCCGGGAAACCAGGCGCTGCTGTTGGCGGGCAGGCAGGCGCTCGGGGCGCAGGTAGGGCCCGGCTCCCCGCGGAAGATCTGGATCGGGGAGTCCATGGTGGGGCGATTGCAGCAGGAAGGCGAGGACAGGCGGCACCTGCGGGGCTGCGGGAGCAAGAGAACCGGCTGGACGCGGAGAGGCAAACTTTGCCCGCGCCCTGGCCAGCGGCGCTGGGGACCCGGAGCCTGCGGACTTCCAGCCGGGCCGCAAGTCGCCGGGGGCAGGACAGGGAGAACGGACTTCTCGCTGCCTTTCCGGCCAGCAGGCGCGCCGCTGGGTGCCAGAGAGGGGCGAAGAGCGCTCGCTCCTTCTCCCCCAGCCTCTGAGGTGCCTCCCTCACCAATTCTAGGCACCGGCCCTTGGTGGAAGGTGCCTGAGTCCCCAGGGTCAAGCCCCCTTCCCACCTCCCAGCACGGAGCTCTACCTAGAACTGCACCTCGAAAGCCCAAAGCTTACCTATGGTTCCCAGAGACAGGCGAAGGCGAGGTTTTTTAGGGGACGCCCTGGTAGGTGCTGAACCGCGCGCTCACGAGTCCCGCTCAGCTCTTGGCGTCACCTGCTCTCGGACCCCGGCCCCGCTCTCCGCCCGAGGGCTGCTGTTCCGCCAAGCGCAGCCCCCGCCTCTCAGCGCGCGTCTCCCACTACCGGCGGCGGCTCTGCGGGGCGGGGCGGGGCGGGACGCAGCCAGGACGCGGCTGGGCGCTGGGGGCCTGCGGGCGGAGAGCTCGTCTGGTGCGCCCGCCCCAGGCCGGCAGGTCCCTGCCCCGCCCCGCCCGCCCGGAGTCAGCCCCCAACTCCCCAGCCTCCCAGCCCCGCGTCCCCTCCAGCCCCGCAGGCTCGCCCGGCCCACTAACTGCCCGAGCGGCACACCGCCTGGTCCCCGGCCATGCAGCCTTCCCCAAGACCTGAGACTGAGCCATTTAGATTTAGTAAAAAGGAGGAGCGTGCCGATTTAGTGCAAGTATGCACCTGGATTTTCATATTGTGTCTAGAACTTCTTATCTGCTTACTTCGCAGTCAGGAACTACGCTTATTAGAATGGCCCATCCAAAGAAAGTAACAAAATGATCCAGTTAGAATAAGACCAGTTCATAAAATAATGACTTAAAAGACACATAAATAGAATATTTCCTTGCGTTCTCTTCCATTCCGTCTGCTCTAACTGGGATGACAGGCTGCAGACAAACTGCACCTTACGGGTATTACCTGAATTGCTGATAGTATCTGAGAAGGGCAAAACACTCTCCTTACCCGGGCCTCAGTGGTGCTCCAGGGAGGTGACAGTGTCTCTGTTTTACATTAATCCCTGCAGCCATCACGTTCTCCTCACTTCTCCCTCACAGTAGGGCTGCCTCCATTATACGGCCGCGAATCTGAGCGTCCGTAAATAAACTGTCACCATCATTTCTTTGCAAAACTCTGCTAGTCCAAGGGTAGCTGTCAGATTCTGCTGAGTGAGAGACATTCTCTTCTCAGGCAAAGGGACTGGTAAGACACAAAGGGAGCAAGGGCTCAGCCCCTGAGGTGAAGGTTCTGAAAGGGAGTGGGGAAGTTCCCCTTCTCCACAGGGTACTGGAGACAGGCCTGGGGGAGACTGGGGGTTTAGGCACCTCAATTTCCCCAGCGGATTCACTGCCTCAGGCTGACAAACACAGGTCCCCACTGCATCCCACAGCTAATGTCCATGCCACACCTGGACACACTAATGACTGATACAGCCCTTCCCTCCATCAGCTGAGGGCAGAAGGGGGTTCCTGTCTCTTTTAAGACGCCATGACCCCAAAGTGGGATTTGACCACCAGCGTCTTGCCGCCTGGAGATGCACAACTCTTTTGAGCAGTGTAATATGAAGAGCATAAGGAAATCTTCCCTTCGTTCAACCATATCCCTTCAACCCTTTCAAATAATTTTGAAAATTATTATCAAGTCTTAGAGTTCTTTTAAGTCTGATTGCAAACTGTCATTGAAGGATCACATCTCCTTCAGTAACACATCAGACCTGCTGAGACCTCCGCCTGTCTAAGGGTGCCCTCTTCATAAGGAAGATGGCAGACAGTCTTCCCCGCATGTCTGGGAGCTCCTTTCCTGCCACAGTGATCCCATGCTGCCCCCAAACAAACCCAGCAAATAGTTTACTTGAGACTAACAAAAACTGAGTGGTATCAGTGTTAAAAAGAAAGTAAAAATAGTATGTCAAAAGGAAATAAGTGGGAAGTTCAAAATTATCCGTCTATCTTTTTATCTATTACCTATTTGTCTATTTATCTATGATTCCATGCATCAAAGATACAATTGTGTTTGTGCTATACATTTTTGAAGGTGCCCGTATTTTCTATCTAGGCTTCTTTTGTACTCGTTTACCAGATTGGTTGTTTTCTTTGGTTAGTGCACAGGTGGCTCTCACAGCTGGTAATGTTAGATCTGGGTTCAAACACATATGGCTCTTGCCATATGCTTATTGAATAGAACTATTTCATATAAGGAGACAAATACAGAGCCACTTTTCCCCTCCAAAGACAAAATACATTCAGGAAGGGGATATTCAGCAAAGATGAAAAAAGAAAGGAAAAGTTATTATTTGAAAAGATTTAGGTAAAATTGTAAACAGGTGAAAACCTTTAAAGAAGTTACCAAGTTGATACAATTTCAACAATTCAGACTCTTGAACTCCATTTCTCACATATATCATGAGTGCAGAGGGGTTTTCCTTCCATAACAAAAGCAGGGGTACAAGACCAGCCTGGGGTTTCTAAACTATAATAGGAGGTTCTCATTCTCATTATTGATTAAAAAAAAAGTCCTCTTCTAGTTGAGACAGTCTTTTGAAGGTAAAACAAGACTAATTATGATAAAAGTAGTTTTATTTCATTTGAGCACTATTACCTTTCTTGTTTACCAAATTAATGGCCAAAATAAAGGGAAGACAAAATGAACAGAGCATTGAGAAGCCCTCAGGTGGCTCAGGTTGCCAGGGGAACCCACTCGAGTCTCTACATCCAGGAAGTATGGCTCCTTCTGTGGAGTCATGCTCTTAGGAGTATGCAATTTTATCATAATATCAGATAAAAGCTCATAAAATGGAAAGGAAAAGTAAACTGCTAAAATGCTATATACTGTTACACACTGATATAAAGACATGTGGTTATACTTGGCGATTCTACTCAATGCAAACACTATGCTTATAACTAAGTATATGGAAAGCACTTTTAAAGATGAAAATGTGGAGATTTTTATTGGATAATGCTACAATGCTAAGGAGCATGCTGGGTAGTGGGTGGCTTTGACATTTTTGTTAGATAGACTAGATAACCCACCAGTAAATTGCAATTAACTCCCTTTCTTGTGGCTCCAACAACAGATATTGTTGTGCAGCCGTGAGTGCAGAGCTGGAGGGAGCAACTTCATTAGCTTAAGACCCCAGTGCAGCCAATGGAGTCTTGCTGAGCCGGGATGCAGCTGGCTTCAGCTCACTTCACTCAGCAGATATTGCAGAGTATCCCCAAGTGGCTGAAGAAAAGGCACCCTCTGGGGATACAACAATACCAACACAGAGACAATCTCTTCTCAAAGAGGATGTGAAGCTAGTGTGACAGATGGGATCTAAATTTTTTTTAATGTTAGGAATAATAAATAATTAATAACAATTAAATTCATCCAACTCTGGCAAATGTTATGTGGAAAAGGTGTTTAATAAACAGTGATAGCCAGTGCAGCAAATTTGCATGAAATTTAAAAATAGCATCCCTTTCATAAGGCACTTTACTTATATCTGTCAGCAAGTTGTTATAATAAATACCCAAATCAGTCTTGTCTTCGGTGTGAAGCATACTGTGAGATACTGCACACTTAGGTACAGTGTAGTCTACACGTGTGTGCAGATCCCCTGAAGAAGACCTGGTGTCTGGGAACCCTGCTCAGTCAGAGAACATCAGGGAAGCCCTTCTTGAAATGGCATTGAAGCTGATATTTAAGGATTGCAGTTATGGCAGTTATCCAGGAGAGGGGGAAGAAAGAGCATTCCACAGCATATGTGAAGAATGTAGTTGGTCAAGAGTGGGGCATTTCTGTGGCACCCTGACGAGGCTGAGGTGCTTGAGCCTGGTGATCAAGAGCAGTTAAGGTGCAGACCATGCTGAGCCTTGTCAACAATGTCAAAGACTTTGGATTTCAGCCTAAGAGTAATAAAGAGCCAGTGAAGGCTCTCAGGCAGGAGAGTGGCATGTCCAGATTGGGGTCTTTGGAGTATCACTTGTCTTTAGTTTGGTGAACATACTAGAAGGAATGAGTAGGTGTGAGGAGCTCCATATTGAATCGGAATCATGTGCTGTTCCAGCTAAAGGTGCCGCGCATCTGCATGTGACATAGACAACATGCAACCAGGACTTTTTTACGGCCATAGACTTAAACTTGGAACTGCTTATACTGAAATTCTTGACTGCATTAAATCCACAGGTTTGAAAAGTCAATGCCAGTCACATGTCAGACTCTAAGTTGGGGAGTGAGAGAAATTTTGGCAACACAAAGCAATGAATGGCACATCAGACGTATTGGCAGAATTATTTCAAAAGAAGTTGAGATTATCTCTGGTAGTAGAAGAAAGATGACACTAAGGTAGGGATCGAAATTTAAGCAAGAATTTTATCAAGAAGGAAAGGCAAGGAGGCACATATGCAAAGGTGTGAGAGCCTGACACGTGGTGGTGTGAGGCTTGCATTGTTACAGAAGGTGTGGGGGGAGGAAAGTGGTGCATCAGGACAGCCAGGGCGCAGACTCAGGGAAGAGCAGGTCGGCCCGGCTGTGCTGGGATCGTGAGCTGACCGTGTGGTGGAAGTGGCCCTGACTGACACAAGGAGGACACCTTTGGACAGAGAACAGTAGTAAAGCTCTTCTAACCATCTAGGTGAGAGACGAATCAACCCTAAAACAACACAATTGCTAAGCAGATTGGGGAGGATAGGATAGTTTTGAGAACTGTGTAGGAAATTAAATTGACAAGAAATGGTCTGGATGAATATGGAAGTTAGGGAGGAGAAAGAGTTTAGAATTACTTTAGGATTATGCTTGGGTGACCAAGTGAATGACGGTGCCATTAACTGAAATAAGAAATACAGGAGGAATCACAGCAAGCTGTAGAAAGAACATAATGAGCTTGGGTTTGGAAGGCTGTGTTTGAGACATCAGTGAGGCATTCATTTGTGTGCGTGGTCCAGGGCTGTCTAATGCTGGGCAGATTGTGTTGGAGAGACACAAGGCAGAGCCATGCAGGTGAATAAGGGCATGGAAAGTGAACATCGCAAGAAAATCAAGCTGATGAGAAAATGCTGGAGAAAGCATGCGCTTTAATAGTGATCTATCAAAGAACACTGATGAAGAACAGGCATCAATGAAAGAGGAGGAAAATAAGCAGAGAAACCAAGAGAAGAAAGAATTTCAGGATGGAGAGGTGATCAACAGTGTCCACATGTCCAAGAACTTAAATAAGTTATTTGGCAAAGAGAATGTCACTGGAGACACCAGTGCTATCTATAATTAAAATTATGTTTTATATTTGTGCAATAGAACAGAAATGAACAGACAATAGAACAGTGAAAAGGCAAAGACCCACTGGGCCTTAGAGTCTCTGCTGAAGGTACTCCTAACCTGGGGCAGAGGGTAGGGGTATGCCACATGGCTAGTGCAAAACACACCTGCCTCTCTTTCACTGCCCAGGGCCACTCCCCACTTTATATCACAACTGTGGGAACACAAAAAGCACCCCTTGCTGCTGGCCATGGGAGAATTTTGCTCTCTGGAATGGAGGTGCCCTCCCTCTGGTAGACAAGGTCTCAGGCTCTTGGCTTGTGTGATGTTACTCTCCCCTTTACTCATCGAAATTCAGTATGTTTCCACTGAGGTTAAAACACAGCCAACTCCACACACTATAGGTCATCACTAGCCTGGATTTTGACCAAAGGTCATCCTTATTGGTGACTGTAGGGAGAGAAGGCTCCTGCTGCAGCGGACAGCTGCTCCAGTGCTGCCAGGCCATGGGTCACACATGGCAAAGCCACTTTATGTCTCAGCTGATCAGCCTCTATCTGCCTAGTTTGTAGGAAGTTGAGTTTTTCATAAGGTTCTCTGTAATAGAATTTCTAAAATCACTTTTTCTAAATCCTTTTGCAGACAAATTAAATTAAGGCAATTTTTTTAAAGGAAAATTCACTCTTTATTCTCTGTAATGCCTGTATTATTTGAATTTTTACAAAACGATATATTACTTTTTTAAAATTTTATTATTATTATACTTTAAGTTTTAGGGTACATGTGCACAAGTGCAGGTTTGTTACATATGTATACATGTGCCATGTTGGTGTGCTGCACCCATTAACTCGTCATTTAGCATTAGGTATATCTCCTAATGCTATCCCTCCCCCCTGCCCCTACCCCACAACAGTCCCCAGTGTGTGATGTTCCCCTTCCTGTGTCCATGTGTTCTCATTGTTCAATTCCCACCTATGAGTGGGAACATGCAGTGTTTGGTTTTTTGTCCTCGGGATAGTTTGCTGACAATGATGGTTTCCAGCTTCATCCATGTCCCTACAAAGGACATGAACTCATCATTTTTTATGGCTGCATAGTATTCCATGGTGTATACGTGCCACATTTTCTTAATCCAGTCTATCATTGTTGGACATTTGGGTTGGTTCCAAGTCTTTGCTATTGTGAATAGTGCCACAATAAACACACATGTGCATGTGTCTTTATAGCAGCATGATTTATAATCCTTAAGGCAATTTTTTAAAAAATAAATAAATAATCCTTTTGCAAAGACATATTCAAGTTCCAAGGGATCTTTTCTTTTTCTCTCTCTGTTTGGTTTGTTTTCTGTCAAGTCCAGGAGGATCCTCTACCCCTACCCAAGCCCCTGTCAATACCTCACATTAGTGGTTACTAAGACTGTTTCTGGGAATTATATTCTCTTCCCCAGTGTGGGGATGCTCCTCATCTACCTTAGAAGAAGCATGGTGGGAAGATCAGACCCCTCCAAGGATTATTTTCACAAACATTGCCTGAAATGACTCCCGCTCTGATATGATCCCCCTCAAGCGGGTCTGGAGGACAAGTGGATGCCTCTCTACTTCCATCATTCCCGCCTTCACTGTACTTGAAAATTCTGGTTTGGACGGTAGCTGTAGGCACTTTCCATTCTTCAACTTCTGAGAACTGAATCAAAAAACCATTTTAAAGGGCTTGAACACATTCTTTACATGAAAGCGTTGCTCATAGTTCAGATGACTGTCTTACAGTTTCAGTTTATGGATAAAGACATGAGTCTGCAGGGAGAGCAAGACGGCCAGGAGCTTTTCATCTTCAGGAATTACTATAATTACTGATGCACAATCCAGCAAGCAAGGACATTTAGGGCAGATGCACAAAAGCACTTTCCAGAGAGGGACTGGTTGACTGCTAGTTTGGAGAATAACTGGCTTCCCTGGGAGTGAGGGACTCCTCAGTCCCTGAATGGCTGGATTTTGCCTTGCTCTTGAATGGGCCGGGAGAGGCTGTGCAGAATCTCCAGAGTGTAGCCTGGGCAACCAGCAGACATTAAACTCTTCTTCCCCACTCACCTGGCTCCTTGGCATGAAAGCGCTCTGACAAGGCAGCCATGCTGTCAGCTTCTGCAGAGGGAAGACAAACTTCACCCTGGGATGGTGGGTCTTAGTATTACCAAACCCACAGTGCTCAGTCCCCCAGAACTTGGTCTGGTCATGCAAGTAGTCTGATCACCCTCAACCTTACCAAACCCACTGTCCTGTATGCAAAGAGAGAAAAGCATTTTTAGTTAATAAATATTCATACTGATACTTTTACTCATATCTCCAATACAATCTCTGGCATCTACAAAGCATAAATTAATTGGATGAATTAAAAATGATGGCAGGCTGGGCGCAGTGGCTCTCGCCATGATCCCAGTGCTTTGAGAGACCAATGAGGGAGGATCTTTTGAGGCCAGCCCTGTACAACAAAAATATTTTTTAAAAAATCAAAAATTATTAAATAAAAATAAAAATTAGCCAGGAATGGTGCCCACCTGTAGTTCCAGCTTGAGCCCAGGAGTTCCAGGTTACAGTGTCACTACTCTCCAGACTTGGGGACATAGTGAGACCCAGTCTCAAAAAAGAAAAGGACAAATTATATGTTACATTTCACATTAAAGAAGCAAAGGAGAATGGATGGGCTCAGGACCAGAAAAAGTGCTGATAGAATGTAAGCATGTGTTGGAAAGCTAGCATTACCTTGAGACAGTGATTATATTTAATTTACCAACTTCGACAGCATTTTATTTTCTTTTTTCTTACATACATCTTGAAGTATAATTATGGCCAAAATGGTAGAACCCAAGTCTAGAGAAAACTGGTTGGTGGATTTCTTTGGATCCCACGTAGCATTGTGCACATTTATTAAGATCAATAAATTCACTGAGTTTAACAAAACTTAGGAGTTCACGACTCCAAAGGCAATTATACTTGGAATAAGCTTTGTATCTGAAGGCAGTGATTGCTCAAAATTTTACTTATTTTGCAATAAAGTTAACAATTATTCAGTTAGCACTCAGAGTCTAGAAACAAAAATCCTCTCAGTGGAGAAGCCTCAGTAGCTTGTGACATCTAATAATATCATCTCTACTGACTCCTTTGTCTTATAAGAAAAAGATCTTCAGTTTCTAGCATTTCACAGCATGTGCCATTCAAATTAAAAGCTTTAGACTGCACTCAAAAAATCATATTTAGAAAGAAGATCAAAGCATGGTTCTACAAACTACAAGAAAAGAAAAACAGAATAGAGAATGTTTGAATAATCTACCCTAAGAAAGAACGAGATAATTGCAAGCATGTTTCGGGTGATACAGAGGTGAATTCTATGTGATTTATTCCTGCCCCCCACTCACAGTTTAACACAATGTGAAAACAAGGACGTTCAAACAGCAGAGGGAGTAGGTGCTATAAAATATTACTCCTGGTAAAGAGATTAAAAATAAACAGAGATAGAACTGGCATAAATACTTTCAATGACACAGCCAAATTTGAATCCAGCTTTATTTAGAAGATATTGAAATTTTTTATATTTCAAAATCTAGGCAGCATATTAAGCCACCTCTGTGGTCATGGTAATAATAATATCATAAATTTGTTTGAGTCTTTGCTTTCATCAAGGCACTTCATATAAAAAATGCCTTATATTTGGTCATATCTTCCTTGTACTTTACGCAGAAAAAAACTGACTATCCCTATTTTATAATTAAGAAAACATGTTCCAAGAGGTTAAGCCCTATAACCATGATCACTTAATAAATGGAGGACTAGGAATAGAATCTTCCTCTTGAATTTCAACCCAGTGATTTTTTTCACCTTCCCAGGTTGCACAAAAATTTTAGTTTGAATGAAAGCAGAGATGAGTCATAACAGTAAAATTAAAATGTGAGAAGACTGTCAAGAGTTCTCTTTAACACTGAAGCATGAACTGTGGCTTCATTGTCTTCATTGTGCAAGAGCTACCTAATGTAATTTTAAACCAGAAACAAATGGTCACAACGGAAACAATTTTGAAAAACTGCATCAATATTAGTATGTTGAACTTCTCTGTAAAAAGGCTGTATTTGGACAACTAAAGCAAGTAGAAGAAAAGACTCATCGATTCCGCAGTCAATGAAAAGAAAAATATCGAATAAGTGAATACTGAAAATATGTTTATTTGGGGAAAAATAATTGATATGAACAGGATTACATGAAACATGTGAAAGTAACATTTTGTTATATAGGATAATTTATCAAGCTTAGATGGTGAACAATAAAAAACATTATGTATAGGTCAAAACAAGCAAGATTTCCTTTTATTAGTTTCAAAAGATTGTTGGCCAGGTGTGATGGCTCACGCCTGTAATCCCAGCACTTTGGGAGGCCGAGGCGGGAGGATCACTTGGGGTCAGGAGTTCGAGACCAGCCTGTCCAACATGGCGAAACCTTGTCTCTACTAAAAATACAAAAAATTATTCGTTCATGAGCGCATGCCCCTGTAATTCCAGCAACCTGGGAGGGTGAGGCAGGAGAATCACTTGAATCTAGGAGGCAGAGATTGCAGTGAGCCGAGATCACGCTACTGCACTCCAGCCTGGGTAATAGAGTGAGTGAGACTCTGTCTCAAAAAAAAAAAAAAAAAAAAAGATTGTTAATTGTTTTGCTAATATGTTCACATGAACCAAAAGTCAAAACTATTTACAAAGATATTTGGAAGCTTTGTTCTCTCCTATTCTATCCTTTTCCTCCCATCCTACTCCTATCTCATATAAGCAAACTACTTTCTCAGTTTCTTTTACATGTGTTTTTGTGTTTCTTTACGCAAATGAAATCAAATTACATGCTCTACTTTTTTACATAAAAATATTAATTGTTCCCCACCATGTTTTTTTTTAATGTAGTTGTACATTCTGGAGATATTTCTTTACTGAGACACAGTTTTCTCAATTTAAAAAAAAAAAATTTAACTTTTTCAGAGTATTCCACTTTGAGGCTATACCAGAGTTTATATAACCAATCCTTCACAAATAGAAGCTTGGATTGTTTTCATCTCCTGCTATCACAAGCAATGCTGCAATTGTGTGTATACATCACTGGGCAGGAGTGCAGGTATACCTGTAATTCTCAGAGGGGGGTGATTTAATCAAAGCATAGTTAAAGTAAGTAGTGTGCTTTAGCATTTGGGAATCTTTTGTTCTGGTCGTTAAAAACAGACTCTACTAAAAATTAAATTATACAAATGTTAATTATATATTATATTATAAAATTATACTATAAAATCATATTATTATGTTGTCTTAATAAATTACGTTATAAATAAAGGTATTAAACAAATAAATGAATCACTTCCTCACTATTTTACTATGCTTTAGTCTGTGCTCTGGAGATGTCTATTATATGGACGTGGAGGGTACTGTATAATGGTGTGCTGCGTTCGGTAACATCACATCGGTCGCTGACTCAGCCATGATAGGCAAGTATTGAAACCACAGAAGTTAGCAAATGCTATCAGTCAGGGTCTTGTTTTCTTTTTTTCTAAAGAGCCAGTGGTTAAACATTTACCTGCATACCACCCATTAGATATCTTTGAGCTATTCTTAACCTGTAGCAATTTAGTAGACTCCAACTTTATAAAAGGAAATTAAACATTTTTAATTGACATCTGATTCTCATTCTCCACACCATTCACTTCTCTTACTGAATCTCTCTACTTTTTAATGACCATATAGATTTTTGCATAGGTTCAATAAGAATCTGCTCTTCTTTTTACCAGAATGCAATTGGAAAAAAAAAATCAGAAAAAAAATTGGAAAATCTTTTCTGGTGTTAATTTTGGCAAATTATATCATCCTATAGTTTCTTCCTTCCTTATGATTACTTAATTTTTATATTTGAAATTTTTCCCCTTTTCAAACACAGTGTTTTATCTATTCTATCATTTCTCATTATTTTTTTAGAACCAGATTTGAATTTAGTCTATTGTATTTCTTTTTAAAAGCTTCATAATTTCTGCTTTTACCTTTACTAATTCCTTTCTTCTGTTTTTGTTCAGCTTAATCTATTCCTGTTCTTCCATCTTTTCCATTTGGAGGATAATTTATTTCTTCCTTTTCCCAATAGTTAAAAGTATGTAAGGCTTGAATTTTCCTCTGAATTCTCACTTTATTTTATTTCAAAGGTCTTTAAACACAATATTTCTGTTATCTCACTTTGAGGAAATTCTCTAATTTTGGTTTCTATTTCCTCTTTGATCCAAGAGTTGTTTAAGAGTTTTGTAAATGTAAATGTTCAAAAGGAGAAACTTTTCTGTTTTCTAATTGTTAAAATTTATTTCTACTCTTATATGACTATGATCAAATTGTCTAAGTTTTTTTCTTTTCTCCTGTTTTGGAGTATATTGAAATTTACTTATGTGGCTCAATAGATGGGAAATGTGAATGTTCCGTGAGCTTTTGAAAAAGAAGATATTTTCTCCAATTTAAGGATACAGAGTTTAGTAAATGTCAATTACATGTACTTATTAACCATGGTATTTTAGTCTTTTATATCCTTATTTATTTACTGTCAACTTGATGTATCATATAAGAAAGAGGTGATCTAAATTCCCTTACCACACTTGTGTTTCTTGTGTCTTCTGTAATTTCTGTTTTATGAATGTTATTGCCATATTTTTTGATGCATTGCTATTCACAATTGTTATGTTTTCACTGCACATTTCACTTATAAATGCTAATTTAGTTCATTCTGTCCCACATCTCATCTTGTCTGGTATTAACATCTGGGAAGGATGGGGTTAAGCAACTATCCTGCAATCCATTTCTCTTCATTATAGGATTTGGGAGAAACTCCTTGGAAATAAAGGAGGCAGTTAGCTCAGTCTAATCACCTTGTAAACATACCTTAAAAGATGCTCTAGAAAATACGTTGAATAATTGAAATAGCTAAGAAAAGAGTCCTTATCTATTGAATGCTTTTAGCAGGATGTTCCTGTTCTAGGATTGTTTGTGGTAAATAACTTGAGAATCTTTGGACATACAAGCCATGTCTCCTGGAAAATATCACATAAGTTATGTAAATTATATAAATCTGAGATAAAATAAAGGCATTTCATAACCTAAATGCTCTCTGCCATGCATGAGCAAGGCAACCACAGACTCATTTAGAAATATCATCTTATGAGTTGGCCAGAGAGTATGTCCAGTGCAAGAAAAAGGGACCTGGTGAACATGTGAATGTCCTGGACACCTGGCTGCTATAGCTGTGTCACTTGGAAATTACTAATAAAGTTTGATATATAGTAGATTGTCTGGTTCGTGGAACTCTGATTTAACAACTCAATCCTCAATCCTTTGTGTTAGGACAACATCACTACCTCTGCTTTCTTTTTCTTTGCCTTTTTCTAGTGTAATGTTTTATCATTTTTATCTGCAACTTTTCTGAATCTCTTTATTTAGGGAGGGTTCCTTATATATAGCACGGAGTTGAGATTTGCTTTTTAATTCAATTTGAAAATATTTTTGTATTTGTAGGTAAATTAAGCCCATTTGTATTCATTAATTTCACAGACATATTTTGACTTAATTCTCTCCTATTATTTTGCATTAAGTTTTCTGGGTTTTGCAAAGTTTTTGGTAAGTTTTGTTTTGCAGCTTCTAATAATATAGGGTACTATTTTTTCTTGTTTTTGTATTTAGTTCCTCTGATATTTAGAATGGGTTCTGTTTATATTGGTCTGCTAGGATTGGCATAACAAAGTACCACAGACTGGGCGGCTTCACCAGCAAAAATTTATTTTCTCAGAGTTCTGGAGGCTGGAAGTCCAAGATCAAAGTGCCAGCATAGGAGGGTTCTGGTGAGGGCTCTCTCCTTTGTTCTTTGATGGCCACCTTCACGATGTGTCCTCACATGGCCTTATCTCCATGGATGTAAAAAAAGAGACAGAAGGCTCTGGTGGTTCTTCTTCTTCTTGTAAAAACACCAGTCCTATAAAATTAAAGCCCCATCCTTATGACTTCATTTAATTCAGTCACATTGAGGGTTAGGGCTTCAACATATAGATTTGTGGAGACACATTTTAGTCCATAACAATGCTTATAAAGGTGAAGTGGTTATCCTCATAATCATGATTACATAAAATCACCTTAATCGTCTGCTTCTGAAGAAAATACACAATAATTTCTCTGGTAAACTGAATAAGTGCCCCCCAAATATGTGCATGTCCTAATATCCAGAACCTGTGAATGTTACTGTATATGGAAAAGGGGACTTTGTAGCTATCAGTAATGTAAGGATCATGAGATGGTGAGATTAACCTGGGTTACCCAGGGGACCCAGTGTAATCCCACAGGCCCTTGTAAAAGGCAGGCAAGAGTCAGATTCGAGGAGAAGGTGATCTGATGACACAGCAGAGATTGGAGTGATGCACTCTGGAGATGGAGGAAGGGTCCATCTTGCCTTTTTCAGTTTCTAGTGACCACTTGTATTCCACCAGCCAAGGAACTCAAGTAGCTACTAGAAACTAAAAAAGGCAAGGAAATGAATTCTTCCCTCAGAATCCCCAGAAGGAAGCAGCCCAGCCAACATCTTGACCTTAGCCTTGTGAAATTGATTTTGGACATCTGACCTGCAAAACTATAAGATAATAAATTTGTATGGTTTCTATTTCTTTTCTTTTCTTTTCCTTTCTTTTTTTTGACAGAGTCTCACTCTGTCACTTATGCTGGAGTGCAATGGCGTGATCTCAGCTCACTGCAACCTCCGCCTCTTGGGTTCAAGTGATTTTTCTGCCTCAGCCTCCTGAGTAGCTGGGATTACAGGCGCATGCCACCATGTCCGGCTAACTTTTGTATTTTTAGTAGAGATGTGGTTTCACCATGTTGGTCAGGCTGGTCTTGAACTCCTGACCTCGTGATCTGCCTGCCTTGGCCTCCCAAAGGGCTCGGATTACAGTCATGAGCCACCGCGCCTGGCCTAATTTATGTGGTTTTAAGTCGCTAAGTTTGTGGTAGTTGGTGGTAGTTTGTTAGAGCAACAATAGGAAGTTAATACAATTCTCTCTATAAGTAAGATAAAAATTAGCATATTTCTTTTCTCCTTCCACTGCCAAGTTTTAGTCAATATATTTCTTAGTGTTCACCTTTGAACTGTGAAACATGTTTATGATTTAAATACTTGATTTTGCAACTTCATGTGATACTTTTGATTCCCAGACATTACAAATTAGGCAATTAGCAAAACTATGCCACTTCATACATTTTTTGCTACCTTCTCTTTCATATACATATACTAGTATATGTATCATTTCCACATTTTCAAGGCATATACATTTCCATTATATTCTGTCACATTAATTTTCATATTTCTTTAATCTTAGTTTTACAGATAAATATTATCAATGCTCACTGCTATTACCTTTGCTCTGGCTTCCTTAGCCAACTTATGTTTTATTGAAGTTTTTCCTGTGTTATTTTTTTAAATGGCTCAGGAAACAGTATTTTCTGAGCTTTTATGTGTTAAAACCTATTTTAAAACCTATCTAATTTGGCTAGATAAAAAATTATTTGCTCACACTTTCTTTCCTTAAAGATCTTGTAGGCATTGCTTCACTGTCATCTGGCTTTATATGTTGCCATGGAGAAGTGAATTCAGCTTAACTGCATTTCCTCTTATAAAACTTGATCATTTTCTCAACTTTTCATAGATTTTAAAATTATCTTTTAAAGTCCAATAAGTATACCTGAATATTTCTCAATATCGATCATGTTAGACCAATTTTTGTCATTTCAAATTGTAAAATTCTGCCTGTGTGGCAGAGACTCTCAGAGCTTTGAAGCATGGAATATGATCCTGATGTCACCCTACACCATGAGAACTTCATGCAAGTAGGTACTACAGGAAAGTAAAAGTCACTGATGAATAATCAAAAAGAAAAACTAAAAGAAAATGTATACAAAACAAAAATTAGAGAAAAAGAATAGATATAAAAGAAAAACAAAATTGTATCTCACAAACACACACACACACACGACACAGCTCCACCTTGTACAAGAGCTCTTCCAGCAGGCTCAGCAGCTGAGTGGCATCTCCTGTCTCCCCCAGCTCCCTGGATAGAAGACCTAGTCCTACTGATTCAGCAGCCAGGAAACATCAACAGATTCTATTTTGTACAACTTCATCTTGTGGAAATCCTGTACCAGGAGGATGGGAGAAGCTGAGCAAGGCTCCTATTCCCCCACTGTCAACTCCCACTCCATAGGGAAGACCTGAGCAGAGAAGATAAGGAAGAATGAAATTTGCTTTTCCTGCACAGCTCTATGTTGCTGAGAGCTGCTCTGGTTTTCTCAGCAACCAAGTGGTAGTCCCTTCCCCAGCTTTCTGGGGTGGAAGAACTATTTGGGGTAGCTTCAGCAGCCTGTGAACATTGGCAGATCCCAAGTTCCTCAAAGGTTGCCTGCAGGAAATTTTTACTGGGCAATGGCAGCACCAGTGGCAGCACTAACTCCTAACATTTCCCCTTCCCCACTCCCCACACCCATGCAGCTCTAGCCCATAAGGAGGATCTAGATGGATTAGCTGGTGAAGAGTGAATCCTCATCCCCACTGCAGCCTACCTTCTGCTCCACAGTACAGAAGTTCTTCCTCGAGGAGGGTCAGACCAAGCCCCAAAGTTGAGCAATACCCTACCCTGCCATGGGGCCTGGCTGTATTTGGATCAGACAACAGAACAATTTATGTCCCAGGACAATGTAAAAATCAATAAAGCAATCAGTAGCAATTAGTGGAGGCTGCCAGTTGGGGGTGATACCACAGAGAAGAACAAAAGGTAAATGGGGAAATTAGTGGAAAAAAAACAAAGAGAGCCCAACCAAAGCTACAGTCATGTCTGATGGTCAGGAAGATTATGTGCCTGCCCAACACTAACCTCTGAGAATGATCAGAGAGGGAATCTCTGAGCTCGAAGTCCTGAGTTAAACATGGCACAAAAGTAGTCTCTAAGCCACATATGGCTCCAACCATACTTGAATAATACATTGGAAATAAGAGCTCAGAGTTGCCAAGAGAACAAGCACTCAAACAGAGAATTTCTCAGCAAGGCAAAGCTTACTTCTGCAGAAGGGTGCTGCCTGCATCAGTCATGATCACAAGAGCACCCCAAACAAACAGAGAAGGATTTTTATTGCTAATACAGCTTCTGTTTCTGTGTCCTTTCTCCATTGGCTGGAGTCGGACCACACAATCTAAACTATCCTGATTGGCTAATACCTGAACCTTTCCAAATGGGGTAAATGCACAGTTTGTGGAAAGAGGAGGAGAGGGAGAGACTGTTTGTTACTAAGGTGGGAAGGGTTGTCTACAGAACAAGTACAAAGTATGTCTGGGCATGTCAGGGCACGGCTAGTTACAAATTAATCTGAGAAACAAGAAAAATTGGAGAAGGTGGGTTACAGGTCCGGACTAGTGGGAATAGTGGTTTACAGAGCAGTAACTGGGGGCGAGAACATACAAGGAATTTGATACCGAAAACAAAGAACAAGGAAGTTTCACCTTTGAAGAGGAACTCACTGTACCTGACACTTTCCTCCCTTTTGATTTTTACAATTCTTCTTCTTCAAATTTGTCTAACATATTTTGGCTTTGTTGTTCTTCTTGATTTTCTAAAAGTAACAGTTTATCTGAATAAGGCAGGGGAGAATGGAGAAGGTTTTAGTGAGAGCTGTTTCAGTAAGTTTTGGCACCAATCCACAGACACAGGGTATAATGTAGCATCCTACAAGAATGAGTACACCTATTACAATTGCAAGGGAGGTGAGGATTGAGATCATGAGTCCCTTCCATTTGCCAAACCCTTTTTCCATTAAACTAGTGAAGGGGTCATTTATTCCAGAATTCTCAGCTAAGTAATTCTTGGTGGTTAAGGTAGTAAGACCTTGTAGCGCCTTTGTTATGGTTCCATCGGGTGCAGTGTTATTAGGGATGAAAGTACAGCATTGAGTCCCAATCATGATACATATTCCACCTTTTTCAGCTAATATCATGTCAAGATGTCAAGGGCTATCCTATTTTTCCAGGCCATTTGGCTGATAGGGCCTAATTGTTCAGTTATTCCTTTAATGGCATCTCTTGTGTAATTGAAAAATCACTGTTGATTACAGTAAATATAATTTATCCAATCTACATTCTTGTTTATAGTTGGTCACCAGCACAATGCAGATTCAAATCCTGCGGCTATTTGATTTTGGGCTTTAAATTCATTTGGCACCCCTCGTGGAACTCCAATGGCATCTACATAACCATGAAGGTCAAAAGACCCAGGAGGGGCACCTCTTTTTTGTGATTTTCCTTCCTGTTTTGTTGATGAAATGCCAGGGTAAAAGGGATGGCCAATTGGACTAGAGCGCAAGTGTTTTTCCATTTACTTTGACAGAGTACCCAACAGTGGTCCACCACAATACCACCACACATCCCCTAGGGAATAAACAAGGGCAACGTGACTAGTAAGCTCTCGGAAAGGCTTGGTTTCACTGCATTCTTTTGGGTCTCTGAGGGACGTTAATCTTTCCCCCTGTGGTGAGAGACACGAGGTACAATTAGCATCAAAAGCTGGAGGCCAGAGGGCCCTTGGGGCTGACCCACAGAGCCTTTAACTTCAGGGAATAGCAGTGAGAGATTCTTGCGTGCCTCGTAGCCCCAGGCTGTGGGGTTTTGAAAGAGACTCACCATGCAGCTCATGCCTAGTCGGTCAGAAGACCACCCAAGTGGGAAGGGGACTATCTGGGCCTCTGGCCTCCCTGCCACACAAGCATAACTGTCGCTTTCGTTTAACCTGTGAACAGAATATTCAATCCGTTCCAGCCAGGCATTTGCATCATGGTATCCTGTTTCAATCACTAAAGTTTGCTTTAAATCTTTAAATTCTACAATGTCTACTATAGTTTTGTCATTGGGTATGGAAAGAACAGCTGTTTGATTGGAAGAAGATTCAGAAGGAGGAGGAACGGAAGGGGGTGGAGGAGCAATGAAGCATACCTCAAAGGATCTTATAGGGTCTATTCCAGGAACATCAGCTCCTAGGCCATAGAAGCAACCTATAATGGGGTTAGTGTCAGTAGAGGTGGGGAAAGTAATAGAGATTTGCACATGGTTACATTGTTGGAGTTTACAATTAGAGGGAGTTGTCTCTTTGGTAAAGTGGAAGTAAGGCTTTAGGTTAGCGCAACCTCCTCCTGGAGAGGTCCAGCCTTAATACTTGGTGGTACAGACCACATCTCCCCAGCCAAAACAGAACTTCCAATAACTGCCTTGTGCTTGTTTGGTGCAAGAGTCACTCTTATAGGCAGTTCTATTTATCCTGGAAGGGCAAAGGTACTTTCCTAAAGAGGCTAGCTTCCTTTGGCTTTGGAGATCTCCACAGGGCATAACAAAACAAGGTAATTGTTTGAGGGGAACTAGACCTAGTTATATTAATAATAAGATGTGAGGTAGCTAGGGAGAAGAGGAAAAGGAGGAAGAGACAAATTAAACTGTTCTTTTCAACGTTACTGTGGTTGGGGTGGGTCCTGACGTAGATGGTGCTCTTTTGACCCAGGTGTGATGAGTCCAACCCTTTTCACTGGTCTGGACTGCTGTTTCAGTTGTTAGAAGCACTAAGTAAGGTCCTTCCCATGTAGGTTTGAGCTTTCCCTATTTCCAACTTCTGATAAGGACGTTATCTCCAGGCTGGTGGTAGTGAACCGGGAATTTGAGGGGTGGAGTCTGTGTCAGGAGACCTTGAATCCTCAGGGAGGAGAGGGTGGAAGGCAACCCTAATATATAATTCTTGAGAAGTTGGTCTTTTGTTTCAAAAGTAGGAAGGCCAGTAGTAGAGTTTAGGTAAGGCAACCCATAATGCATTTCATAAGGGGATAGGCCTATGTCTTTTCAAGGGTCAGTTTGGAGTCTTAAAAAGGCAATAGAAATGCATTTTGTCCAAGGTAGCTGGGTTTCTAAAATCAGTTTGGTTTAAGTGGGTCTAGAGGGTTTGATTCATTTTGTCTACTTTCCCTGATGATGGCGGATGCCATGGTGTATGATATTCCCATTTTATTCCTAATGCTTGAGTTAACTTCTTAATGATGAGGGCAGTGAAGTGGGTCCCATTGTCTGAATCAATATTCTCTGTTAAACCAAACCTTGGTAGGATATGTTCTAACAGGGCTTTGACCACATTGTTAGCTGTTGCATTTGAAAAAGGGATAGCCTCTACCCAGAGGGTGAGATGATCTACTATGACTAGTAAATATTTAAGGTGGCCTACTGGGGATAGTTCTGTGTAGTCAACTTGGACACTTTGGAATGGCCTCAACCCTGGGTTTCTTCCCCTGAATAGTCTTTAAGTTTTATTTATTGGTTTTTCTGTATACTATACAACTATCTGTGACTTGCCTAGCAAGAGTATAGATTCCTATACATCCATAAACCCTAAGAACTGCATCACACATCACTTGAGGGTCCCAGTGAGTTCTCTGATGAAGTTGTGATAGTATTTCTCTCATAAGAGGTTTAGACCACATTTCCCTTCTGTCTGGTAGTACCGACTTTCCCTCTAGGTTTTCCTTAGCTCCTAATTTTGTTAGTTTTTCTTGGTCTGCATAAGAGAAGATGGGGGTGATTGTTGGAGGGGGAAGATGAAGGGTTAGATGGAAAATGGATGGAGCTTGGGAAGAGGCAGCTTGATTGGCTATTTGGTCAGCTAGATTATTTCCTTGACTTTCAAAAGAGGGGTTTTTTTGGTGTCCTCATGGTGGGACATGAATAATAGCTCTTTCTTCTGGCAGCTGGAGATTATGTAGCACTTGTATTAATAACTCTATGTGGACTAGGTTTTGACCTTTACTGTTAATAAGGCCTCGTTCAGTCCATTTTTTCCCAAAGGTATAGACTACTTCAAAGGCATAGTTGGAGTTAGTATAAATTGTTCCTTCCAGATTTTGTAGAAATTTTAAGGCTTGATTTAGGGCAAATAGCTCACATATTTGTGTGGACCAGTCATTTGGTAATTTTCCTGATTCTGTTTCTGTGAGGGTGTTCCTGTCAACTATGGAGTACCCATTATGCCTTTTTCCTTCAATAAACTGGGAAGAGCCGTCTATAGAAAGGTGACGCCCTGTTTGGAAAGGCGTTTCACTTAGGTCTAGTCTAACTTTGCTTTGATAACTGATTAGATCTAAACATTTGTGCTCATGGGTCTCTGGGTTTGGATTCCCTGTTAAGAAGGCAGCAGGGTTAAGTGAATTGTTAGTGGTTAAGCTTAAATCATCCTTTTCTAATAAGACAGCCTCATACTTTAAAATCCTTGAGTCAGTAAGCCACCTTCCTGCCTTCTGATTAAGGATAGTTTTGAACAAAGTACACCAGATGGAGTATAACAAACAGAGGAGTAAGCTGCTCATGAGTTGATTAAAAAGGTAAAGAAGTGGGTCCTACCTCTAAATTTATCAAGGGCTCTTGGTGGGACTCGAGATAAAAGAAACAGAGCCCCTGAGCTCCCTATTCCTCCTCAAAGGCCATAAGTGGATTACTTCTTTTTTTTTTTCCCCATTCAGGACAGTCTCTCTTGAAGTGACCTATTCTTCTACATTTGAAACATTTGTTTGCCCTTTTACTCTCCCTATTTTTAAGTTCCCTTGCTTTGCTTTTTCATACCCTTTATATGGCCTAGCGAGTAGAGCCTTAGTTCTTTGCAGGTACTTTGGGTACTTTGTTTTAGAGCAGATAGTATGATTTTTGCCTTTTGCTTTGCTTTTCTTCATCCCTTCTTACATACACTTTTTGGGCCTCCCTCTAAAGTTTCTCTATAGGCTAGTCTTTCTGGTTCTTTATTTTTTTTTTTAATTTCTTCAAGATATCTGGCTACCTAGTAACAAAATGGAGGTTTAACATCCCCTGCCTAAGGGGATCCTCTGTGTCTAAGTCTGCATATTTTTTTCATCTTTTCCTTGAATTTGTTTAAAAACTTGGCCAGGCACAGTGGCTCACATCTGTAATCCCAGCACTTTGGGAGGCCAAGGCAGGCAGATCACAAGGTCAAGAGATTGAGACCAGTCTGGCCAAACACAGCCCACATGGTGAAACCCCTTCTCTACTAAATATACAAAAATTAGCTGGGTGTGGTGGCATGCACCTGTAATCCCAACTACTCGGGAGGCTGAGGCAGGAGAATTTCTTGAACCTGGGAGGCGGAGATTGCAGTGAGCCAAGATTGTGCCACTGCACTCCTGCCTGGTGACAGAGGGAGACTCTGTCTCAAAAAATAAATAAAATAAACAAATAAATAAATAAACAAACTCCATGGACCCTTCGCCTTTTCCCTGCTTTATATTAAATGCTCAGGAAATATTTTGGGTTTGAGGTACTGATTCCCAAATCCCTTTAACTATCAGTTCCCTAAGGTCCTTCATGTTTTCTCGGTGTTTCCCTGAGTCTTTGGGGCTCAACCTCTCTTACCAGAGATTTCTTGCACCCTTTCCCTGGAGGCTCAACCCCCCTACTACAGGTTTCTTTCGCTCCTTTTCTTTCACTTTGTCCATCTCTGGCCACTTCCCTGGGGGGAATTTAAGTCCCTCTTAGCATGGGCATGTCAGTATAAACCTCACGACAGGAATCTGCCATAAGCCGTATGAGATGACTATGGAACCACAGATAAGGATCACATTTGCTTCGCACTCAATTGTGAGTCTCACTCATGTACTTTCTATCTTCAAGATGTCCCGACCACCAAGGAATACTTCACTGCCCCCATGACTTTTCTTACTTTGGTCTGTGCGCAGAGTTACCTGATCAACCGCAGTATCTGTAGGCCTTTCTTTTCATGTTGCTGAGAGCCCAGGTTTATTCATCACACTGGGTGGGTCTTGATCCCTCACTTCTGAGGCCGCTGCAACGAAGCAGCAGGATGCATCTCCTCACAAGAGGGGACTGACTGACCCTTTCTCTGAGGAGAATAGGATCCTGGACAAGCCCCAAATTGTTGGAAATAAGAGCTTGAAGTCACCAAGAGAACAAGCACTCAAACAGAGAATTTCTCAGCAAGGCAAAATTTACTTCTGCAGAAGGGTGCTGCCTGCATCAGTCATGATCACACAAGCACCCCGAACAAAGGAAAGAAGGGTTTTTATCTCTAATGCAGCTTCTGTTTCTGTGTCCTTTCCCCATTGGCTGAAGTCGGACCACACAATCTAAACTATCCCGATTGGCTAAGACCTAAACTTTTCCAATTGGGGTAAATGCACAATTTGCTAAGAGAGGAGGGGATGGAGAGACTGTTCATTACTAAGGTGGGAAGGGTTTTCTACAGAACAAGTACAAGGCATGTCTGGGCATGTCAGGGCATGGCTAGTTACAAATTAAGCTGAGAAACAAGAAAGAATGGAGAAGGTGGGTTACAGGTAAGGACTAGTGGGAATAGTTGTTTACAGAGCAGGCAACTGGGGGAGAGAAGGTACAACGAAGTTGCATCCGAAAACAAAGAACTAGGAAGTTTCACCTTTGAAGAGGAACTCACTGTACCTGACAATGTAATGTACATTCTCAAACAAAAACAGATTTAAACTATGTGATAGCCATAAATGTTTAAACTTTCATCATAGAAACTAGAAAAAGTAGCACAAACAAAACTCCAAACTAGTAGAAGGATGGAAACAATAAAGGTTAGGGCTGATATAAATGGAATAGGAATTCCAAAAACACTAGAGAAAATCTACAAAACCAAAAGTTGGCTCTTTGAAAAGAAAAACTGACAAAGTTTAGCCAAATGATGCCATCAATAAAGTGAAAAGAAAAGTCATCAAAATGGAGAAACTATCTGTAATTTATATATCTGATAAAAGATAAATCCAGAATATACAAAGAACAATTACAACTCAATAATCATTTTAAAAGTAACTCAGTTTTTAAATGGGCATAGGATCTAAATAGGCAGACCTCTGTAAAAGATATACAAGTGACCAATACATGAAAAAGTGCTCAACATCATTAGTCACTAGGGAAATGCATGTCAGAACCACAATGAGATCATACTCGACACCCACTACAATGGCTACAATAAAAAATATAGACCATAAAAGTGTTGGAAAAGATGTAGAGAAAGCATAACCCTCATACATTGCTGGTCCACTTGGAGCAACAGTTTTGGAGTTCTCAAAATAGTAAATGTAGAGTTGCCATATGATCCAGAAATTCCTGTCCTTGTTATATCCAAAAGAAATGAAAATCTGTATCTACACAAAAACCTATATACTAGTATTCTTAGCAGTATTATACATAATACCCAAGAGTGGAAGCAACCAAAATGTCCACCAACTACTGAGCAGATGAATAACATGTTGTATGTCCACACAGTGAAATATTATTCAGCCAAAAAAAAGAGAAAAGAATGTAGTACTAATGAAGACATGGTACCGCATGGATGAACCTTGAGAACATCATGGTAAGGGAAAGAAGCCCATTGCAAAAGACCACATATCACATGATTCCATGCACATGAAATGCCCAGAACAGGCAAATCTACAGAGGCAGTGAGGACATTCATGGTTGCCTAGGTCTGGGAGTGGGAGATAATGAATGACTATCAATGATACAGGATTTCCTTCTGGGGTGATAAAAATGTTTTAAAATTAGATTGTGGTGATAATTGCACAACTCAGTAATATACTCAAAACATTGTATTTTTCACATTAGGTAGTTGAGTTTTATGTTATGTAAATTATAGCTCTATAAACGTGTCAAAAAAGAAAATTACCATAATGAAAGGAGACAGAATATCTCCAGTATCTCCCCAGGAAGAAGATAAAGGCCGTATTTTCTTATTACAATTCTCCAGGTAATATGGTGGGCTAACAGTGCAGTTATCCCAATAGTTAGAGGAAGAAAGTCTCAAAAGAATGGAAGTTGTCTGTATGGGATAGCAAAAAAACAGGGAACAAAGGGAGGCAGAACACCCCAAGTGTTAGCAGACAAATACCAGCTAATTCAGTACCCTGTGGATTTGGAATTATGTCCCTACTGCAGCTATGAGTGCATCAGACTGCCATAGCAGGAGCAGCCACACCCTTTGTGCTGATTTTATATGCACTCAGCAACCTTTTATTTGTATTTCACTTCCCCTTTATCCTTTTCTACAGGAAAAAAAGGCACTGATCACTCTAAGAAAGAAAATTACCACTCATGTTACAATTGAGTATCTTATTATACAAGAGTACATTTAACTTTCTTATTGAGCAGTGCCTTGTGAGCCTGATGATCATAAGTAGGTTGCTGAGACTGGGTCCCTGAGATTATGTTTCTGGACTCTTGAAGCTGAAGACCAGACTGTGGATCATAAACACAACTCCACTTCATGAAGTTTGTAGGAATCCAGCCGTATGATTGACACTTTTTAATTTTGATATTGCAATCAAACTGTAACAGTTGTATTCCCTGACAATAGCTTTTAAGAAATAATCACCTGTATTAAGTAAGAGAAATAATTGGACGATTCTAAACACTGGGCCCTGCTAATGGCAAATATTTAGGCCCAGGAATCAAGCAGCAGTTAAAGAATCTTTGTCTTTAAGAAACCTTTTTTAAATGTGTCAAGATAACAGAAATTCAGGTCAACATAAGCATCAAAAGTACATTTAAATATAACTATTTTTTGTGTCAGTCTAAATTTGCCCAATTATTTCTTTCAATTACAGATCAGGTGGAGAAAATAATTATATTAGATACCCATTAAAATGTACTTTACATCTCTGCTTTTACTGTAAAAGAAAAAGAAGTTTCAGAATATTGTTCTCTTTACATCCATATTCAATTTTCTAATATAAGCCATCTATCACAACAAGGCCAAATTTTATGATAGGTCCACAGTCCCATATACAAATCCTTGGGCCCTCATGCTTTTGAACCTAACATTTTTCAAATTTCAGAAAACTAATACAGTGCATACACCATGTTTTACATAATTTCTTCAGGGAGCTCTGAGGTGGCACTCTTGTAATCCAATATTAATGATAATCAATGTATTGACTACTCTTGTAATCAATCATTAATATTGCACCAAACTGGGATAAAGACTCACGTTACTTCAGACCAGATTTTGCCTCCCTATAAATTTACTGAAATTTTCTGAGGAAAAAAATTGATTTTCAGAGCTTTCTGCTTTTGGAATCATGATGATGTGTAATTTAAATGACTATGTCACATCAAGAAGAGAACTAATAAATTTGTCATGGGATGAAGGAAAGGAGAACAGATATAATCCTTCAGGTCTAATAAGAAATTATATATAATTCTCTTACCTTCTCACCATCCCAATCCACCCTCATATTTATGCCAGAATCAAGCAGGATGACACACTTTAGAGATGTCATTTAGCTACATGGTATCATGAATTTAACATATTTAAAATACAAGTTAATCCTGGGATTAAATCTCTTTCTCTCTGTCTTCTTTATCTCCCCCAGGATTTTCTCAGTGGTGTGGATTGGGACCAGCCTCATGTGAGATCCAGAAGTAGAAAGGACTGGAAAAGAGATTCTGATGGACACAGAACTCCTGCTACATCATATAGATTGACAGAACATATAAATATAAATAATCATATTTTACTGTCTGATTTAAGCATTATATTTTATTGATAGGTGTGTTAGAAAACAAGATTTTATAAAGCTTTCCCAGATGGCAGAATTTAGAGAAAAATATTTCACATCAAAATTCAGGGACTTCCTCCATAAAAGTAGCACTGTTTAGCTCTAAAGCGAAAGACTGCATTTCAGTTTGTTCATGACATACAGTGGGTGGACAGGTAAGAAACCAAGTCAGCAATTGCTTGATTTATATTTTTGTAGCCATTATAAACAAGACTGGTTCAGATTTTGATCTGATGACTAAATTGATTTTTTTGCAAAGGGAAATATTTCATTACTCACACCAGAATTCAATTCTAAGAATTTTCTTGCATGTAATGTTTTCCAGTGTTTCAGTGCAACTTCCACTGTCTCTGACCCTGGAGAAAACTCTCGTGGTAAAGCACAGGGCTTCCTGCAGAAGGCTTGTCTGGAGACACTGGCACCAATACTGCTATGAAACACATTCAACGCATACTTTAAAATTCAAATGACCAACATTCCTTTCAGCCATATTTGCTTATGATCCTGGCCTTTTATCTGGCAGGGATATTAATAAAAACTTAGTTTTGGAATAATTTTAGTTTCTCTCTTAAAAATGGAAAACTGCCTAAGTCTGTATTTGTTTGGGGAGAAGATAGAATGTCTTATACAGAATTCATTCCATATAACAGCTCTCAGAATAAAGCAAAAGAAGAAGTCATTTCAATATGGAACATCATAGAAGTCATGGAAATCGATATCCAATATGCAATAAGAAATGTAGTGATATACAGATCATAGGATGATATTGAACTCTCCCATCTTTCTTCATTCCTTTGTCTAGAATTGCTGACAAATCAACATTTTTATCATACATGTGCCAATATCTAGTTACAGATTAAATTTTTTGGATCTATGAGGACAAAAGTGAGTTGCTGTAACTTTAAAGTAGGGACATTAAGAAAGAAAAGAAAAGAAAAGAACAAAAGAAGGGAAAGGAAGAAAGGAAGGAGGAAAGAAAGAAAAAGAAAAAAGAGAAAGAAAGAATGCAAGAAAGAAAGAAAAAAGAAAGAAAGAAGGAAGGAAGGAAGGACAGCAAGCCTCGACATATTTGGATTATGCTTATACCAAAAATATTGCCATTTCTCAAAAAAATTAAAACATTCCTTTTAGAATTCCATCCACAAATTTCTGTATATGAAGAAATGCTATGTTTTAGTATTTGGAAATGTCCAAAAGTCACTTTTAGGCTTGCATAGTGAGTCAAATTAATCAGATTATGTTTTTTGTTTTTGTTTTTTTTTTTAGGATTTTTTTTAAATTATACTTTAAGTTTTAGGGTACATGTGCAGTTGCTTTTATTGTTGTTTACCTTCAAACCAGTAACGAGGCTGTGTAACAGATATGGTTGTACATAGCCATCAGTTAAGAGGCTTCACCACCCCACTGGCTTGCCAGGTCCTCACAGGGGTGTCCCAATTAGGAGTCTTGGGTGGGCACAGGACATCACTAGGCATGAGCTTCATGGGTGGTTCATGAACTTGTCTTTGAAACATTAACTGGGCACTCCAGGCTCTACCTACAACGAGAGGAGGCAATTTTGAGTTGTGCTCATCAGACCTACAGAAGGGTTGGCCCTGGCCAGACACACCTCTCTATCCTTTGAGTTTCTTGGAGGAAGGAGAACCATGTCTTGTATCTCTACATCTGCAGTGCCTAACACTGTAACAGGCCTATAGGAGGCCCCCAGGAAATATCTCTTGATCAATTGCATAGACTGACTTACTTTTAGTTCCACACCCTGGGGTGAGTGAACATTTCTCAGAGACGAAATGTTTGGTCGGATAGTCCTGAGGGGTTTCTTCTTTGTAACATTGCCAGTTCTTAACAATGTAGGGATGGAAGTCTGAGCTTTCTCACAGCTTCAGCAGGCCTGCAGAGAAGTGGGGAAGGAACATCTGTGTCCTCAACTGGGGCTACTCCCAGGACAACAGAGCCAAATAGCAGGAGAGGGACGGTGACAGAAGGAGATGGGCAAGGGGGCTGCAGAAGCCTCATGTAGATTACATGAGAGATAATGAATGCACCAACCTTTATCCTTCTTTTCATATAACACTGAAATATCATCCAACTAAGTGAGGGTTATGGTCTACGGTGTTGGTATAAGATTCACAGAAAATAATAAAAATAAGGATAATGTGACTTTTTTCACCAAGTTAAGCATATCCTTTTAAACAAATTACTTAATATAGGGATATGTATTTTTTAATTTCATATATTTGGGGGTATTTTATGGCATTATGGTGATAGTGGATTTTTTTCCTTTTTAATGCTTTTTTATTATTATTATACTTTAAGTTCTAGGGTACACGTGCACAACGTGCAGGTTTGTTACATACGTATACATGTGCCGTGTTGGTGTGCTGCACCCATTAACTCGTCATTTACATTAGGTATATCTCCTAATGCTATCCTTCCCCCCTCCCCCCATCCCACAACAGGCCCTGGTTAGTGATGTTCCCCATCCTGTGTCCAAGTGTTCTCATTGTTCAATTCCCACCTATGAGTGAGAACATGCAGTGTTTGGTTTTCTGTCCTTGCGATAATTTGCTCAGAATGATGGTTTCCAAAAAGAAGACAAGCAGCCAACAGACACATGAAAAAATGCTCATCATCACTGGTCATCAGAGAAATGCAAATCTCACACCAGTTAGAACGGTGATCATTAAAAAGTCAGGAAACAACAGGTGCTGGAGAGGATGTGGAGAAACAGGAACACTTTACACTGTTGGTAGGACTGTAAACTAGTTCAACCATTGTGGAAGACAATGTGGCAATTCCTGAAGGATCTAGAACTAGAAATACCATTTGACCCAGCCATCCCATTACTGGGTATATACCTAAAGGGTTATAAATCATGCTGCTATAAAGACACATGCACACATATGTTTATTGCGGCACTATTCACAATAGTAAAGACTTGGAACCAATCCAAATGTCCATCAATGATAGACTAGATTAAGAAAATGTGGCACATATACACCATGGAATACTACGCAGCCATAAAAAAGTATGAGTTCATGTCCTTTTAAGGGACTCAGATTGTGTTTTGGATGTGCTATGGTTTAAATGTGTCCCCTCCAAAATTTATTTGTGGTGATATTAGGAGGTGGGGCCTTTTGGGAAGTAATTAAGCCATGTGGGCTCCACCTTGATGAATGGATTACTGCCTTATGAAAGGGCTGGAGGTAACTAACTTAGGCCTTTTTCTCTAGCCCTTCTGCCTTCCCCCACCTGAAGACACAGCAATAAGGCACCATCTTAGAAGCAGAGAGATGGAACTTTTACCAGACACCAAACCTGCTGGTGCCTTGATCTTGGATTTCAAGCCTCCAGATCTATAAGAAATAAGTTTTTATTGTTTACAAATTACCCAGTCTGAGATATTTTGTTATAGTAGCACACATAGGCTAAGACAAAATGGTTCATAAGCATATTATGATGACATTTATAAAAGAGGAGTCCCAAAATGTTTTGAGCAATGACAAAATTTTGGAAATATGTGTGTGTATCAGTTGGAGTCCCATCAGGAAAACAGTAACCACTCTACATATCTTAAACAAAGGGTATTTAATCCAGGGAGTTGGTTATGTAGCCAATGGAAGAGCTGAAAACACAAACAAGAGACCAAAATAGAACCAGAGAATAGCAGGAAGTTGTACCAGCTCTGGGACTGGAGGGTTGTGGGGAAATGGAGTTCGTAGGGTCCAGGCAGAATCTTGGAACATGTGGCAAGAGATAAAACCACCGGAGTGATGGAGCAGTGTGGGAGGGAGACACCAGTGTGAGCTCAGACCAGAGAGGGAAGGACTGGCCAAAGGACCTGGAGCCACACTGAGGTGTAGATACTGCTGGAGATGCTGCTCAAAGTAAAGGCTGGGGAAGGAAAACTCTGGCCTCTTCACCTCTCTCACACCAAGCTTTTCCAGGACTACTGTTGGTTGAGCTCTTGGGAAACCACAAAGAGGTGAAATGTGGAACTGCACGTATGTATTCCTGGCAATACAGTGCAAGTGGAGGATGCAGATTATAGCTGAAAGCAAACCAGTAAGTGTTAGCTGCTAAAGTACACTTGAAAGATTTATGTGGAGTTTGGTATTTCTCTATGTCTGTTCATTTGTTCCTCAGATAACTGAGCACATTCTGCATTCAGGCAAAATTTCAGGCTTTAGGAGGAAAAACACCATCTCCTGCTTCACAAAACTTCCCTACTAATGAGGAAGACAGGCAAGAAACAAGAAAACACATAAATAAATTAACACAGAACTGTAAGACAAAACAAAGTGTGTGATTGGGCAAAGACCCCTTTGAGGTCTTCACATGTGAACTGAGGTTGGCCAGGCAAGCCTGAGTGAGCTGCGGGGGAACTTGGCAGCCTGAGCATTCCAAGTAACAGAGCCGCAGTGCCTCTGGAGCACCGCTGTGAGGGAGGAGAGAAGGGTGGGAGATGAGGCTGGAGGGCTAGATGGCGTAGGGCCTTGGAGGCCTCATTAAGGTATCCTGTCCTAACGGTAAGGAGAGGCCCATAGAAAATTTAAATCAAGGAGTGGCATGATATAATTTTTTATTCCAAAAATATTATTCATACTGCTGTATTTGCATAATATTGTGGGGGCAGGGGGACAAAAGTGAATGCAGGCAGGCAAATTAAGACCTTTTAATTGCCCAGGAAAGATGATAGTGGTATGGACTATGGAGTCCTGAGGGAAACAGAGAGAAATAGATGAATTTGAATATTATTTAGAAGTTAACAAAGGACGTTTATGGAGTGAATGTGGGGGAATAAGAGAAAAGAAGAGATCAAAGGTAATTCCTAAATTTTTGTTTTAAATAACTGAGAAGATAAGTGATATAGTTTGAATGTTTGTCTCTTCTAAATCTCTTGTTGAGATGTAATCCCCAATGTTGGAGGTGGGGCTTGGTGGGAGGTGTTTCGGTCACAGGGGGATCCCTTATGGCTTGGTGCTGTTTTCACTATAGTGAGTGAGTTCTCTCGCGATCTGGTCATTTGAGTGTTGGCACTTCCCCCCTCACCTCTCTCTTACTCCTGTTCTCACCATGTGATACACCTGTTTCCCCTTCTGCCATGATTTTAAGGTTCCTGAGGCCTCACCAGAAGCTGAGCAGATGCCATACCAGTGCCATACTTGTACAGCCTGCAGAACAGTAAGCCAATGAAACCTCTTTCCTTTATAAACTACCCAGTTTCAGGTATTTCTTTATAGCAATGCAAGAATGCCCTAATAAAATAGGGGTTCCATTTACTGAAATGGGGAGGATGGGATCTTCTAACTCTTCATTATTGAAATGTCACTGAGAGGCTGCTTTGGATATGTTAATGTATGAATTATTCCTCAACAGCCAAGTGAAAGAATTTCATGCCGTTTCATTAATAGAATTATACTAATCAGTGGAAATAAAGCTAGATATATAAATAAATTTAGGCAGCACTAACATTTCCATGGTAACATAAAGCCATAGGATTAGGTAAGAACACCAAAAGAGAGGGTGTAGATAGACCTCATGTTCCCTTGGAAGAAGCATGATTGGCTTATTTAAAAAACAACATAAAAACCTCTTGTTTGAGGGATGCATGGGACACCTTTTGGAATAGATGTTTCTATATCTGAATTTCTTTCTATGGGTACTTTGAAGAGCACTAATTGAAGGGACTTTGGGCATTTGTCACATGGAAAATACACTAACAACTTGCCACTTAGATTCTTCTTCCTGTCATTTTCAGGACTTCTTGTCTTTCTCGGGACTTTCATTCGATTTGGAAAATTTTCAGCCATTATTTCTTCAAATTTGCTCTACCCTCATTTTCCTCCTTCTCCTTCTGGATGACACAGATGTTACTCCAGTGACACAGATATTACTCCAGTGACACAGATGTTACTCCAATGACACAGATGTTACTCCAGCAACACAGACATTACTCCAGCGACACAGACATTACTCCACAGATGTTACTCCAGCAACACAGACATTACTCCAGCGACACAGACATTACTCCACAGATGTTACTCCAGCGACACAGACATTACTCCAGCGACACAGACATTACTCCACAGATGTTACTCCAGCAACACAGACATTACTCCAGCGACACAGACATTACTCCACAGATGTTACTCCAGTGACACAGACAGTATTCCAGTGACACAGACGTTACTCCAGTGACACAGACGTTACTCCAGTGACACAGACATTGCACTTTTTGACTACATCCCAGACCTCTTGCACACTCTGTCCTGTTTTTGCCCATTCTATTGTCTCTTTTCTTCCTTTTGGATATATTTAGTATACCTGTCTTCCTATTTACTTACGCTGTTTTCCACTGTGTCCAGTGCGCTATTAAATCCATTCAGTGAGTTCTTATTTCAGACATTAATTTTTCCATTATAGAATGCTCATTGGATTCTTTTAATAGATTTTAATTCTTTGTTGAGATACTCCTTTTTTAAATCCATTTTTGTCCAGATTTTGCTCTGTTTTCTTTGACATATTAATGTCAGTCATACTAAAGTCTTGTCTTTTATGTCCAAAATCTGGGTCATCTTTGGTATCCTTCAACTGACAGATTTATCCTTTGACTACTGGTCACAGTTTCCTGCATATTTATATTTCTAGTAATTGAATGCTGGATATTATGGATGACACATCGTGGAAGCTATGAAATACATTATCCTCCTTTAAAGAGGGTTCAACTTTGTTCTAACAGGCAGGTAAATTACTGACAGATAACCTATATCCTGTCAGGCTAAGGCAGCCTGAATGTGGTTTTGTGTTTATTCCTTAGTTATACCTTTAACTCCTACTGTGTGATCTTTTCACCTGAGAGTGGTCTTTCTGGGGTCTCAAGTGACGGCCTGGGATAAATATCTCCCCCAAAGGTCTGGCCATGCTGAGCTGGAACTCTACTGTCTCCAAAATATACTACACAGCTAGAGTAACTAAAGCAGCATGGTACTGGCATAAAACAGATACCTACACCAATGGAACAGAATAGAGAGCCCAGAAATAAACCCACACATTTACAGCCAACTCATTTTCAACACAGGCACCAAGAGCATTTATTGGGAAAAAAACCAGAAAACTGGACATTAACATGCACAAGAATGAAATTAGACCTCTATCTCTCACCATATACAAAAATCAACTCAAAATGGATAAAAGGTTTAAACATAAGACCTGAAACTATGAATCTACTAGGAGAAAACATTGGGGAAACACTTCAGGACGTTTTTCTGGGCAAAGATTTCTTGAGTAAGATCTCAAAAGCACAGGCAATCAAAGCAAAAATTGTAAAATGTAATGACACCAAGCTAAAAAGCTTCTGCACAGCAAAGAAAACCATCAACAAAGTAAAGAGGCAACCTACAGAATGGGAGAAAATATTTGCAAACTATTTATATGATAAGAGATTCATAACCAGAGTACATGAGAAACTCAAACAACTCAATAGCAAAAATCAAATAATCTGATTTTTTAAAAATAGGCAAAAGATCTGAATAGATATTTCTCAAAAAGAGACATTCAAATGGCCAACAAGTATATGAAAAAATGCTCAATATCACAAATCATCAGGGAAGTTCAAATTAAAAGCACAATGAAACCCAGTTAAAATGGCTATTATAAAAAAAAAACAGAGAAAACAACACATTCTGGCAAGGATGTGGAGAAAGAGGAACCTTCATACACTGCTGGTGTAAATGTAAATTAGTGCAGCCACTGTGGAAAACATTATGGAGCTTCCTCAAAAAAACAAAATTAGAACTACCCTATGACCCAGTAATCCTACTGCTGGGTGTATTTCCAAAGGACAGAACATCATTATATCAAAGAGATATCTGTACTCCCATGTTCGTTGCAGCACTATTCACAACAGCCAAAATAGGGAATCAACCCAAGTGTCCACCAGAGAATAAATGGTTAAAGAAAATAGGGTAGGTATATATATACACACACAAAGAAATGTCATTCAACCACAAAAAAAAAAACCAAAAAGCTTGTCATTGGCAGCAATGTGATGGACCTGGAGGACTTTATGTTAAGTGAAATAATGCAGGCACAGAAAGACAAACACCACATGTTCCCACTCATATGTGGGACCTGAAAAGCATTGATCTTATGGACATAGGAATAGACTGATTGTTACCAGAGGCTATGAGGGGGAGGGATGAAGAGAGGTTGGTTGATAAGCACAAAAATACAATGAGATAAAAGGAATAAGATCGAGTGTTCAGTGGCACAATAGGACAACTACAGTTGACAATGATTTATTGTATATTTCAATATGGACAGAAGAGAATATTTGGAATGCTCCCAACACAAAGAAATGATAAATATTTGAGGTGATGAATATCCCAGTTATGGACATTGATTATTACACATTCTATACTTGTATCAAAATATCACAAGTACCCCCAAAATATGTACAACTATAAGAATAGGTTAAGAGTTATATCCAATATGACATCCTGTCTTCTTGTTGTTGTGGTAAGTTCATTTCAATTTTTGTGACTATTGATCTATTTGAATTCATAAAAAGTAGAATAAAAAAGAGAAATGCCTGCTCTCCAGGATCTCCACCTGGCTCTCAGCCCCAGCAGCTGCTTTTCGGTTTACACACACAGTGGAGTCACCCAGGCCCTGAGACATTCCCACTCACATGCTGAGCTCCCCTCTCTGTGGTGTGCCCTCTTCGTGACTTTGCCTCCCAAACCTCAGTCACCTTAGTACCTCGAACTCATCTCTGCCTCTTCTACCAGCAAGAC
Source organism: Gorilla gorilla gorilla (assembly GCF_029281585.2). Lineage (NCBI taxonomy): Eukaryota > Metazoa > Chordata > Mammalia > Primates > Hominidae > Gorilla > Gorilla gorilla. The sequence goes on along the minus strand of NC_073231.2, from coordinate 67,496,114 downwards.
CACTGCCTCCTCCCTGGGATCATTTTTCCCTCAGCAATGACCCAGAAATACGTCTACAAGATGCAAGTCTGGGTGAATTTGGGGCTAACCTTGTGTGTCTCTGTGTTTTCCGCATTGCAAGCCAGACTTGATTGTTTTCCAATGCCTGCAAACTGTTTTTCTAAATGTATTTTTCCAGATGTTACAGTTTTTTTATGATAGGGTGGTAAGTATGATTTCCATCTACTTTCTCTATGGCTAGCAATCTAGTTATGCTTTTATTAGTGATTTCTAACCTAATTCAATTTTGATCTCAGAATGTGGTCTCTACACTATCAAATATTTGAAGTTTCCTGAAACATTTTTATGACCTAGTAGATAGTCAATTTTTATAAATAGTCCATGTGTGCTAGAAAATAATGTATATTTGTAATGTGTGGCCATTCGAGTCTACTAGTACCAACGATATTAAGCTCACTAATTGTATTGTTCATATCGTACACATCATTATTAAATTTTTTTGCCTGTTTTATATATCAGTTACTGAAAGGAGCATGTCAGTTGTTTCTGTTTCTCCTTGTGGTTCTGTTCATTGTCCCTTTATGTGTTTTGAGGTATTCTCAAATTTTGAATAATTTTAGGATTATTTTAGTTTCCTGTGTATTTGACCTTTACTAATTACTCTTCAGTAACTCCTTATCCCCACTGATACTTTGACTAAAAGCCTAGTCTGTCTTTTATTAATGAAGCAACACCAGCTTCTCTTTTTCATCCTTTCACTTTAAACATTTTTGTGAACTTGTATTTTAGGTGTAGGCCTTGCAAGAACAGGTTAAGAGTTAAATTTTGTTTTTATATCCAATATGACATTCTGTGTCTTCTTCTTGTTGTGGTAAGTTCATTTCTATTTTTGTGACTATTGACCTATTTGAATTTATCTATCATTTTATTGTTTTCTATATTTTCAGCTTTTCCTATATTCTCTTTTTTTCTCTCTTTCTTCTTTTAGACTGACTTGGTTTTTAACATTTCATCCCCCAACCTTTACTCTTTCAGAAATTATTCCCGGTTTTGTTGTTTACTTGGTGGTTATCCTTAGAATATTAACATGCTGTAAAAGTCAGGATGCTGGTGGGAAATTAATCACTTATATGAGAACATTTTAATAAAGGGGGTATTCTCTGAGGCACAGTCAAGGTTTAGCTGGGTTTTATGAGGAACAGTAATCGATCATTGTCACACTTGGGTTTGAAAGGGCAAGGAAAGGAGAGTGGTTTCCAAACCCACAAAGGGTAGAGATAGCTGTGAGAGCTTTAAAAGAGGGTGCCTTGGGTCGGGCACGGTGGCTCACCCCTGTAATCCCAGCACTTTGGGAGGCCGAGGCGGGCGGATAACGAGGTCAGGAGATTGAGACCATCCTGGCTAACACGGTGAAACCCCGTCTCTACTGAAAATACAAAAAATTAGCCTGGCATGGTGGCGGGCACCTGTAGTCCCAGCTACTCGGGAGGCTGAGGCAGGAGAATAGCTTGAGCCCGGGAGGCGGAGATTGCAGTGAGCCCAGGTCACGCCACTGCACTCCAGCCTGGGCGACAGAGCGAGACTCTGTCTCAAAAAAAAAAAAAAAAAAAAAAGAGGGTGTCTTGCAGAAGCTGCCTTTGGAGAGCAACGCAGCCACCTGGGATGACCCAGCAGAGGGAGCCGGGGAGTACATCCCTCTCCCTCACTCCCCTCTCACCTCCAGTGCCTCCCAGGGCAAACCCACGGAACAGGCACAAGGGCCAGCCTTCCTGCGCAGAGCGGGACAGACCTGAGAGGGTAACTGAAGAAGTCGAGCATACAAACATGTCTGAAGCTAAAGTAAATCCACCACTCCACTCTCTCCCGAATAAAACAGGAATCCTAGAGCACATCAGTCCAACCACTTCCTGGTAAATTAGTATAATATTGTTGTGAGCCTTTTACTTGCATTTTAACCCTCAAACTTCGCATTGTTCCTTCTTTCTTTCACTCATTTATTGCTTTTTGCACCCTAAGCCAATATCCTTCTTTCTCACACTCCTTCAAGAGTTCTTTCAGTGAGGGCCTGGTGGTTGTGAATGCCTTCAATTTTTGTTTGTTTGAAAATGTCTCTATTTTGTCCTTATTTTGTAATGAAAGTTAGGCAGACCAAATAATTTGAAAGTGACAGTTATTTTCCCTGAGCCCTCTGCAGGTATTATTACAGTTGTTTCTGGGTAACATTGTCTTTTAATGAAGTCAGCGCTGGTTTAATTGTTATTCCATTGTAGGCAGTCTGTCTTTTCTCTTCATCTGCTTTTAAGATCTTTGTCTTTTTTCTTTCAGCTGTTTAACTACAGTTATTTAGGTTCCTTTTAAAAATCTATCAGTTTTTCTTTTAACTTCTCAGCCATGCTTTTCTTAAATATTCCCTCTTCTGCACTTTCCCTATTCTTTTGCTTCTGGAATGTTGATGAGTGTGTTTTAGGCCACTCTTTCCTATTTGCTATCTCTCTTAACTTCTCTGACATATTTACCATTTTGTCATCTCTTAGTGCCATATCCTAAGTACTTTCAAAGTTCTTTTCTAGCTTACCAGTTCCCTCTAAGCTGTATCTAATCTGCTCTCTGAATCGTCTATTAACTTTATAATTTCATTGACTGTATTTTTCATTTCTAAATCTTATATGCTCTCATTTTAAAAATCAGACTTTTTGCGCTGTGGCTCCTGCCTGTAATCCCAGCACTTTGGGAGGCCAAGGTGAGCAGATCACCTGAGGTCGGGAGGTCGAGACCAGCCTGACCAGCATGGAGAAAACCCATCTCTATTAAAAATACACCAAATTAGCCGGGTGTGGTGGCGCATGCCTGTAATCCCAGCTACTCAGGAGGCTGAGGCAAGGGAATCACTTGAATCCGGAAGGCGGAGGTTGTGGAGAGCCGAGATCGTGCCATTGCATCCAAGCCTGGGCAACAAGAGCAAAACTCCGTCTCAAAAAAAAAAAAGAAAGAAAGAAAGAAAAAAGAAAATCAGACTGTTCTTATTTGATATCTTGTTTGTTGCTAACATTTTTGTTTCATCCTTCATTGTATTAAAGATTTTATAAGTGGCTTTATTTTAAGGTCCTGTGTTTTATATTACAGCATCTGTGTTCCTCAGAGTCTTCCTCTGCCATTGCTGGATCCCCTGCAGATGTTTTGTCATTTTGATTGTGAGGGCATGCCCTGCAGAATTTAATAGAGGATAATCCTAAACAAGACTGAATTGAGAGCATTTTCACCCTGTATTTTTTTTCATAGGGAATCCAGGACACTATCATTCTGGGGATATTTTAATTTAATCATTGACTTATAATTTTCTGGATCACGAAGGCAACATAATTAAAATTCCAAGCAAATATAAGGGTATTTTCAAGGCTACACATTCTCCAGAGAGGAAAGAAAAAGTGTTTTTCAATCCAGAGCTACGGGCAAGACAGGCAAGTCATTTTGTCAGATCCTTTTGCCAGAGGGAAGATTTCTTCTGGCTTGAAGCACTGTCCTGCCCTCTACTCTGAGCACTGCTGCTTCCTGGAGGTGGCAGCCCTGCAGCAGCTCACTGGGAAGCTGGGCTGGCTGAATGGGCAGGGTGATAAGTCAGCTACTCAGCTTAGGCACTCGACTAATGACCCCCTCAGGGCTGCATGGCCCCCTCCTCCTCAGCCTTGCAACCCTAGGCTCCCCTCTCCCTGGCAATGTTCCATGCTTGCTGTTGTGCTCTGCCATGGCCCCTGTACACATCCTCACCTGCTGGCTTCCTCTGTGACACACTGTCACCTGCATCCATTAATTTATAAACTTCTGAAGACTCCTGTTGTGTTGCTGAGCAATGCTTTGTATTTACTCTCTACAAACAAGCATTGTTTCTATTATTTCATTTAGAGAGAGAAGACCAGTTTATACTCAGTTCACCCTCTTGCAATGGAAATAACATTTTACATAACTGATATATTATGTTTAGTATATTTTGCTTTAAAAGTCTAGAAAGTAAGTAATGTAGTTAGTCATGATTTGGAGTAAAGATGGGAAAATGTAATACAGGAGGAAATGAAGTCTTGGGTGGGAAGAACACTGAACTGCAGCCATAAAACCTGGGTTCTGCTCCTTGTTCAATCATGAAAGCACAGTTGCCATTGTCAAGGTGATTTATTCTATCTTGGCATCAGTTCATTCAACTGTCAATAAGGTGGATTTTGTTAGATGCTCTCTAATGTGCCATTCTTTTCTAAAATTCTATAAATTTTAGCTACTTGAAAAATTTATGTATGTACACTACCTACTTCCCTGAGAATGTTGAGTAAGAGAGAACACAAACTACCAACCTCATTATAAAGACCAGTATAAAGATCTTAATATCTCCTACTACATCTCTTTTGATTTAAAAAGAGGAAAAAAGTTAAAGTTCTTAGATCATAGTTCAACATAATTCTAAAGATTTTTATCCAGCTTGCTCAAGTATGACAGATCATTCCTGGTGATAACATAGGCAGCAAAATGCAGCTGGATGTAGAGCCAATGAATAAGGATTCCCAGTTATGAGTTTGCCAAATAAGCAAGAAAGACTGCAAGTCTTCTGTCAGGTAGTTACTAAGCATGAAAAAGGCAAAGCTGCCATGATTTACTCGCTATCTGTTACCAACTCACGACTGCTTTGCTTGGGTTCCTTCTCTGGTAACCAATGGCCATCAGGTGTAGCCTGAGAGCACTTCACCTCAGCTATACCATGTAACTCTCTTCTTCTGCCCTAATCACTTAATACTGTTATTGGGGGGTGGTCCTGTAGGAGCCTGCTCAGATGTTCTGACACAAACAGAAATCCATAAGAGTAAGGATGTTAACCCTTGTCCACTGGGGAATGAAGCCCATCCATTTTCCATGTCTCAGATGGACGTTTCTGCATATTCTACAAAGTCCTTTGGAGGGCTCTCAGCAGGAGCTCCCCTAGTCCACAGCAGTCCTGCTCAATTATGAGCTAGTGAGTGCCCCTTATGTTGACTTCCTCCTCCTCTTCCTTTTATTCTTCCCAGTCCCGCCACCAATCTTTTTCTTTGTGATCACTTTCCAAAATAGTCTACCTTTGCTGGGATGCTCCATTCAGTCCTGCTTTGAGCTGAAGGCACTCATTTCCACAGACATCAGAAATATTGCTTGTGGTGAGAACGGCTCTGAGAACTGCTGTTGACTGAAGGAGCTGCATTACTCAAGGCTATGCTGCTATCCTGGGGCCAGTTACTACTCCGTGACTGGTCAGTATTGGAGTACAAAGACCTAGCCCTTCGACTTAGGCTGGACAACTCTGCAAGGCCGCCTAAGAATCAGCATTCACCATGGGTCAGTGGACACCTCTATGGCTGTCACATCACAACCCAACTTCTCCATTTGTTTAAATCCACTTCACCCACTCCCTTAGCTGTGCTGTTACTCAGAGCACACTGACTGACAAAACTGCTCAGCAAATTTCTGTCGTAGGGCCTGGTTTCAAGGCGCCTAAGACACAACCCTTGTCTTGGGCTTGTTGTTTTGAGTTTCTTTTGGTGAGGAATGGCAATGCAAACTAAGACAGTTGGAGTGTGCGTGTGTGTGTGTGTGTGTGTGTATGAGAGAGAGAAAGAGACAAAATTTAGGGGTTTTGATGATCACTTCCTTACAGCAGGAATTTCTTAAGTTTATAACTACAATATTTTGGGCATAGGAAGCAATCATAGCAAAAGAGAGAGTCATTACTTTTTAAGATGGAATTCAGGCCTAATAACTAAAGCATACCAATTAGTTATTGAGTAGGTAAAGAGCCATAGAAAATACATGCATGTCAGTACAGTATGTAGTTTTTTTCCTATCTCACTGAAAAACCATAATTTATGTATCCTTATTTTAGGACATTACAGACAATAAAGTTGCAAATTTATCTTTTTTTCTTTAATCTTTCCAAGGCAGTGAAGATCTGTAACTAATATTCACCTTTCTCCTTCTGCATATTCCTCAAATTTCTTGGCACTTTTGCATTTTAGCTGCTCTCAACTCTGTAGTTCCAGTTGCCAATTAAGTATTTGTCATAATTTAAAATTAACAGGTAATATATAACATTTTCAAAATTACTAATGAATGGATATGGATCTAAATTCAAGTCTAAGGCTGATTCCTGCAGGGCCATTTATTTTTGGCATTTAATACCACCTGCCTATGCAGGAAATTAAGTAATGTTCTTTCCTTAACTATAATTTTTTTTCTTTTAATGATGGTAATTGCAGAGAAGAAATAAATCACAAAGAAAATAAAAACAGAACTATATATGTAACTATTTGTGGTTACACTGCCTTTTCTAACAAGGCATAATGAAATTGAAGATCAAGCAATAATGTAATTATTTATGGACAATCAATCTAGAGCACTCAGACTCCCAAGACAATGCATTTCTCTTGAATGGCAATACATTTAAACTGTATAATTCACAACTTCTAATACTAATTTTATTTTGCCTACATTAATCTGGTTGGTGTTAAAGGAAAATAAGTAAATGCTTTGGCTTTTATATTTTTGCAGTCTTTTATATTTCATGTAGAGCATCAATACCACATTTTGTAATTACAAAGATTATATCATTTAAATAATGCTTCTAAAAAAAACAAAAATTGGCAAGCGGGACCTAATTAAACTAAAGAGCTTCTGCACAGCAAAAGAAACTATCAAGAGAATCAGAATAAACAGATAACCTATAGAGCGGGAGAAAATATTCTCAAACTATGTGTCCAGCTAATGTCTAATATCCTAATTTATGAAGAACCTAAACAATTGAACAAAAAAAAACCCATTCAAAAATGGGCAAGAGACATAAACATTTCTCAAAAGAAGACATACAAACAGCCAACAAACATGAAAAAGTGCTCCTCATCACTAATCATCAGAGAAATGCAAATCAACACCACAATGAGCTACCATCTCACACCAGTCAGAATGGCTATTACTAAAAAGTCAAAAAATAACAGATGCTGGTGAGGCTGTGGAGAAAAGGAAATGCTTATACACTGCTGCTGGGAATGTAAATTAATTCAGCTACTGTGGAAAGCAGTTTGGAGATTTCTCAAAGAATTGAAAACAGAATGATCATTTGACCCAGCGACCCCATTACTGGATATATACCCAAAAGAAAACAACTCATTCCACCAAAAAGACACATGCGCCCATATGTTTATTTCAGCACTATTCACCATAGCAAAAATATGGAATCAACGTAAATTGACACAGGAAGAGAAAACCAAATGTCACATGTTCTCACTTATAAGTGGGAGCCAAGCATTGAGTACTCATGGACATAAAGGTGGCAACAATAGACACTGGAGACTACTAGAGTGGGGGGTAGGGAGGGAAGGGGAAAAGGGTTGAAAAACTGACTGTTGGGCACTCTGCTTAGTACCTAGGTGATGGGATCATTCATACCTGAAACCTCAGGATCACACAATATACTCATGTAACAAACCTACATGTGCACCCACTAAATCTAAAATAAAAGTTGAAAAAGATAAATAAATAAATAAATAAATATAAATAAAACTTCTGAGATTTAAAGCCCCGTTGTTAACTGCTTGAATTTTTTGAGGATACAAAAATACATGGAACTTGTTGACAGGCAAACACCTTGTTTGTCACTTTGTTTCTCTATTGTATAGAGGTGATCACTCTTGTTAAATGCAAATAAAACAGGTCAAGGCCACACCCAGGTGATGTTCCAAGGTAAATGTATATTACATCTTCCCATGTGCTCCTCTCTCACTGATCAATGTCTCTTTCTGTCCCTCTAGCCCAGGGCAGCCAGGAGCATCCTAGAGCTCTGAAGCAGTCCCTATTTATTCCATCCCCTTCCTTTCTTTCTTCCCCAGTTCATCTATCTTGCTTTCCAAACACTCAGTCAAGGATTATCTCAAAAGTAACATGAAGGTCCAGTCTATACGACATAACTTGATGGACACATGTTTCCAAATATGGACTCATCTTAATAAAGAGCTCCATTAGGGCTCTATTCTTTTCATCTGTGTAGGTGTTACAGGACCACCAGATTCATATGCCCACTGCACAGTAGCAGACCAATACACAGGGACAGCAGGGTTTGCAGCAGAGAAAGAGTTTAATGATCACAGGGCAGCTGAGAAAATGGGAGCCTTAAATCCATCTTCCCAGGAGTTCTGGGTTGGGTTTTTAAGGAGATCATGAAGGGTGAGGGGCTGGAAAATTAGAGTAATTGATTGGTTAATGTAAGTGGGGGATAAAATAATCAGGATATGGAAACTGCCCTCTTTGGTGTCAGCTCTTTGTGGGATCCTTTACCAGCGATGCAAGTAGTTCCATGACTACACAGGAACTGAAAGAATATCTCAAAGGGAAAACTTAACATTTCGTAATGTTAAAGTTGTTATCTATAGAGCAGTTAAAGGGAACTAGAACCTTATAACAGGGTCTGTGTGATTCTGGGGCAATACGTACCAAACAACTATGAGGAAGGGGTCAGAGAGCAGCTGACCTCATGATGAATGCTGATGCACTGTACACTTGGCTTATGTTTGTTTTTTCCCTCCCTTATTCCATGATTAATTTTATAAAGTTTACAGGGGCAGTTTCATAGGTATATCAGACTTGAAGGGTCCCTCATTAAAAATTCATGACCTCTGAGGTAGTAAAAACAGCTAAAATCATCATTAGCACCTAGAGAGTACTTTTCACTGAGCAAGGCCACAGATACCTGTGCAAAGAGGAAAGCAGCAGGATCTCTGAAGCCAATCTCTGAGATAATCTCACCAGTCTAGTGTGCAAATATGTGGATGGTGCATGGTAGGGACTCAATAGACAGTGAATGGAATTGTGGGTTGACAATACAAAGTGGCAAGTGTTGAGCTCATGTTTCACCTTATTCTCAGCTTTCTATGAGGCTTTGTTCTTAGGGCACTGTTAGAGGGCCAGAAAGTCAATCTCATAAACAAATGCAACTTAATATATAAGGTGTTAATAAAGAATTTCCAAAAATACTCCTCCAATACACCATACACACATACACACACACACACACACACGCACACCCACCCCCATCATGTCCTCATGGTCTCATGTAAATACATTTACCGCCTTTCTCCACACCATGTAATCACCAACTGGACCTACTTCTCCTTCAACTTGGCCACATGTCTCAAATTCAAGTGCTTACTAGGTCCTGGCAAATGACATGATTGTCCAGACCAGGTGGAGGCAGGTGAGGACTGCATCTTCTAAAGCAGCAACACTGCCCAGCTGCCAGCTGACAGCTGCCATGTGTAATGTGGGCCTGATGTACTGTATATTCTAACTTTTTTAAGTTGAGAAAGATATATTAGCCTAATGTAAAATTAATGGGTAACCAATTCAGCTCTGCATCAGCTAATATATTGTTCATCTTTGCCCAAATTGGACCACAGGTTGCCAATATTATGGTCTCTGAAGTAGAACATGATTCTCTGAAAGTGTATCTAGGTCTTGTTCTTTCTTCTATCTTTAGCGCTTAGCCTAGTATCTCACGAGTAGTAAGAGCTAGGTCTGTGGAAGAGCTAAGTATGCACACAGTGCTATCCATTCCCAGGAGAGTCCAATGCTTAGAAATATCCCTGGGGCCCAGGGAAATGATTATCTGCAGTTAGTCTTTTCTCCTCTAAGAAGAAAATTTCTTTTTATAGATGCTTCCCCTTACCACAATACATCAAAAATAGAAAAGAAGACATAAAAATCATTGAAGGCAATATTATCAAAGACCATAAAGTAAAATATTTTCTTAAAGTAACAAATCCTTGATATTTTCTTATGTCAGGTTTGACTAGAAAAACAAAATCAGCTAAAACATGTCTAGACAGTGCCAAGTTCTCCTTCAACTTGCTCTTCTGACCACAAATGATACTTTGGGTGCTTTTATGCATAAACTCTCGCCTACATTAATGTTTGTAGTGCTCTGTGTTCATAAAATTGCTGCCCAGGAAATTATGAGCAAGAAAAATTTGAAAGTGTCCCGAAGAGAGTGAAGAATCACTTGATTTTATGAACTTGCTCTTTGCTGACAGAGTAAAATAACACTTAAAGTATCATTCAACCTACTCTACCAAAGTGCAGTACAGATTTAAGGAAATTACATTTAATTCAGACAAAAAGAAGAGCTTAACACAAATGATTCAAAACTTGATGATCTATTTGGTTCAAATTCATTATCTACTATTAGTTTTTTACTTGTTTAGACAGTCTAAGTTTAATCTCCTTACTTTCAACTAATGTTGGTTTCATCTGTTAAAAGAAAGGAAGAAGAAAGAAGGAAAGAGAAAGAAAGAAAGAAAGAGAAAGAAAGAAAGAAAAAAGGAAAAGAAGAGAAAAGAAAAGAGAGAAAACAGGCCAAAATACCTCTGACTTGCTGGTCATTGCATCACATTACCTGGGTCTAGGGTATATACTACACAATGAGCTTCATGAGCCCCATGAAGCCCTTGAAATTGTGGGCAAAATACTCTCTCTGTCTGTTTTCTTTTTGGGAAGGGAGTTCAGATCTTTTATTAAATTGTCAAAGAGACTAAGAAAATATTAATAATCATGGAGATACATGATCTCCCAGTTCTCTTCCGATACTGAAATTTCTGTGACTATTTCAGAAATTCATGCAGGTGAGCGAGATCATGAAAATAAGTAAAAACTGTGTAAATACCTTATTGGAATAACAAATTAGTCAACTTAAGAATAATTAGCAAATGGCTTGTATGTATTAATCCTGTATCCTTTGAGATTGTTTACTATTGTTACAAAATGCAAAACCAAACCTCAATATACAAAAAGTTTAACAAATCAATAATAAATGAATGAAATACTCAACAGAAAAAAATTGAGCAAATGTCACCCCCCCTCTTCCAAGCACTAGCCTGGTGTGTTATATATATAAACATAAATATATCAACTTTAATGAGCTATATCTAATTATCTGTTTCTATATAACAAACCACCCTGAAACTAAGTGGCTCAATACAATCAATAATTGTTTATTATAATGCATCATGAGTCTGTGAATTGGCTAGAGGTTGGTGGAAACCATTTGGGCTTACACATCTGCAGGCTGGCTGGGGATTCTACTCTTAGTTGAGAATGGCTAGGACAATACAGCCTAGGCAGCTCAGCTCCATGCTTCTCCTCAGACCATTGGGCAAATACAGGTGTGTCATGCTCATGGTGATGGCAGATGAGCCAGAAGAAGCAAAAACTTTGAAGGTCTCTTAAGGTCTAGGTTGGAATAACTTCACCATCACCTCTGCCTCATACTGTTGCTCAAGGCAAGTCATGTGGCTGAGGGTTGAAGAAATACACCCTGCATCTTTAATGCAAAGAATTGAAAGTTATGGAAAAAAGCATAAATACAGAGTTCTGTATACTGAGGCTATTAATTAAGTTTATCACATGGGCCAAACTTCTGAAGAGTCCAAACAGGAAGCAGGTTTATTTTTCTCCTGGCATTGCCTTAAAATATGTTCTATTGAGACTCCCTTCTCCTACCCCTTGACCATACCTCGAATTTTAGCTCATTTGCATTGAAACAGTCTATCTGAGTAATGACTCCTCACTTTCAGGCAAGAATATGTTCAGGCCAACCATATCCAACATCCAATTCAGAGCTTCAATTTTGTCAGGTTTCTTTGCTCACAGACTTGTAGAGGGGACAAGGGTGACAGTTCAGATCCCCCCTTCAAGGAAGGATGTGCCTCCCAGCTGCAAGGAGTGGATAGCAGACAGATCCAGCTGTCAGCCCCTTCAGGGCAGCCTCAGCTGCAGAGAGCCCCCACCCAAGCCCACGCCTTGTCTGAGCACCAGTATCCAGTGCCTGCGGTGGGGGCATAAAGGCCTGGCCAGTTGACCCCAACTCAGACAATGCTGGTAGGCAGTTCTTCCTGCAGAGCCCCTGCTGGGGTGGCTGAGGCTTCGTAAGACCTGCCTCACTGTCTGCCTGAACCTGCTCCCTCCCTCTTGCTTTCACAAGTGTCAATCCCAATAAATATTTTTTGCACCCCAAACTCCACCTCAGCATCTGCTTCCAGAAAATTCAGCCTGTAACAGATTTGTTCTATAACTATTTCCCCTCTCCTCCTGCTGACTTCTCCAGGGGATGTGCCAGGGAATGGGAGACCAGGGGTAAGGATGGAAAGGTCGTGTCACCGCTGCTGTTGTAATTCACATGTGCTGTATCAATCTCTGACTCCATCTAGCTATCTATACACATCTACACATACATGTCTATCTCTACCCATATATATCCATATGTATGTATTGATATCTTTCCATACATATGAACACATATATATCCACAGCTATCCACACATGTCTGAATATATGTTGTATCACTACCTCAGTGGTAAAGGAAGGAAGGAAGGAAGATGATATCATTGCTGCTGTTGTAATCTAGATGTGCGTAAGGCATCTAGCTATATCAATCTCTATCTAGCTATCTATGCAGATATGTAAGCATACCTATATCTATCCATACATATCTATACATATGTATCTCTATCTATCCATACATATTTACATATCAGAACATACATATATACATCTATCTATACATATCTACACATACATATGTATCTACATGTATCCATATATACATATCAAAAGAAAACTGTTTTTCTACTCAACAACTTCTAACTCTCAATGTGTGGGTTTTTTCCACAGCAAGCAATTCTCCAATTCTCTGTGGATATCAACTGAGTGTCCTAAAATTAATTTAATTTTGACACCATCTGGAGTCACTTCATTAGCATAATGTGGCATCAGATTCCACTAATTAAGGGCTCAGACCCACAAGACTGCCACTTTAAACACCAACTGCAAGTCCTGGGCCTCCCAAACTTCCAGATGCCCATAAATTAGGGGTTTCCACCATCCCTTTCTCAGGATTGGTAATTTGCTAGAATGGCTCACAGAACTCAAGAAAACGGTTTACTTTCTACCACTGGCTTATTAGAAAGGATACTACTGACTGGGTATGGTAGCTCAAGCCTGTAATTCCAGCACTTTTGGAGGCTGAGGAGAGAGGATCACCTGAGGTCACGAGTCCAAGACCAGCCTGGCCAACATGGTGAAACCCTGTCTCTACTAAAAATACAAAAATTAGCTGGATGTGGTGGCACATGCCTCTAATCTCAGCTACTTGGGAGGCTGAGGCAGGAGAACCACTTTAATCCAGGAGGCAGCAGAGGATGCAGTGAGCCAAGACCATGCCACTGCACTCCAACCTGGGTGACAAAGTAAGACTCTGTCTCAAAAAAAAAAAAAAAAGAAAGAATGCTACTGAGGAACAGCCAGATGGAAGGCATGTGTAGTTCAAAGCATGGGGGAGGGGCCCAGACCTTCCATGCCCTCTCTGGCCACCCTCCCAGTGTAGCAGGACAAGCTGCAGACAAAATCCCTCAGACACCAAGTTAAAGAAGGAAAGGCTTTATTCAGCCGGAAGCTTCCGCAAGACTCACGTCTCCAAAAACCGAGCTTCTCGAGTGAGCAATTCCTGTCCCTTTTAAGGGTTTACAACTCTAAGGGGCTCCGAGTGAGAGGGTCATGATCAATTGAGCAAGCAGGGGGTACGTGACTAGGGGCTGTATGCACCAGTAATCAGAATGGAACAGAACAGAACAGGGATTTTCACAATGCTTTTCCATACAATGTCTGGAATCTATAGATAACAACCAGTTAGGTCAGGGGTCGATCTTTAACCAGGCCTCAGGCACGGCGCCAGGCTGTCTGCCTGTGGATTTCATTTCTGCCTTTTAGTTTTTACTTCTTTCTTTGGAGGCAGAAATTGGGCATAAGACAATATGAGGGTTGGTCTCCTCCCTTACCAGCACTTCAATGTGTTCACCAAACTGGAAACTCTCCAATCTCTGTTGCTTATGGTTCTTATGGAGGCTCCATTACAAAGGCATGAATGATAAGATCATTGGCCACTGTCGATGGAACTCAATCTTCAGTTCCTCAGGAGGTCAGGACTGGGGCCACATGGTTGATTCCTCTGGCAGCTGGCCCCATCCTGAAGCTGCCTAGGGCCTACCAAGAGTCATCTCATTAGCACAAACTCAGGAAGAATTAAAAAGGGCTTGTTCTGAATAACAGAAGGTGTTCTTCTCACCCCTACCACTCAGAAAATTCCACAAGTTTTAGGAACTCTGTGCCAGGAACTGGGAATAAAGACCATATATATATATATATATTTCTTGTTCTATCACAGTATCTTTATCTATCTATCATCATCTCCCACCTGCTTATCCTGCCTCCATGTATCCCCCTTCTAGGCATACCTTCATTTTTGTGGGGATAAGGGAAGACTGCCTCATGGCTACCCAGAGGTGTATGGGGGTAGATGCTTCTCCGCCCTCTGTTCACCTCTGCCTTGAGCATCTGGTCCCATACAGAGTGGCTTGGACAGCGGTAAGAATCTTGTCCTTCCTGTCTGCTCCTACCCCTGTGGCCTCTGGCAAGAGGCCTTACCTTCCCTTATATACGTGTTCTGAATGCCCTACAATCCCATTGCTTTTATAAGTAAGTAGATTTTACTAGAGTTTCAGAAATAGCTATAAAAAATTGCAATGTAGAATTAAAATTTTAAACTGGATGCTTAATAGGACTGATCACAGAGTTCAAGGGAAAAACAAAGAAAAATTAAATCCTTCACACGAGATCTTCCTTGCATACACCTTGTAGTTAGCCTTCTTTTCCTTGTATAGGATATTTCCCCCTCTCTGCCCCTCAGAGAGCTACCCCTTCAAACTTCTCTACAACCTCCAAATCTCCTTTTCCTCTGGAATTTGTTTGTTCACCCACCAAGGAAATTCCTGGAATGCAAGCATCACTGATGTCTAAATTATCGAGTAAAGCAACATCTTTGGAGATTGATAGGAAGGTGAATAACTGGATTGCAGTTTCACAGTTCACGGTAGGTTTGGAAACTTTTTTTCTAAAAGTATCTTTGCATTTTATTTTAAACGGCAATAAATGCACTCCATTTTTGCTCTTGTCTCCTGTGCGTGACAAAAGACACGCTCTGCCACCCTCATCTTTTCCTTAAAAGTCGCCCCCAACTCCTGCCCCAGATCTATCTACACATAAGTTAGGCTTCATTCCACCAAAGAAAGCATGGCATTAAAAAAACAAAAACAAAAACAAAAACAAAAAAACCCTATTGGCTATCTCTTCTGTTCCAAAACACTGGACAAAGTTTCACATGATCTTTTTGAAATATTGTGATGATGGCTGGGCGCAGTGGCTCACATCTGTAATCCCAGCATTTTGGGAGGCTGAGGTAGGCAGATCACCTGAGGTCAGGAGTTCAAGACCAGCCTGGGCAACATGACAAAACCCTGTCTCTACTAAAAATACAAAAAAAATAGCTGGGTGTGGTGGCACACACCTGTAATCCCAGCTACTCGGGAGGCTGAGGCAGGAGAATTGCTTGAAACCCAGCAGCAGAGGTTGCCGTGAACCGAGATTCACACCACTGCACTCCAGCCTGGGCCACAGAGCAAGACGTCAGCTCCAAAAAAAAGAAAAGGAATATTATGACTACATCCTTTTGTAGTACACTAAATTTGGTTAAGCTTAAATAACTTTTTCAAATATTATGCAGTACAAACAGAATATATCAAGCTTGCTTGGCTATATAGCAAGAAAAACTGACTTGTAATAATCAACCCTGAGACATATCTCAGCAATATGATCAAACATTCAAAGCTAACATTCAACCAAGACAACACTGGATCCATCTTTCTGAAAAAGTAAGGCAAGACAATGCAAACCAATGATCTTATATCCAGCCAAGCTCTCCTTCAACTGTTGTGGCTACAGAAAAGAGGTTTTGTTTTGTTTTGTTTTTAACTTTTATTTTAGGTTCAGGGGCACATGTGAAGATGTGTTATGTAGGTAAACTCCCATCACAGCGTTTGTTGTACAGATTATTTCATCACCCTGGTGTTAAGCCTAGTACCCATTAGGTATTTTTTCTGTTCCTCTCCCTCCTGCCCCTCCACTCTCAAGTGGGCCCCAGTGTCTGTTGTTCCCTTCTTTGTGTCGAGTTCTCATTTAGCTTTCACTTATAAATGACAGCATGTGGTATTTGGTTTTCTGTTGCTGCATTACTTTGCTAAGGATAATAGCCTCCAGCTCCTTCCATGTTCCTGAAAAAGACATGATTTCATTCTTCTTTATGGCCACGTAATATTCAATGGTGTGTATGTATCATATTTTCTTTATCCAGTCTGTTATCAGTGGGCATTTAGGTTGATTCCATGTATTTGCTATTGTGAATGGTGCTGCAATGAATATTCGCATGCATGTGTCTTTATGGTAAAATGATTTATACTCTTCTGGGTATATACCCAGTAATGGGATTGCTGGGTGGAGTGGTAGTTCTGTTTTTAGCTCTTTGAGGAATCACCATACTGCTTTCCACAATGGCTGAACTAATTTACACTCTCACCCGCAATCTATAACTGTTCCCTTTTCTCTGCAACGTCACCAGCATCTATTTTTTGACTTTTTAGTAATAGCCATTCTGACTGGTGTGAGATGGTATGTCATCGTGGTTTTGATTTTCATTTCTCTAATGATCAGTGATATTGAGCTTTTTTTCATATAATTGATGGCTGCATGTATGTCTTGTTTTGAAAAGTATCTTCATGTCCTTTGCTCACTTTTTAATGCAACATCTTTGTTCATAATATTTTATGAACAAAATATTCATAAAATATGAATATAATTATATTATGGATATAATTATATTATGGCTATTATAAATATTCATTCATTTGTTGTTTGCTTTTCTCTTGTTTAAGTACTTTATAGATACTGGATATTAGACCTTTGTCAGCTGCATAGTTTGCAAATGTTTTCTCCCACTCTTTAGGTTGTCTGTTTATTCTGATGATAGTTTCTTTTGGTGTGCAGCAGCTCTTTAGTTTAATTAGATCCCATTTGTCAATTTTTGCTTTTGTTGTTATTGTTTTTGGTGTCTTTGTCATGAAATCTTTGCTCGTCCTTATGTCCAGAATGGTATTGCCTAGGATGTCTTCCAAGGTTCCTATATTTTGGGTTTTACATTTAAGTCTTTAATCCACCTTGAGTTGATTTTTTTATACGGTGTAAGGAAGGAGTCCAGCTTCAATCTTCTGCATGTGGCTAGCTAGTTAACCAGGCACCATTTATTGAATAGGAAGTCTTTTCCCCATTGCTTGTTTTTGTCAGCTTTGTCAAAGATCAGATGGTCATAGGTGTGCAGTCTTATTTCTGGGCTCTCTATTCTATTCCATTGGTCTACATGCCTGTTTTTGAACCAGTACTATGCTGTCTTGGTTACTGTAGCCCTGTAGTATGGTTTAGAGTCAGGTAACATGATGCTTCCAGTTTTATTCTTTTTGCTTAGGATTGCCTTGGCTATTCAGGCTCTTTTTTGGTTCCATATTAATTTTAAAATAGTGTTTTTCTAGTTCTGTGAAGAATGTCATTGGTAGTTTGATAGGAATAGCATTGAATCTGGAAATTGCTTTGGGCAGTATGCCCATTTTAATAATATTGATTATCTTATCCATGAGCATGGAATGTTTTTCCATTTGTTTGTGTCATCTCTGATTTCTTTCAGCAGTTATATGTAATTCTCATTGTAGAGATCTTTCACACCCCTGGTTATCTGTATTCCTAGGTATTTTATTGTTTTTGTGGCTATCATAAATGGGATTGCCTTCCTGATTTGGCTGTTGGCTTGGCTTTGTTGGAGTATAGAAATGTTAGTTACTTTTGCACATTGATTTTGTATCCTGCAACTTTGCTAAAGTTGTTTATCAGCTGAAGGAGCTTTTGGGCCAAGACTATGGGGTCTTTCTTGATATAGAATCATGTTATCTGCAGATAGGGATAGTTTGACTTCCTCTCTTCCTATTTGGATTCCCTTTCTTTCTTTCTCATGCATGATTTCCCTGGTCAGAATTTCCAATACTATGTTGAATAGGGGTAGTGAGAGAGGGCATCCTTGTCTTGTGCTGGTGCTGGTTTTTGTGGGGAATGCTTCCAGCTTTTGCCCATTCAGTATGATGTTGGCTGTGAGTTTGTTATAGATGGCTCTTATTACTCATCATAGTATGTGCCTTCAGTATCTAGTTTAGTGAGAGTCTTTAACATGAAGGGATGTTGAATTTTATCAAAAGTCTTTTATGCATCTATCCAGATAATCATGTGTTTTTTGTCTTTAGTTCTGTTTATATGATGAATCAGATTATTGATTTGCATATGTTTAACAAACCTTACATCCCAGGAATGATGCCTACTTAATTGTGGTGGATTAGCTTTTTGATATGCTGCTAGATTCTGTTTGCAAGCATTTTGTTGAAGATTTTTGCATTAATGTTCATCAAGGATATTGGCCTGAAGTTTCTTTTTTTTTTTTTTTTTTTTTTTGTATCTCTCCCAGGTTTTGTTATCAGGATCATGCTGACCTCATAGAATGAGGTGGGGCGGAGTCCCTACTCCTCAATTTTTTGAAATAATTTCAGTAGGAATGGTACCAGCTCTTTACATCTGGTAGAATTTGGCTATGAATCCATCTGGTTCAGGGCTTTTTTTTGATTTGTAGGCTATTTATTAGTGATTCATTTCAGAGGTTGTTATTGGTCTGTTCATGGAATTAATTTCTTCCTGATTCAGTCAGTCTTGGGAGCATGTATGTGTCCAGGAATTTACTCATCTCTTCTAGGTTTTCTAGTTTGCATAGAGGTGTTGGTAGTAGTTTCCAATGGTTATTTTTTATTTCTGTGGGGTCAGTGGTAACCCTCATCATTTCTAATTGTTTATTTGGATTTTCTCTCTTTTATTTTGTATTAGTCTAGCTGATTACCTATTTTATTAAATTTTTTAAAAAACCAACTCTTGGATTTGTTGATCTTTTGAATTTTTTTCATCTTGATTTTCCTCCAGTTCAGCTCTGACTCTCGTTATTTCTTGTCTTCTGCTAAATTTGGGGTTGATTTGTTCTTGCTTCTCTAATCGTTCTGTTGTGATGTGTA
This sequence comes from Gorilla gorilla gorilla, assembly GCF_029281585.2. Lineage (NCBI taxonomy): Eukaryota > Metazoa > Chordata > Mammalia > Primates > Hominidae > Gorilla > Gorilla gorilla. Next base: position 67,477,023 of record NC_073231.2, on the reverse strand, counting down.
GAAGGCATAATGGCATAATCTACATGGCAACTCATAAATAGATGTGGAACTTCACATCTTGATGATAGCCAAGACATCATATTCCCAAGTGCATAGAGAAAATTCTTCTAAAACTTGATTGTATATTTGGTTACAAATAAAACATTAGTAAGTTTGGTAAAGTAGAAATATTACAAGCATGCTCTTTGATCACAATGCCATAAAACTCAAAATCATTAACAAAGTCAAAGGCCCTCCTACACAGAAAGTTTAATTCTTAGAGAAAAGGGGAAATAAAGACTAAAATAAAAGAATTCCTAAAACAAATTTAATGAAAACATGTACATCAGAATCTCTGATACATGAAAAGCAGTGATCAGAGAATTTATAATAAACATTCCAATTTTAAAAATTGAAAAAATGAAGAAAAACTTGAGAAAAATTCTCAAGAGACAACAACAATGAAACAGAAACAGAAAGAAAGCATAAGACAAATAATAAAGATAAACGCAGAAATTAATGGGTTAGAAAAGAAAAAATAATATACCTAATTAGTAAGTCAAAATAAATATAGTATTTTCTTGCTAATAAATAAACACTAGTTATCTTAATTTAGAAAAAGGGAGGAAGCACACATATACAAGAATGAGAAATTACAAAATTACAAAATAATTTCAGAAACATAGATGAAATAATTTCACTGAGAAACAAAGTTTAGCAAAATTAACCCAAGTAGAGGTAGATAAATCAATTTACTGGAAGGGTTTCAAGGAACTATATTGTAAAAGAAGCACTGACCCCAGGGTGTTCCACAGGGGAATTCTACCAACCTTCAAAACCATATTGTCCCAGTGCTCTATAAACTGTTCCAGAGCATTGACAATGAAGGAGAAATTTTCAGTGTTTTCATGAATCAAGTAAAACATTAAGAATTAAACAGATTAAGAGATCACATACATAACAACAAAAATTCTGACAAATATAATTTATAAATATCAATACAAAAATATTTAAAAAAGTATTGGCAAACAGAATACAACTTCTTGGGAAAATAACAATAACCAATTGGTATCTACCCCAAAATGCAAGGTAGAGCAATGTTTGGACATCCATTAACATAATACAGCTTACTAAAAGACCTAAAGAGAAAAATTACGATTATTTCCATAGGTGCTGAAAAAGACTTTAACAAAATTTGATACTAACACAGATGAAAATATTCAAGAGAACAGGAAATGTTAAAGTTATTTACACTTAGATCAGGAACAAGGCAAGAACGTTCATACTAAATTCAGCATTCTACTGAATGTGCTGGTCATTGCATTAAGTTAAACAAGAGACAGCAAGGAAAAGCACCAGAATTGGCAAACTACAACTTGTAGAAGATATGAGGGTCGAACTGGAAAAGTCTGGAGAATCATAAACCAACTCAAACAATAAGAGAATTCAGGAAGTTGGAAGAATATAAACTATAACATACAGAAATTAATGGCCTTTAGCTGAGTGTGACGGTGCACGCTGGTAGTCCCAGCTACTTCAGAGGCTGAGGCAGGAGGATCTCTTCACCCCAGGAATTCAAGGCTGCAATTAGCTATGATCACGCAACTGCCCCAGCCTGGGCAACAGAGTGAGACTCCATCTCCTAAAACAAACAAACAAACAAACAAACAAAACCAGAAAATCAGAAATTAACGTTAATGACCTTCATATATTAAGCCAATAACAAGTAGGAAAAAAGTCTGCCTTTACAAACACAATTAAAAAGATAAAAATACTTAGGAATAAACTTAAATTAAATATACAAAACCTATACAAAGGAAAAATTAAAAATTTTCTGAAAGACCAACAAGTAGTTGTGAACAAATAAAAATGCATTTCTTATTCTTACATAAAATGACCCAACATCATAAGGTATCAGTTCTCCCTAAATTAATTTGTAAATTTGATACAATCCTCAAAAAATACCAAAAAGCTTCTTTACCAAGGTAGACATGTTGATACTAAAATTCATATACAATCAAAAATGCAAGAATAACCAGAAAAACATTGAAAAGAAAAAAACTATGAGATAAGGCTAGCTCTTTGAGAAATTAAAACATAATTCAAAGCATCTATAATTAAGTAGTGTGCTATTGGTTTATTGTGTAATAGACAGTAAATTAGAATTAAAAGTCCAGAAACAGAATCACATACATATGGAATACTATAAAGGTGACATTTCAAATCACTGTTGCAAAGATGTACTTTTTAATAAAAGGTACTGAGAAAACTGGGTAGTCATTAGGGAAAAGGTAAAACTATATCCACAACTTATATCATGCACAAACTGTATCTATAACTTACAGCATGCACAAACTATATCCATGACTTACGTCACACACAAGAACTATCTCCAGATAGGTCAAAGATGAAAGTATGAAAAATGAAGCCAGCAGGGCACGGTGGCTTATGCCTGTAATCCCAGCACTTTGGGAGGACAAGGTGGGTGGATCACCTGAGGTCAGGAGTTCAAGACCAGCCTGGCCAACATGATGAAACCCCGTCTGTACTAAAAATACAAAAAATTAGCTGGGTAGGGTGGTAGGCACCTGTTATCCCAGCTACTTGAGAGGCTGAGGCAGGAGAATCACTTGAACCCAGGAGGCGGAGGTTGCAGTGAGCAAAGATCGCACCACTTCACTCTACCCTGGGCAACAAGAGCGAAACTCCATCTCAAAAAAAAAAAAAAAAAAAGAAGCCACGCAAGTACTAGAAGTAACAGTAAAGATTTTGTAATCCTGATTAGGGAAAGATTTTCTAACCATGCCTCAAAATCTAACTGTAATAAAAGATAAACTTGATTACCTAAAAAAAAAAATTTAAGATCTTTTAAGTTACGAAAAAAATCATAAAAGTCAAAGATAACTTAGAAATCAGGAGAAAATAATTATAACATATATCATAAATACAAGGATAACATCCCTAATACATAATAAATTCAAACTGCAGGGGGGAAAAGGCCAAAAACCTCATCAGAAACAGGCAAAATATATGACAATTTATTCATTAAAATATTTATAATTTAGACCCTAAAAATATGAAAAGGTGCTCAAACTTACACTTTATTAGCAAAATGCAAATTAAGACTACCCTGAGACATCATTTCTCACCTGAGAATCTGGCAAAAATTAAAAAGTATGACAACACATTCAGTTGGGGAGATGGGAAAACAGGACTGTCATAGCTTACTGGTGAGAACAGATAGACACAATTCTTTTAGAGAAGAATCTGGCAATATCTAGTGAAACTACATAAGTACTTACTTTTTGACTTAAAGAACTCACCCTAAAGTTACATCCCCAACAATAAGAAAATACATATGAATAAGATTGTTACTTGCAGCTATGTTGGTAATTACAAAATATTGAAAATAATCTAATGCCCACACCTAGGAGAGCAGTTGAATAAACTATGGTACATCCACACATAGTCTACTGTGCAGTGTATAAAAAGATGGGGAAGATCTTTCTGAACTAGAGAGAGGAAAGCTGAAAGCTAGGTACAAAAGGGCATGTATATCATGCTTTCTTTTTCAGAGACAGGATCTTGCTCTGTTGACCAGGCTGGAGTGCAGTGGTACAATCAAAGCTCCCTGCAGCCTTGAATTCTTGGGCTCAAGCAATCCTCCCACTTCAGCCTCTTGAGTAGCTGGGAATACAAGCGCATGCCACCACATTCAGCTGTTTTGCTGCTTTTTGTATAAGAAAGAGTATGAATCTGTTCATTTCTGTTAATAGAAACAGAAAGAATAAAACATAAATAAATGAAATATGTTACCTATAGGTGGTGGTGGAAAATGAGGTATAAAAAATGAAGACGTGAAAATGGGTTTGAAAGGAAGGGAAGAGACTTACGCTTCTCTGAATGTGCTTTTGTGTACAGTTTTGATTCTTAGAACCATCTTATATCTAGAAGTCTAAATGCCAAGGTTGTAAAAGACAAAGAATTCCTGAAGAATTTTTCCAGATCATAAGAGATTAAAGATACAAAACTCCTACATTCAACGTGTAAGCCTCTTCCTTTTCTTTTGTAATGAAACTCATGTGGAACAATTGGCAAAATTTTGAATAAAGTCTGTAAATTAGACAATAGTACTGTAGCAATTTTAATCTCCTGATTATGGTATTTATTCTGTAGGGAGGTAAGAGAACGTCGTTATTCACAGGAAATACATATTAGAGTACTCCTCCCTCTGTCTTTCACTCTTTCTTGGTCTCTTACACACACACCTGCATATAGAAAAAGAATAAATTTTAATTATCTAAAATTACTTTTATATGTTTAAATAATTATATAAAATTACTTTGATATATTTATGTGTCAATTAAGATTTTTTATTGTCAAGTTAATTTTAGGGATTTTCAACTCTAGCTAAACATTAATTAAAATGAAATTCTAGAATTCTTAATAAAAACTACAAAACAGTCAAAATATGTTGGTGGGTATCAGGCTAAAAGCTGACAGCCTAGAAAATTTGTGCCTGGATTCCATCAAAATTTGAGAAATTTTAATGAGATTAAAAAATTAGTCAGCCGGGCATGATGGCTCATGCCTGTAATCCCAGCACTTTGGGAGGTGGAGGCAGGCAGATTACTTGAGCCCAGGAGATCGAGATCAGCTTGGGCAACATGGTGAAACGTCATCTTCACAAAAAATACAAAAATTAGCAGGGTGTGGTGGTGCATGCCTGTAGTCCCAGCTACTTGGGGGGCTGAGGTGGAAGGATGGCTTGAACCCTGGAGGTGGAGGCTGCAGTGAGCTGAGATCATGCCACTGCACTCCAGCCTGGGCAACAGAGCAAGGCTCTGTCAAAAAAAAAAAAAAAAATTTTTTTAAAGATCAATCAAAGTAAGAAGAAAATAATAAAGGCTGGTGAAGAAAGCTTGGCTGTGTCCAGTCTCTTATGTCTTCTCTTCTACCATAAATCACACCAGCAGTAACAACTCAATCTCATTTGGCCACTCAAAGCTCCTATGACAGCTTCTTTTTCTTTTTTTTTATTTTTTTTTTGAGACTGTCTTGCTCTGTTGTCCAGACTGGAGTGCAGTGGTGCAATCTCAGCTCACTGCAACCTCCACCTCCTGGGTTCAAGCGATTCTCCTGCCTCAGCCCCCCAAGTAGCTGGGATTACAGGCGCACACCACCACACTCAGCTAGTTTTTTGTATTTTTAGTAGAGACGAGGTTTCACTATGTTGGCCAGGCTGGTCTGGAACTCCTGACCTCAGGTGATCCACCTGCCTCGGCCTCCCAAAGTTCTGGGATTACAGGTGTGAGCTACCATGCGTGGGATCAATATATTAATTTCTTATTCTCAGCTTTACTCTCTATGGTGCCAGTGTAATTGGAAAACCTTAAATGTCTTTTTCCTTTTTTTTTTTTTTGAGATAGGGTCTCGCTCTGTCGCCCAGGCTGGAGTGCAGTGGTGTGATCTGGCTCACTGCAAGCTCCACCTCATGGGTTCATGCCATTCTCCTGCCTCAGCCTCCCGAGTAGCTGGGACTACAGGCGCCCGCCACCATGCCTGGCTAACTTTTTGTATGTTTAGTAGAGACGGGGTTTCACCGTGTTAGCCAGGATGGCCTCGATCTCCTGACCTCGTGATCCACCCCCCTCAGCCTCCCAAAGTGCTGGGATTACAGGCGTGAGTCACCGCACCCAGCCAAATGTCTTTGTTCTTGCTGTATATTTCTTGAGTCCCTCCCATAGCTCAGGCTCTATGCGAGGCTAAATTTTATCCTAACATCATGGGATTCTTCAATCGAAGTCCCACACAGGCCAAGTTTAGCATTGGTAGAAGATGACAAAGGCAAGGTGATGTAAATTAGCCAAGATGTTCAGAATGCCCAAGGCATGGAGAATGCTTCATTGAGAAGGCAGCATTTTTGCAGGACCCTGAGATAAACACTGAATTTTTTAGAGACTTGACCTTCATTGCTAAGCTCTACACCTAGCTGGAATTTCTACCTGTGTGATCCCAAGGCAATGCTCACATAGTAACCTATGGCTGGGTCCTCTTGCCTAGAAAGCCCCTGGGTATACAAGATGCCAAAAAGAACATGCCAGGCTTAATATTCCTTTCCCCATAGAGAAAAATGTCTTTGAAAATCATGCCATGATATTTAGAAGGAAACAACAAAATTATTTGTTATATCAATGATTTTTAAAAAAATTTAAATTAGTAAAGTTGCCTCTAAGTTCTTTGCTAAACACAATCTATCATAACACAGGAGTTGTTAAAGTTATAATGCCATAACCTCAAACAACAGAAATAAAGATTATTTAATGAAAATGGACTTTCAAAATTGTATAGATATCTCCTATAAATATTTTTAAAGTCGTTTCATATGAATACATCTTTACAGAAAGCATCCTCAGGAAAGAAGCACAGAAGATGAATTAACCTGAAATGAACATAAATTAGACAAGCTGACATTTTACTCCAAACAAACCAGAGTAATGATTTACCTAGTTCTGCATGAAAATGTGTCTAAGTATTCTCTCTCTCTCTCTCTTATTGTACTAAACACTGGAATTTTTTTTCTAAACTTTTCCTCCTACTTGACTTTTTCATGTTTATTTGGTTTTGAATAACACTTTGACAACTTGATATTCCCTGCCCTGGTTTCCAGTGTGCTCTTTTTATCACAGTTTCGTTTTTTATTGTCTCTCATTTTTGCCCAAATTGAACAAAGTTTCTAAGTCGTTTTCTCTTATGGAACTGATCATTTACATAAGTGGTAGCCAATAGAGACAGTTGGCATGAAACCAAGAGGGAGCCTCCATTTTGATGACTACTTTCAAAGAGCCTCAATACACCTTTCTCCATATCCATACCCATTCTAAAGAACTCAGTGCAACCTAGCTATTGCTCATGACTTTTCACCTTAGTGATTCAACTCCTCATCAAATTGACTTTTATGGCTCCTAAAAAGAATGTTTAGTAAAGCTTGAAAGTGTCTCAGGAAAATGAAGACAACATGTCTAGAGCTGAGGCACCTAAATCCTTAGTAGATCCAGATCCTCTGGAATTGTGCCCAATGTCCTCATGCCACTTGCACAGATGATGCTCCATGGTTTACTGGTTCTACATCTAGAGATGAATTTAGTGATGGAAATGAGGCAGTGAAAAACTTCAATCAACATATGATATTAATGTTATATAAACAGTAGTTCCAGGAACAGCATGCTTCAAATAGCTAAATAATATGTCCACCTGGTACCAAACAACAAGAACCAGAAGTAGCAAGTGTGTTTCTAATTAAAATACTTCAAGTATGACCAAATAAAACCCACTGGTGTATCTGTGCTGCTCGGATTTGGAAAAGAGAGGCCCAGTGGGCATCACAGATGGCACCTGCCCTTCCACTCCTCAACCCTCAGGCTCACTCACATTTTTGGCCACAACTAAAAAGGCTCTGTTTTCTATAATTTATAGATGAACCATCAGATTTATATTTATTATAATTTATAACGAACCATCAGATTTAATTTTTATAAGACATAGTACCAGAATCAAAGATAACCATGAGTATATGAACTTCTCTAAAATGTTTTAGAAGAATTTACCTGGAAATAAAACTTCAAAATGTTACCCCAATCCCATGTCAGTTAGCCAAAGTGCAACACCTGTGTGTGAGTGCACGTGTGTGTGAATGTGTGTGTGTACAGATGAGGGCATGAACAATCTTAGAACAGTAAGAAGGTGAGTCTTCTCAAAGGAATGTGAGTTTAATTGTTTAAATTCCAAGTGAACTTCAAAGAAATGGAAATAACAGCTTTGGCTAGAATGCAGATTGACAGGGAAGTGTAGAAAATAATGACAGGAAGTCAGCATGTTGTGATTTGCTTTGGTTTTCACATGTTCCTTTCTTCATAAACCTGTGACTATGTATGAAGAATAGACTTCATTTTTAATGTAAGTAATCTTTCTCATAGATTCAATTCCCAATGTGACTTTTTTAGAACTAAATTGTCTAACAAGACTGCTTAATATTTTAAATACTCAGTTCACTGTGTCTTAATTACAGACCAAAACGGCACTGTGGGCCCAAACTACCCTCTTGACTCAGCATATTGACCAAGTTAAGTGAATAATAATAGCACATCTCTTTTCCCTGCCTCTTCAGGTAATCACACTATGAAGGTCATACAAACAGTTTTTGTGTTGGAAAAGCCAAAATAATATGCTATTGAAATGCAAATGCCAGGGAAACTCTGGCAGTTTTCCCTCATTTCTAGACTCTAACTACAGGGAACGCGCATGATATATAAACAGTAGTGCACAATATATAAATGGTAGTGCATGATATATAAACAGTAGTTCCAGGAACAGCATGCTTCAAACAGCGTGCTAGTCCATTTTTACATAGAAGTGTGTGATCAAAGAAAAAGAAAAGTGTAATTTTTAATATTTTTGAGAAAGACACACTATATCCTCCAAAACGGCATACTCTGCAGGTTTTACTTAGACATTTTTTTCTAAATGATTTATCATAAAGAATATAACATCTTTTGAGTAAAATAAATAGAAGTAGGTAATTTAAATAACAAACAGAGCAGTAAAATTCTCAATGCTCTCAAGGCAAAGCCATATTCCCTCATTCCCATTCATGCTGCATTGACTCCAAGCATCCAGGTCAAAGTTGTTACAGTCTCATCCTGTTGTCAAAGCCAACTGGATGTCAAAAATACATACCATCCTAGTTACTGACTGACTCCTGAGCAGTTCCTCATTGCCGGGCACTAGGCTAAAGCCTGAGGGTATAAAATATGAATAAGTCATCATCTCTATTCTTGAATCAGTGCTGAGAGCAGTGAGAGAATCAAAGGTTCAAATTTATAAGATGTTTTAAAGCAGGGTGTGAAAAAAGGGCTATCGATGCACAAAAAGAGGGCAACGGAATCTATGGGGACCATCAAGAAAGGATTCATGGACTAAGTGGTATTTGAGTTGGACCTTGAAAGAAGTTTGCTGGGCAAAAAGAGGAAGCTCAAAGCACCATGTTCAGAGACATAGCACTGTGAACGTGGGTGTGCTCCAGGAGAGGCTAGTGCTGCTCAGTGCAGCTGCAATCCTCTTTGTCCATTTGCCAACAGGCATCTTGAAGCTGGGCCAGGATCCTTTGCTGGACTATTCAAGAGCTGCTCCTATCTGGTTTGTTTACCACTTGGGTACAACTCCATATTAGATGGCCGCTGAGTGGTTCTTGGAAACAGAATACTGCTAATGCTTTGTAGTTGAACAACCCTTTTATTTTTAAAAACTGCTTTTAAATTCTCTTTCTGGCATATATCCAGTAGCTGATTTGAGCTCTTGAGGTCTGATCTCAATTGAAAATAGATTATCTATATAACTCAAGCAAAATGACCCTCTTTATAACATTTTCTGGAAAATGTAGGCAAGAGATTGTTTAAATTTTTTCTCCATCAAAAAAAAAAAAATCCTGCCTATGTTCCATGTACCTCTCCTTAGTAGATCTCACCTACCTTTGACCTCTCCCAGCTTGGACCCCTGCCCTTCATGTACTCATAAGCTCTCCCATGTAGACATGTTCACTAGTGGGCAAACATGCTTTAAAATAAGTCTTTGTCCATTTTATCATGTACAAGAAAATAAGTATTTTATCCAAGTTTCTGTGAAGTGTCTGTGTTATACATGCTTTAAGAGCCCCTGTTATGTCAATTATCCAGGTGCAAAGCTTTGACGCTTGAAATTAACCACACCATAGTTTGGGTAGAATTGAAGACAACTAAGACCTTTCCTCAAAATACCAAAAATGGATTATTTAGAACACCTTAAGAAATTGTTTCCCTCACTACTATGGCATGGTGCCCATGGCATAGCTAGTGTCCTCCTTCATGGTAGGACCTGTTTGTGTGAGCAGTGCCTCCATTGGGGAATTATTAGATTTCTACTTAATCTCCCAATTAAGCAAAACTGATACGCTAAAAACCCATCCCTCTGCTATTTTCTAAGATGCGGAAAGTATTTTTTCAATAGTATTGTAGTTTCTTACTTGGCATGCACAGATGGTACTATTCATGTGCCAGCTAATTCCAACAGCTTATACTACGCATTTACAGTTCATATTACAATATGAAATACGTTAAGAGCACAAGGTATTTTGTACATGCTTCCACATACAAGTAAGACATTTAACATAGTTTAATGTGCAAAGCACATATGGGATTATGAGTCTGTTTCCATCCCTCCTTCCTCTTCCATTTTCCCATGTACTTCCTGCCACATACTGTCCACCCTGTGCTCTGCTGGGTAACAGTCCCGTGGTACTGAGCTGAACCTCACGTTGTCACTAGAGGAATGTAGCTAGACGAACATGAGTTTTGAATTTATTAGGAAGTCAATGTATCCTCTCATCTATCCCAGAGAAACCTCAGATCTTTCTAGGTTTCTCTAAATTCATTCCTTCAAGCCTGCTCTTTGGTTTTCAAGTCTGTTTTGTTTTTAATACATTTACCAATTGCTACCATGTGCAAGCACTACATGCTCTTGGAATCTGTTCATCTTTGCAAATGTCTGGCTCTGTCTTGCCTCACTGGCTAGTTTTCCCTGGTGATGAGATCTCGGCTCTTTATCATAGGGCAAGAGAACAGACAAGGACTGGACCCTGAAAGGCATTTGGCAAGAATGATGACAGGATGCTAAAATGACAACTTAAAACAAATTGAAAACCAAATTCATTTTGTATTAGCAATGCTACTTATTTTATTAAGCAAAAGAACAGAAGGCATTTCCACCACTGTCTTGGTGACCGGGTCTGAGAGAATATTCTATGGCTCATTAGCAGGAAAGAAGAGCAACTTAAGGATATACAACAGAAGCATATTCAGCTCGTGCTGCATGCACACACACAGCTATACAAGAATAAAGCTTTTTCACATAGTTAGAACATTTAGTAAATGCTTCTGTGCCTCACAGCTGCTGTCCTGGCCTAAAAGAACATAGGATTTAAATGAAGGCACAGTCTGGGAAAAGACCAGCACCCCTCACTGCTCCCTTTAACAAAAGCATATTAAACAATTCAAGGTGCCACAGAGATGACAAAACAGGGAAGGAGGAAGAGGGCTGGGACACAGATGTCACACAGCAGCTCACTGCAGGAGAGGAGCAGGAATGACAGCCACAGTGCAACACAGAGGACAAGAGGGGCAGGCTTTGGGAGGTGGACAGTCAGCCGAGCTGCAGGAGGGGTGCAGCTAAATTCTGTCTCCTGTGTGCTTTTTAAAGTAAATCAGAGGAGCAGAGTGGCATCTCTGATTCACATCAAATCAAAAATAGATTGTTGTCTTAGTCATTGCAGGCAGCTAAAACAAATTTCCACAGACCAGGTGGCTTAAACACCAAGTATTTATTTTTCACAGTTCTGGAGGCTGGAAGTCCAAGATCAAGGCGCCAGCATGGTTGGGTTCTGCTGAGGGCCTCTCCCAGAATGCAGACAGACTTCTCATTGTGTCCTCACATGGTAGAAAGAGGGCCAGGGAGTTCTCTGTGGTTTCTTCCATAAGGGCACTCATCTCATCATGAGGCTCCACCCTCACAACCTAATCACCTCCCAAAGGCTTCACTTCCTAACACCATTAAACTAGGGGTTAGGGGTTCAACATATGAATTTGCGGGCAACATGAACACTCAGTTCATAACAATCACGTTAGTTCATTCATGGCAGTAGAATAATGTCTTGGAAAATACGAAGCATGGAATAAAATGGATGCCTTCAAACCATCACTTCTTCCATTTCGGTAATTCCTTTCTTTTCAAAATTTGAGAGTCCACTGAGTATCTAAAGAAATACTCCATTTTGCACCTGAACAGAATTATTCGATGCTAATATTTTCAATATTAACCACGATTATTGATTCACATTATTCATTATTTATTCACCAAATTATCATTCTCATGCATTCATCTACTATGCACCAGATGCTAAGCTGCCCACTTGCAGTAGATCAAAATGTAAACGGAAAATAAATGATTAGCAAATGAAGACAGTGCATCATCAGGAAGGCATATATAAGGCTCCATGAAACCTCCAGGAGTAATTCCTTAACCATATTGGGACGGTGTTGGGATGAGAGAGGCCGGGGCAGAGAGGCCTCTCGTAGGAGTTGACTTTGAGGCTACATATTAAAACATAAGAAGAACTTTATTGAAGAAAACTCAAGAGAAAGAATTCCTGGGAGAAAATGCACTATGGCAGGCTCTGGGAATGAGCGAAGGTGGGAAGTAGAATTTCACTGGTGTGGGGAAGACGGGCAGGGCTGAGTGACCAGAGGCAGTGACCGGGATGATATGAGCACAGGCTCTGCAGCCAGGCAGGCCAGGGTTGGACTCCTAACTCCTTCACTAACTGGTAGTGCAGCTTCTATGCCTCAGTTTCCTCCTCTCCTCATCCAAAAAGCGTAGTAGCACCTGTTAGCAACACATCGGTATCTCCGTTGAACTACAGAGCTTAATAAATGCTAACTTTGCCTAGATGTCCAGTGCCCTCCATATAAAGGTTTTTCTTCTGAATGTCCTTTCTGAACACTGTTGGAAAATTCCAAAAGTTGTTTGTTTGGCTTGGGTTTTGTGTTTAGGTTACATGGAGCCCACTCAAACCAAAGAGGCCATCAAAAGGGAAGTTTGCTGGGAAAAATCAGAAGGCAAGAACGGTCTGCAAGAGGAAAGTCTGAACATGACACTCCCCTGCTTCAAAGCCATCAGTAGCTTCTCAGAGCCTACAAAAATGAGTCTAAGCTATATTTTTCCATCAAGACCCTGCTAAGGTGTGACCTTCCCCATATGTATGTTCACTCCCCTCCCTAACCCTTAATGCAGTTAATCATCCAGTCTTGAACACAACTTCCATAGCTTACATATACCATTGCCATTGGGCATGGAGGGATTTGTTTATGGGTTCATCTTTCCCACTGTTCCTATGCTGCTTAAAAGCAAGAAGTAGGACATAGCCACTTTGTGCTCTTAATGACCAGCTCAGTGAATGGCTCAGGTAGCTTCTAAGTAGCATTTGCTTATCTGAACCATCCTAAAGATTTTGGGATGCCATAAGCAATAGGGAGAAGTATGATCATATTTATGTTGGAGAGATAATAATGTAAACCACAAAGAAGAGTATGGACTTAAGGAAGGAGAAAATAGATGCAGAAAGATCAGTTCAAAAGCTTTCAAAATAATCCCCACTGAGAGACGATGAGCACTAGAGTAAGGTGAGGAATGTAGAGAACATGTATTCAGAGCTTCGCACCTGGCAGAATGCTCCACACTTTTCAAATGTGACTGCAGTCTATCCTCAGTTACTGTATCAGGGGAGTGCTATTTTTATCCCCATTTTATTTTTATTATTTATTTATTTATTTATTTTTTGAGACAGGTTCTCACTCTGTCGCCCAGGCTGAAGTGCAGTGGTGCAATCTTGGCTCACTGCAACCTCTGCCTCCAGTATCCCTATTTTCAATATGAAACCAGACTACTGGGCAGTAAGACAACTTGTCCAAAGTCACATACCTAATATGGAGTGGGAAGTGTGTTGGAGAAGAGGTAAAGAATTTAATAGATATTAGTAGGTTTAAAAACTCAATTAATAAATAAATCCTGGGGACAAGCAAGAGGAAAAATCATAGCGTCTAATTTGTATGCTTAAGTAAGATCTTTAAAAAGCCAAGTGATATAGGAAAGAAGGACCAATTAAGGAGGGAAAGTCTGACTATTATGGTAATATTCTTGCACAATACCTGACATGGAATTCAGACATCTATTCAAACAATTTAGACACAAATACTTTGAAATACACAGTTAATTGTTGCAAAGGTGACTTAAGAAAATGAAATGTTCATGAAGTGTTTTCAAGATTTAGCTTCACCTTATGTCTGAAATATAGAAAGCCTGACAGTTTCTCTGCTATAATGTTCTGTTTTTTCTATTACAACAAATACAATTCAACCAAGCGAAGTTGCTGTATGACCACATGAAGACCAGGCGGTAAAGTCCTAGATGAATCTTTAGGAAGGCAGAAACCCTATCTATTTTAATCATCTCTGTTTCCTGAATGCCTTGCACAATACCTGAGGCATTGCAGGCATTTAATCAATATTTAATAAATTGAGCCATTACATGCATTATTAAAATAAAATAACAGCATTATTCATGTTTTTTCAAAAAGAAACATGTAGTTTCTCTGCTTTCAGTAATGTTACGATCACAGTAGGATCACAAAGGATCGGTACACACATATATAAGAGAGTATGTGGGCTACAGGACAACTGAGAAGCCCAGCATAAGGACTGTGGGAGGGATGAGGAGAGTTTGCTGCTGCTGCTGCTGCTGCTGCTGCTGGAGAAATATGTCACTGGGGACACCTTTATCTGAAAGTGACAAACTACCCAATTCAGGAAAACCACTTAAATAATAAGAGCACTCATTGTCTCACAAAATAAGAACAGAAGTCAGAAGTGCAAAGATACCATCAAAGACTTGGCCTCTTTCTGCTTCTCTGCTGTGCCATGCAGAGCCTCAGATTCTGCCGAGGCGGGCGCCCCAAATGCCCTCTGGACGCTGGCAGCAGTTGCGTGCTTCATCTGTCCTCGTCCAGGTGCTCAGGAGAGGCTCGCCTGTGCTGGCTTCCTCTTGAGAAGGGAAACCATTTCACGGGAGTGTTGGCTAAGGCTGCCTCTCATCCCTGGTCAGCATGAGTCACAGCCTCATTCTAGAACCTGGAGATGGCCTTCCCCTGGAGGGGCGGGGCTCACCCCGAGGAGTTTAAACTGGAGTCGGCTTTCCCCCCTTGGAGGAGCAGGGGATAGCAGAAAATCACTACCTCTCTTAGGAAAGAGAAAAAAGGGCATGAGGTAAAGCTGCGGGGCGAGACAAGCTAGAGCTAAACCAGCCCCGAGGAACAGAAAGACACTCCCAGCTAAGATCCCGCTTCACTGTAAGGATTAAAATGAAAGAAATAATCTGAATTTGATCGGAAGACCAAAAAGACCTTTCTCTTCCTATACTTATATAAAAGATAAATGCAGGAAGGGGCGGAGCAAGATGCAGAAATAGGACCCTCTGTTTCTTCTGAGAGAAACACCAATTTGAATAATTCTCTACTCACGAAAGAACCATCACAAGAGCGAGAGAAACTGGTGAGAGACCACAGTACCTGGTTTTAGCATAAAAATCGACAAAGACGCATTGCATAGGGAAGGAAAGACAGAGTCACAGTGCCCACCTCACCCTTCCTCCAGCTCTAAGGGATAAATGCAGAGGGTGCAACACAATTTATCACCTACACCAGGCCACTTCTGAGCATGCAGGGAAGCACATAAGTTATTAAAATCTTGTGTGTATGTGTATATATGTGTGTGTGCATTTATCTTTATCCAGACCATAGCATTTTTAAATGCGAAAATGCTCTTTATAAAGGAATAAGATTGTTAAAGTAAATGAAAATGGAAACACGACCTGAAGAATCCCTGAGCATACAAAGCCAGCCGGGCCTCCTCGTGACCTCAACCTTGCTTGATTTGCAAATATAAGTGAAACTTAAGCTATTCCTTGTAAATGCCTATATTAAAGAAAAACAGAACGTAAGCTCAGCCAAACAGAAGCAACCAACAAACATATAACTGTTTTAAGAGTTATTAAGAAATTATTTTAGGCAGATAGAGAGGAAAAGGGGTCCTTGGGAAGTTTTTATTTCTTTTAAAGCAGCTCCAGAAATGTTTCTTGTCTAGCAGGAAAGCCCAGGCTCTTAGAGCCAGGCGGCAAGCTTTGATATGCAAATGCTGACCGTTAGAAACTGGGTCCACCCAAACATGGCGCTTCCCGCTGTCTTCTTCTTGCCCTTGCCTCTACATGTGCCTGGCAACATGGCCGCCCCCACATATCCTCACGTGTGTGGAACATCCAGGCGCCCTGTATTTGCATATGAAAAGCTAGGGTGGGAGGGCCAGTTTTTTCGCGGGGTATGTGAATGGCCTGGTCAAACCAATCCCCTGAGCCCTATACAAACCAGACACCACCTCCTCCAGCCCTCTCATATAAACAGCCACTCTTCCGCAGCACTCAGTTTTCTCTTTGTTGGAATCCCCCCTCCCTCTGTCTCTGTAAGGGGGGAGCTGTTTTCTTCTTCCTCCCTTCTTTCTTGCCTATTAAACTTTTCACTCCTTAAAACCACTCCACGTATGTCCATGTCGTTTTATCCAAACCGGTGCGAGACCAAGAACCCTGGTGTTCCTTCAATCATCGGAACCGGATCATAACTAGTGACTTTTTAATGGGATAAACCAGCTAAGGCAATTGCACAACTGTAAGCAATCAAATATTTTTCCTTGTTTTACTTCCTTGTTCATCCTATGAAAGTCTCCCCCTTGTGTTCCCTCCATGGAGTTCTCAAACTATTCTGGTTTGGAGCTGCCCAATCATGAATCACTGTTTGCTCAAATAAACCCTTTAATATTTTATTATATCTCAGTTTACTTTTTAATAAGATACTTGGTAGGCTAAGAGCAAATCATGCTAAAAATTTTTCTTAACTTTCTTTCTTGGTGAAATGTAGAGAATATTTCAGCCCAATTATCTCCACAGATACTGTCTTTTGCCTCCATTCAGAGTATTTTCCCTTGACAAAAATATTTGTACAACAAAATGTCTTCAATACTTTTCTCTATGACTCTTTTGAATAGGCTGACAGTAATTGTAGGCCATCTCAATTTCATTTCATTCTGATAGAGTGTATAAGTTTATTCAATTAGAAATAGGAGCTAAATCAAAAGTCCTTTCTTGGCCAGGTGCAGTGGCTCACGTCTGTAATCCCAGCACTTTGGGAGGTCAAGGTGAGTGAATCACTTGAGCCTAGGAGTTCAAGATCAGACTGGACAACATGGCAAAACCCTGTCTCTACCAAAAAAAAAATATGAATAATTAGCCCAGTGTGGTAGCACACACCTGTAGTCCCAGCTACTCGGGTGGCTGAAGTGAGAGGATCACCTGAGGCTACAGTGAATCAACATAGCACCACTGCACTCCAGCCAGGGTGACGGGAGTGAGACCCTTCTTGCCCCAAGTTAAAATACTGAGCACAAACTATAGAACTTCAAATTAATTTTGTACATATTTAAGCACCCATTTAATTTATTTTTATTCCGCCCTTGCTCTTTTACAGACCATTTTCAATCTGTTCTTGTTGGCAAATTTTGTTTTTAATGATTACAATTTGAAAAGCTTCAAACTTTTTGGTACTCTATGAGTTGAATATATTGATAAAAAATTTTCACCCAAAAGATAACAAGTATTGGCAAGAGTATGGAGAAAGGAAACACCTGTGCACTATTGGTGGGAATGTACATTAATACATCCACTATGGAAAACAGTATGAAGGTTCTTCAGAAAACTAAAGGTAGAATTACCATATAATCCATCAACCCCAGCATATCTGAAGGAATGAAATCAGTGTGTTGAAGTAAAGTGTCAGCACTCACATACTCCGCAGTATTATTTACAATAGCCAAGACATGGAAACAACTTAGGTGTCCATCATCAGATAAATGGATAGGGAAAGAGGAGATGTGGATAAAAGGCTACAAAGTTTCAGTTAGATAAGACGACTAAGCTCCAGTAATCTATTGCACAGAATGGTGACTATAATAAATAATGATACACTGTATATTTCAAAATTGCTTTTAAAAAGTAGATTTTATATGTTTTCATCACAAAAAAATTGTTAAGCATATGAGGCAAAAAAACCTCGTTAATTAGCTTGATAGAATTATTCCATGGTGTAAACAAATATCAAAACAACACATTGTATATGATAAATAAATATAAATTTATACAATTTATGACCCATAAATATATACAATTATTATTTGTCAATTAAAAATAAAATGTTTAAAATTTTTTCAACCATGTTAAAATATATAATAACCATAATATAGAGGACCAATTCACAAAAAGTCCACTTTTATCATAAGACCCACTGTAAGACACACACTTATAAAATTTTTAAGTAGTTTTTCTATGGTTCAAACACCTACACTGTGACTGATGAAGGGCCTCAAAGAAGAAAAACCCATACCATCAAGCTGAAACATTATGCTATATTCACAATAGCTGTGTCATTAAAGCTTTGTAGTGCGATTACTTACTGCTCAAACAAAATATTTATAAACATAGATAACTACAATGTCCTTTGTAAAAGGCGGAATATCCCTTCTTGTTTGAGCACAATTATACATTATGTGTTCACCATTATGAAGGCTAAGTATATTTTCTGCTCCACTGATTTCTTAATCTGATAAGAATGTTGCGTTTACCACAATTTTGTGTTTCGCTAAAATTTATCTTTACCTTATCATGACAAAAATATGACTTTATCTTCAGTGTCAAATTTTAAAACTGAATTTATAACAGCCCTCACCTCAAAAAAGTCCATTTTTTTTTTTTTGAGATGGAGTTTCGCTCTTGTTGCCCATGCTGGAATGCAATGGCGAGATCTCGGCTCACCACAACTTCCGCCTCCTGGGTTCAAGTGATTCTCCTGCTTCAGCACCCTGAGTAGCTGGGATTACAAGTGTGCACCACCACGCCCAGCTAATTTTGTATTTTTAGTAGAGATGGGGTTTCTCCATGTTGGTCAGGCTGGTCCCGAACCCCCGACCTCAGGTGATCCGCCCGCCTCGGAAAAGTCGTATTTTTAACTTCCAACGGAATGAACTTCCACGTGCTCTACTTTGACTTCATGAGTTAGATGAAATAAATCAAATTTTACTGGAAATAATTGGTTTTCTTTATAAAGCATTTTATAGCATTGAGACAAAACTAGCTTTACTTAATTCTTGCAAAGTTCTTCTGTTAATGGAGCCAATACATTAACAGCTTTTGTTTTACACTTCTACTTTCACAAATAAAATGCTTGAAATTGATAATATATGACATTAACTTAGGACGTTCACTTGATCTAAATGACGAGTCTTGCTTTACAGGGGACTATGCAAACACATCTTCTGCGGCTGCACGCTAGCCTCCTTCATAAGTGAACCTCTAGCCTATGAGGCAGAAGTCTGGTCTGTGATACGATCTTCTGGTTTTTAGGTGGTCAACGACAACACGTCAGCCACCATGGAAGAAGGCAAAGCAGTCACACTATTTTAATGTTACACATTGTCATTTGCTCCCATATTCATTATCAAATTTTCCCTGAAACATGAATTTTCTTCTTTTAGTTTATTACCATCAAAATGGTTTACTGAAAATATTTTTTAAATCATTGCCAAACAATATTATAAGTAAAAGGTAGATTTACTTGCTAAGATTCACTCAGACTATTCCGCAACACGGTCAGCCTCTGTTTCTGCCACATTTCTCATTCACTTGCTCTATCACTTCCCACAGTTTCCACTGACCCCATCTAATGGTGTCCTAGTGACCTTGATACATCGATCTCTGGCCACAGCCCAGATTCCGCACGACAGATTCGGTACATCAGGTAGTCAGCAGAGAGGCAACACTGCATAGTTCCCTGTTGCTCAGATTGTGGTCTGAGGGACTAGTGCAAAGATGTCACTGGAAGCTTAGTGGAAATGCAGAATCTCAGATACACCCCTGACCTACTGAGCCAGCAACTGCTTCTGAGCGGCATCCCAGATGGTCTGAGTGCACCCAGCAGTCGGGAAGCTCTAGAATATTTTTCCTAACACCACTGAGAAAGACAGGAAAAACTGGGGAGAGAGGTGTCCCTAGCCACTGGCAGTGGAGCACACTCCTTTTGCCCAGTGAGCACCTGGAATGCTGTCTTTGAAAGGGAGGGGTTAGCCACATTGGGTTTGCAAGGGGCAGGAGCTCAGAGTGGTCACTGGTCTCTTTCCCAGTACCGTGATAAGGTGAGGGCTCTACATGGCACAGCTAACTCCACCAAGTGGATTCACTAAATCTGTTCCAGTTTGTTACTGCAACTATTGATCGTAACACCTCTTTGAAAACTGAAGAATTCAAGTAAATGTAAATCCAGAGAGGACCCAGGCAAACAGGGTGGCATAATAATATGACTTTCAGTAAAACTCTGCCCACTCTACATCTCTTCTCAAATGCATAGGCATTATAAACTCTATACCCTGGATTATATTCTCCACTACTATTTCAAAGGCAAAGTCAAAAAGCATTTATTTATATTTTCATTTAGAAATTTATTTATTCTTTTCATTCAGTAGCTTTACTTATTTACTTTACAAATATTTTAGGGGAGATCAACTAAGTTCAATCTTATGTTCAACTGATTTGTGTGTGTGTGTGTCTCCCTTAAGTGTTCTACTTTAGCAATAAATCAGATTTATCATTTTAAAAAAAAGGCCTCTAGAAACAAAAGGTGAGTTAAATCAAAGAACTATAAAGCCCCCCTAGGAATACACTAGCTGAAATATTCAAGCAGTGATAGCATTTAAGAGGAAATTACTGTGTCTGTTCATCAGTTTAAAACATAGAACAGCTCTTGAATCTATAAAGATTTTAAACAATCTCCCCTAATGAACATGTACCATTAACAGAAATTACAAAGTTCTGTTAATATTTAACACAAATAGAACTTGCCTCTCCCATTTTCCGTTTACAAAGATATGTGTTAAATCAAGCAAGGAGCTTTAAGAATGCCACGATCAAAAACTATGGTCGAACTAGGAAGCCTAATGCTAAAAATTGGGGGCTTGAGTTTTTTTTCTCTGCAGGAGAATACAAAGGTAAGAATTGTTGCTATTTCTAAAGAATTTTTTATGATTTACAGGTAGTTTAAATCTAATATGTTGTTTCCTAAACTCCTTATTTTAAATCGAGTCTAATATTTTAAAATAACTATTAAATTTTATGAATATTTTCATTCTTCCTTCAATAAAAGCATTTTAAGGTATTACAATCACTTTGGGTTTCTCTAAGATTCCTTATGTAGATTGTTTCCATAAAATTAGTTAAACTTACTAGGCAGCTGCTATGAGTGGGGCATGGAATGTACATTATCTCAGTTCTGCATAACAATTCTTCAAAGCTGATATTGTTACCCCCATTTTACAGTAAAAGTAACTGAGGTTTAGTGTGGTTCACTCATTTGCCCTAATCATATGCCCAGCAAATTAATGTCTCTTTTACACTTATCTATTTGGTAGTATTTCCACATGTTTTACTTTGGCTGTATGATTTTGTTGATTATTTTTCTTGAGGAATTTTACCAGATAATGTTGAAAATGTTATTGCCGAGGACTATATTAAGATACTATCCCCCAAAAAAATTCAAAGAAAATTTGAAATTAAATAAATAGAAAGGGAAAAATGGCTAACGTTATAGATATAACTAATATTTTGAAATAGATTCATCCAGAATTTTCCCCATGCAAATGTAAGTATATGCATACACACAAATATAAAGGATATAGATGCATAGAGCAATTATGCATTCATTTGGCCAAGTATATTCATTCATTCATTCATTCATCAATCCATCCATGCATTCCTCCAGCAAATACTGATGGAGCAGCCCTCTGCAGCCTGGCATTGTGTCAGCAGTCTGTGTACAGCAGGAAGTAACACAGACATGTCCTCTCTTTTCATGGACAGATAAGCATTAAACAAATAACTGTAAAATAATTAGTTACAAATACAGTAAGTGCTATAAGAAATATTTAATAGGAATTTAATTATTTCAGGAAGTATTTAATGCTATGAAAGGAAACGTGATTGGCTGGAACAAAAAGAGCAAAGGTAAGAAGGGTGAACGCTGAAGCTAGAGAATTGTGCTAACACCCTGATGGCCACGTGGAAAATTTCAGACTTCAGCCTAAAAACTGAAATGTCTAAGCGAGAGAGTGATATTTAAAAAATATACATTTTTTAAAATGACTCTGACTACAGAGTGGTGATTTCTAAGATACAAAACTTAGAGAGACAAGAGTGGGGAGAGTGATTCTGAGTGTACTGTGGCAATCCGTGCAAGAGATGATGGTAACTCAGCCCTGTGGGGCCCAAGAGACCCTGAGAAGATGTCGTAGGCAAACAAGCCTCCGTGGATGGAGATGCCCCTAATTATACTTTCACTTAACATATAGTGACTGTCCTTTCCATGTTAATGAAGAGATACCTGCCTTGCTATTTTAATAGTCACGTATTGAATGTCGTGAGTATAGCATGGTTCATTTAACAAATCATATATTTTCAGATAATTATTTTACATTTTTCTATATTAGAGAGAAGCTAGGCCAGGTGTGGTAATTCATGCCTGTAATCCCAGAGCTTTGGGACGCCAAGGCAGGAGGATCTCTTGAGCCCAGGAGTTTGAGACCAGCTTTGGCAATTATAGCAAGACCCATCTCTACAAAAAATTTTTTTTAAAAAGAAGCTGCAGTGAACACATTTGTCCATATACCTTCATAAACTTGTCCAATTATTTCTTTATAATAAAGCTTTAGAACTGGAATTGATGCATCAAAGGTTGTAGGGAAAGAGTTTGATCAGAACTGTAACCTGAATAGTTTGCACAATTCACATCTCCACTAGGAGTGTGGGAGAGTGACGATTTTCTCATATTCCCAGCTCACTTGTTCTAACTTTTGCCAGTGTAATAGCCATTTTTTTCTTTTCCAGAATATTGAATAGTTGGACCACTTACATTCTCCTGTGGTTGACCTTTGCTTTTTCTTTTGTCCTCAGCTCACTTTTCTATTGGAAGTTTAGTTTCATTAGACTGATTTAGAAGCAGTCTTTAGATGGTAAAGATACAGCTTTTTTGTCAGTCACATATAGGCTTCAGGTCATTCTTCCTGGCATTTAAAAGTGTTTCATATTTGTGATTCTGTTAAAATCCTTATAGAAGCAAATCTATAAAATCTTCGTGGATTCTAACTTTGGTAACCAACTTAGCAAAACCTATTGTGGCCTTTTGAATTCGGAGAGGAGGATTTTGCTAATAATATTTCCAAAAAAATTGCCAAAGGAATATATACACATGGTTACAAGTGACAAACATGTGAGCCATTTTCACTTCAAAGCTAATCACTTAACACTTTTAGCTGGTGTTTTTTTCCTCCATATAGTAAATCCCTGTCTTTTAATGTTTCTGATTCTGCTTCTTTCCAGTGTTGGTTTCATGGTTTCTGTATCTACACACTACCATACACTACCTCAGTATATTCTTTGTGAATCCTTGCATTTCTGAAAGCATCGTAACCTATTCTTAAGCATAATAGATAATTTAGCTAGAATTAACCAAGAAAGAACTCTAGATCCCAAATAATTTCCCAGGTTAATCTAAATTCAAATGTTACCATGAACTATTGTGTATATTTACCTATGTGTATGCCCATGTCTACAGTGTATCTATAACTCCCCACATCTGTACTTATGTGACTATTACAGTAAGAGAGTATACGTGGCCCATTTTCTGTTTCTTTACATTTCTTTCTGCCCTTTATTTTATGTATTGAAGGTTTGGACTTCCCAAGTCTATTTTTTTCCCTAAACAATGTTTTTCCAGTACTTAGTCTGGCACTTTCTGCTATATGGTCAAAGAAACATTAGCAAGACAAGAAGTAGAAAAATTTTTCTATTTCATGGAGCTGCTGAAAAGCAGATACATTCTTCAGAATACAACTGTTCTCAGAATAAAAAGGCATTTATGAAAAGGGAGTATTGGAAGACATCCAGACTTTAGAAATTATTATGTTCTGTAAAAATAACCTTTAAACTCTAGAAGTCTACCATTCCTACTAATTAGTTGCCATGGTAATAATACATAAATTGACATCTATGTTGACTGAATGCATCATTAGTTGTAAATCTGCTTTCTTAAGCCAGACAAGGGTCCTTGGCATTCCCCCTTCCCATGGGTGGCATCTGGAGAGACCAGGTTTATGGAAATTAGTGATGAAAGAAATGCAGTTTAGGAAGAAAAGTAACTATAACTGAATTCAGATAGATTGATCAGTTTTCCACAAAATGGCCTAAACCATTTATGTTGTCCTACCAATAGCATATAAGAGGGTACCTTTCTCCATACTCTTGACAACTTCAGATATTACCAATATTTTCACAGTCTGAAAAATGAAAACTGATCATTTGTTGCAGTAGTTTGGACTTGATTTTTAATGGCCTATGAGAAGTGTAGGACACTGGTTTTTCTTCTTCCATATGTGCCTCTTGATATCTGTTGGGAACAGGCCCCCAAATCTGGCCATAAACAGGCCCCAAAACTGGTCATAAACAAAATCTCTGCAGCAGTGTGACATGTTTGTGATGGCCATGACACCCACGCTGAAGGTTGTTGGTTTATCGGAATGAGGGCAAGGAACACCTGGCCCACCCAGGGCGGAAAACCTCTTAAGGCATTCCTAAGCCACAGACAATAGCATGAGCGATATGTGCCTTCAGGACATGTTCCTGCTGCAGATAACTAGCCAGAGCCCATCCCTTTATTTCCCTGTTTTAGTTAATCTATAATCTTTAGAAACAATGCTTATCACTGGCTTGGTGTCAATAAATCTGTGGGTAAAACTCTGTTCGTGGCTGTCCGCTCTGAAGGCTGTCAGCCCCCTGATTCCCACTCCACACTCTATATTTCTGTGTGTGTATCTTAAATTCCTCTAGCGCTGCTGGGTTAGGGTCTCCATGACCGAGCTGGTCTCAGCAGATATCTTTATATGTTATTACTTGGCTGTGTTTTCATTTATATTGTATTGAATAATGTATTATTATTTGTGTATGTTATATGTAATATATGTTGCAAATATAATTATGTACTATAAAAGTAATTATTAAAATTGATGAATATTTAAATGTGTAAAATAAATCAGCAATCGTAAAACTGTTAAAAAAAAATCCCCTCGGAACTTTGCTTCAGTGTCTGCTCACCTCCAATAGTGCTGTTTAAAAGCTGATGTTGTTTTTACCTTCATTCCTTAATGTGTGCTGTTGTTGTTGATGATACCAGTTGGTGTGTGTGTGTCTAGAATTTTGCATCGCTTCTTTTTAATCTGGGTGTTATGACATTATAAAATGGTGAGTCTTGGTATGTGTGTTTCTTAATTCATTGTATTGGATATTTTTACTGTTTTTAATACGAATTCTAGAATTCTTATTAGTTAGCTACAAAACCTAGATTACTTTTCTAGCTGTCATATCTTTTTGTATTTTTATTATACTTTCAAGTCATTTATAAATCATTTAAATACCAGTTTCTTCGTGTTAAAATATGAAGATAACAGAACTTATGTTCTGCGATTGTTGCAAAAGTTAACTAAGTGAATATGAGAAGGACTTTGCCAGAAAGCAAGCACTAGATAAATGCTCTGAAAGATTTTGCATGGGACATTTGCTTCAAATATCTGAGTAAGCCTTGGTTGTCTATGTATGTTTAATGGGGAGGCCCTATGAAGTGTAATTTGTGAGCTCCCTGCACGCAAGCAGGACTTGTCCAGCAGGATCCGTTTCAGGGTGTTTTTTTCTTTTTCTTTTTCTTCTCCTTCCCCTGAAGCCTTTCAATTTTCTAAAGAGGGGCCTTCGGATATTTTGCCTGAGTGATAAATGCTTGGCCACCAACAATCTGCACATGAAGGTGGAGAAAAGGTCAGGGCCAGAGGCCAGACAAGCTGGTTCCTTGACAGTCCCCAGCTCCCACACCCTGGGCCGCTCAGCCTCCTTCCACGTATGCCACGCGCTTGGCCCAAGCCCCCAGAGGCACACTCCACTCTGGTTCCCTGGAGCTGCCACTTTGGTTGTCATCCACAGCCCTCTCTGCCCCTCCTTCCTGCAGTGCGGGGAGTGCTCTCGCCCACATCTGCATGAGTGTGTCCCCCTCTTCCCTGCAGTTACCCCCCACAGTGGGCCTGGGGAGGAAGATAAGTATTTTAGGAAAACGATCTTAGCAAATAGTTTCACATAGCACAAGAAAAGTTCTAGTCTTAAATGCCGTTCTGTTCTCGAGTCTCTCCTAATTATTCACTTTCATTTTTCTGTAACCTGCTATTTTCACAAATTATGGCACACATTTTTGCAAAATAGCAAGAAAGTGGCACAGTCAAGGCCAAATGGGCTTATTCACAGGAAAAGGAAGGGAGAGTGGCCAACACAATGGGGTAGACACACACTGTGGTGGGGCACTATGGGCTTTGGAGTCAGACGGGCTGTGCCCAAATCTTGGCTGGCTGTGTGACTTTGGACAACTCTCTGAGCTGTGCTTACTGGCCTATGGAAAGGGTGTAATAAACTTCCTGGAAAGTTTGGAAGATCCAGTGAGAAAAATGTATGTAAAATACCCCAGCCACAGTTGACTACCAATAAATATTGGCCCCCAACCCTCACTTTTTTTCTTTTCAGCTTATTGGAGTATACAGTACAGGGAAAACATAGGCTCTCTAACTATGATTTCAAATATGCTGTGATACTAATTAACAATGAAAATACCATTTATTCCATACTCTGGAGAGTGTATTCTATTTCTCATCAAGGAAGAGAAGCTACAGCACCAGTGATACTAACATCATTTCATAATCAACATGATCCCACCATTGCGGATCAGAAAATGAAGATAAAGAAAAATCACTGGATGTTAACAACAAACAAAATTGCACTCTCTTTTCTCCCAAGTTCTGCCATTTTAGTATTGTTTTGCAGTGCTAAGGATACATATATATGTACATTTATGGCATCTTTAGACACTAAATTTGGTTGGCATGCTTGGTTTCATGTTAAGTTTTCCAGCCGTATATTAGAAGTTACAGCACAGGCAATGTGTACACAGCATAGAGTTAACTTCCCCAAACATCATCCATCATTAGAATAAGAACAAGAGGAAAAAGAAGAATAATTCAACAAAAACATAGCTGTGCCCTGCCAACATCTACATAATAAGAAAACCCATTGATTAAAAGCACCAAGCTCAGTTTATGTTTTTCTCATGTAAAATAAAAATTGGTCTATATTTTCCCAGGAAATTACTAAATACATTAGAATTTACATAGAAACAACCCAACTGAGAGACCCGGGAAGGCTTAGAGCTAAGGAAACTGTCTATAGAATATTAAAATGGAGATTGGACAATTAGCCACTGTATGTCAGTTTAAATAGTCACATCAGATAATACAAACCTCAAATTAACATTATTAGCCTGAAGTATGCTACGTACATTGTACATTGTAGAATACCAAATTAAATAATAAACAAAATCATGTTTAATATACACTAATGAACTTTATCAATCTCTTCCTCTTTCCATCCTGTTTTTACTCTCTTTTCCTTTGCCCACATTTCTTCTTTAAACCAGAATCAATCAACTATATTAACTCTCGATTGCCAGTCTCCAGAGGTTGTGTGAGGGGAAGAACAAATACTGGGATTCAATTTCTAATCTACTCCAGCTGTGTGACCCTAAAGACCGTCTCAAAAATGGAACCAGTAGGGCCTGGAACCAGCCTGTTTTATTTAGAGCTATATCCTCAGTTCTCTCAGAAAGCTCCCATGCATAAAGAGTGCTCCATAAATATTGGTTACATGAATGAATTACTAATGCCTGTCTTTTTAGAATCATTGTAAGGACTTAGTATGTGTCCGGGAGAGTGTTTGGCACTTAACGAGTGCTCAGTAGAAGGCACCTGTGGCTGATGCTTGTTTACTGCAATCCACTTGCCCCAGAGAATGAAAGAATAGAGTTGTAAACAGCAGATTAACCATTTGTAACATAATATCCGCTGGGCTAAGCAAATCATCCAGTCTCATGTCTTGCTCAGAATTCTCACAAACGCACACAGATCCCCCTTTCCACCCTAAGATTATTTCTTATTATTATTTTATTTATTTATTTTTTTTTTGGAGACAGAGTCTCTCTGTGTCCCAGGCTGGAGTGCAGTGATGCAATCTCAGCTCACTACAACCTCCAACTCCCTGGTTCAAGTGATTCTCCTGCCTCAGCCTCCCTGCGTAGCTAGGATTACAGGCACGCACCACCATGCCCAGCTAATTTTTGTATTTTCAGTAGAGATGGGGTTTCACCATGTTGGCCAGGATGGTCTTGAACTCTTGGCCTCAGGTGATCTGCCCACCTCAGCTTCCCAAAGTGCTGGGATTACAGGCGTGAGCCACTGCGTCTAGCCAGGATTATTTCTTAAAAGCTTTATAATTGACATAGCATAAAATTGTCTATTTAAAGTGTGCAATTCTGTAGTTTTTCATACATTCACACAGTATGCAACCACCAACGTTGCCTAATTTTAAGACATTTCCATCACCCTGCGAAAGAAACCCCATACCTATTAGCCTTCACTCCCAATCTTTCCCGCCTCCGAGTCCCAGGAAAACACTAATTTACTTTCTGTCTCTGTAGATTTGCCTATGTCAAATACTTAATATAAATATAATTACTTAACATGGGGCCTTTTGTGATTGGTTTATTTAATGTAGCAAAATGTTTTCAAAGTCTATCCATGTTGTATCACATATCAATATTTCATTCTTATTTTTATTGTCAAATAATATTCCCTGATATGGATATGACACATTTTATTTTTCATTCATCAGTTGATGGCCATTCAGATTATTTCTGCCTTTAGGAATAAGGCTGCATATGGACATTTGTATACACATTTATGTGTGATCATTTGCTTTCATTTCATTTAGGTGTATAACTATGAGTGGATTTGCTAGGTCTTATATTAATTCTATGTTTAATATTTTAAGGAACCGCCAAACTTTTTTCCAAAGTGGTGCACCATTTTACTCTCCCACCAGCAGTGGATGAAGGTTCCAATTTCTTCAAATCTTAGCCACTGATTTTTAAAATTAAATCTTCTAGTGGGTGTGAAGTTGTATTACATTGAGGTTTTGATTTTCATTTCTTTAGTTACTAATCATGTTGGACATCTTTTTATTTGCTTATCAGATATTTGTATATCTCCTTTGGAGAAATATTTATTCAAATCATTTGCCCATTTAAAATTTTTTTGTCTTTATTATTGTGTTACAATATTTCTTTATATATTCTGGATACTCTTATTAGATATATAATTAGACATTAGATATATAGACTCTTATTAGATATATAATTAGACTCTTATTAGATATATAATTAGACTCATTAGATATGTAATTAGACTATTAGATACATTATTTGCAAACAATTTGTCCCATTCTATAGGCTTACTTTCCACTTTCTTTTTTTTTTTTTTTTTTTTTTTGAGATGGAGTCTTGCTCTGTCACCCAGGCTGGAGTGCAGTGGTGCAATCTCAGCTCACTGCAACCCCGCCTCCCAGGTTCAAGCGATTCTCCTGCCTCAGCCTCCTGAGTAGCTGGGATTATAGTCATGTGCCACCACGTCTGGCTTATTTTTGTATTTTTAGCAGAGATGGGGTTTCACCATGTTGGCCAGGCTGATCTTGAACTCCTGGCCTCAGGTGATCCGCCCGCCTCAGCCTGTAATCCCAAAGTGCTGGGATTACAGGTGTGAGTCACCATGCCCAGCCTCCACTTTCTTGATATTACTCTTTGCAGCACAGAAGTTTTTAATTTTGATGAAGTCCAATTTATCTATTTTTTCCTATGGTTGCTTGTAATTTTACTGTGATTTGTTGGAAACCATTGTTTTATCCAAGACTACAATGATTTACATTTATGTTTTCTTCTAAGATTTATATAGTTTTTAGCTCTCACATTTAAGTCTTTAAACTCTCCACCCAGTAATAGCAAAACATATATATTCTTTTCAAGCCTATTCTAGAAATTTCATGTAAATGGGGTCATAGAATATTTGTCCTTTTGTGACTGGCTTATTTCACTCAGCATAATGTTTTCAAGGTTCGTCCATACTGTAGCATGTGTCAGAACGTCATTCCTTTTATGGCTAAACAATATTCCACTGTATGTATAAACCACATTGTGTTGGTATATTTACCTGTTGATGGACACTTGTATTGTTTCCACCTGTTGGCCATTGTGAATAACACTGCAGGAAACATTAGTACACAGATATCTCTTTCAGTCCCCATTTTCAATTCTTTTGGGTTAATACCTAGTAGTGGAATTGCTGGGTCATATAGTAATTCTATATTTAGCTTTTTGAGGACTTGCCAAATTTTCTCTACAGAGATTGCACCATGTTACATTCCCATCAGAAATGTACAAGATTTCCAACTTCTCTGCATCCTCACCAACACATGTGGGCTTATTATAATTATAATAATTGTTGCTGTTATAGTCATCCTTGTAGGTGTGATGTGGCATCTCACTGTAGTTTTGATTTTAATTTCCCTAATAACTTTTTCATGTCCTTATTGATCATTGATATTTCTTCTCTGGAAAAGGTCTACTCAAGTCTTTGCCTATTTCTAAATTGAGTCATTTGTCTTTTTGTTTTTTGTGTTTAAGGAGGTTTTAAATATATCCTGGATATTAAACCCTTATCAGATATATGATTTGCAATACTTTCTACCATCATGTAAGTTGCTTTTTTCATTTTCTTGATAATGTCCTTCAATGCATAAAGCTTTTATTTTGATGAGATCCAATTAGTTTTTTTTCTGCTCATGAATTTAGTATTATATCTATAAATCCATTACCAAGTGTTAGGTGCATATATATTTAGGACTGTAATATTTTCCTGTTGGACTATTCCTTTCATCATTACCTAATGTCCCTCTTTGTTGTTTTTTAACTGTTGTTACTTTAAAGTCTGTTTTGTCTAATATAAGAATAGCTATTCCTGCTCACTTTTGGTTTCCATTTGCATGGAATATCTTTTTCCACCCCTTTACCTTAAGTTTATGTGAGTCCTTATGTGTTAGGTGAGTCTCTTGAAAAGAGCAGATACTTGGTTGGTGGATTTTTATCCATTCTGCCATTCTGTACCATTTAAGTGGAGCATTCCAGCCATTTACATTCAATGTTAGTATTGAGATGTGAGATATTTTATTCATCATGTTAGTTGTTGCCTTAATACCTTGTGGGTTTTTTTCCATTGTGTTATTGTTTTATAGGCCCTGTGAAATTTATGCTTTAAAAAGGTTCTATTTTGATGTACTTTGAGATTTTCTTTCACGATTTAGAACTCTTTTAAGCATTTCTTGTAGTACTGTCTCAGTACTGATGAATTATTTTAGCATTTCTTTGTCTGAAAAAGACTTTATCTCTCCTTCATTAATGAAGCTTAGTTTTGCTGGATACAAAATTCTTAGCTGACAATTATATTCTTTTGAGAGGCTAATGATGGGACCCCAATCCCTTCTGGCTTGTAAGGTTTCTGCTGAGAAGTCTACTGTTAATCTGATAGGTCTTCCTTTATAGATTATCTGATGCTTTTGTCTCATAGCTCTTTAGATTCTGTCCTTCATCTTGACTTTAGATAACCTGATGACTATGTGCCTAGGTGATAATCTTTCTGCGATGAATTTCCCGAGTGTTCTTTGAGCTTCTTGTATTTGGATGTCTAGACATCTAATAAGGTCAGGAAAGTTTTCCTCAATTATTACTTCAAATAAGTTTTCCAAACTTTTAGATTTCTCTTCTTCCTCAAGAACACAAATTATTTTTAGGCTTGCCTGTTTAACATAATCCCAAATTTTTTGGAGGCTTTGTTCATTTTTTTATTCTTTTTTCTGTCTTTGTCTGATTGGTTTAATTCAAAAGCCTTGTCTTTGAGCTCTGAAGTTCTTGCTTCTACTTGTGCTAGTCTGTTGCAGAAACTTTCTACCGCAATTTGTATTTCTCTGTGTCTTTCATTTCCAAAAGTTTAAATTGTTTTTTCTTTATAATATCTATTTCTCTGCAGCATTTTTCATCCATATCCTATATTTTTTAAATGTAAGTTGGTTTTCACCTTTCTCTGGTATCTCCTTGAGAAGCTTAATAATCAACCTTTTGAATTCTTTATCTGGCAATTAAGAGATTTCTTCTTGGTTTGGATTCATTGCTGGGTAGCTGGTGTAGTTTTTTTGGGATGTTGTAAAACCATATTTTTCCATATTACCAGAATTACTTTTTTGTTTCCTTCTCATTTTGGTAGACTGTTTCAGTGGAAAGATCTGGAACTCAAGGCCTGCTGTTCGGAGTCTCTTGTCCCATGGGGTGATCCCTTGATGTGGTGCTCTCTCCCTTCCCCTAATGATGGGGTTTCCTGAGAGCTTGACTGCTGCCGAGTCTGTCCTGCAGACTGGCTGAGTGACAGATGGAAGAAGTTCGCTGACACAGGTATTTTGCCTGACAGCGCAGCTAAGGGACCCCATGGCTTAGCACCGCCGACAAGAGTGCAGTGCAGCTGCAGCAGCACCCATAAGCTGGAGATCCTCGTATTTATTTAGTACTGATTTAATGACAAAGGCTTGGAGCAAACACAATTTGTGGGTAATAAACATTGTCAATCCCCCGAGTAGAGAGCAGTCCTGTGCACGAATGATCAAAGGTTGGTTTCTGGAGACAGGAGTAAACAAATTTATCTAGATAAGTCCCTTTACATTCCCTTATTATCTATCCTTTGCTCTCAGGCTCCAGATAAGATAATTTGGCTGCCTTCAGCCAAATTTTCTTTCGAAGCTTTGGCAAAACCTCCTGCCTTTCCAAGAAGGTTTGTGTCTTTCCCTATAATTGCTATAACTTTTCCCACCACCCTGACCGATCTCCTACAGACTACAGTTATTGTTATTGCTCTTCTGGATCTAGCCACCCAATGGGTCTACCAGGCTCTGGGCTGGTGCTGGAGGATATCTGCAAATAGTCCTGTTATGTAATTCATCTTTAGGCCTCCCAGCTATGCACACCAGTACCTGCTCTGGTAGAGGTGGCAGGGAAGTAAAGTAAACTCTGTGAGAGTCCTTGGTTGTAGATATGTTTAGTGTGCTGGCTTTCTTAAATGCTGGTTATGCTAGCAATGAAGTTGTCATGTGGACGCACTGAGGACTTCTGGTTAGCCAGGATGTTGCACGCAGTGGAATTAGCTGTTGTCTTCTCTTTCCTGGGATCAGGTTTGTTCTGTCATGAGTTGTTGTAATGACCTACATTGGTTGGCCTCCAGCCAGGAGGTGGCACTTTTGAGAGAGCACCAGCTGTGATAGCAGAAGGGGGATATAAGCTTGCCCTAAGATGGCCAGGGTATTTTTGTTTCTCAGAAGATGGGTGGGGCCATAAAGCTACCAAGAGTTTCTATGTTTTGTGTTTGGCTATCAGGGCAGGTAGGAAAATACCATCAGGTTGGGGCAGGGTTAGGCAGGTCTGAGCTCAGGCTCTCCTTGGGCAGAGCTTGCTGTAGCTACTATAGGTGATGGGGGCTGGTTCTCAGGCCAATGGGATTCTATTACAGAGGGGATCTTGGCCACCTTGCTTCAGACCATAAGCCACGCTGCTGAGAAAGCAAGCATGGCTTTCAGACCTCACCCCCCACCCCCCATCTGCCTACTCTGTTCGTTGCAGCTCCTGTGCTCCTGCACTTGCTCATATTCACAGCAACTCCCACTGATCCCCAGGACTCCACTCAAGAAAATTTATGCCCAGTCAAAACCACTAACAATTACACTTGGGAGTCTCCTTCACCCTGTGATCCCTCCCAAATTCTGCTGGCTGCCTTCCCTGAGGGCCCCATGAGATATAGTCAGGGATGGCTTCCCTGGGCTCAAACTGGAGACTGGGAGTGCATCAAGGCACTTCCCACTGGTACTTCTACTTTTATATTTCACCTGAATCCCTAAATCCATTTCATCTCTAGGTAAAGTTAAACCCTTCTCATGTGATCTGGATTTTCAGATTCCCCAGTAGAGACATGTGTTCGGATGTGTGTCCCCCTCTCACACTTTGGGAATTCAGTTTTTTGCTTGTTTCATGGAATTTGTAGTGCCATGCCACTTCTTTCAAAGGATCTGTGAATTCTTTCAGTTTTCTGGTACAATCCTGTGGTGGTTCTTGTAGTAAATATCACAGTGTGAGTTTCCACATGCTGTTCTGCCTATCCATGTGGGAGCTGCATAATAGCCCTGTTTCCTATCTGCCATCTTCCCCTGATCTCTAACTTCATCTCATACTGTCCTGTGAATCACTCAACTTCAATCCACACTCCACGCCCCTCTTAGAGCAAGTCAGACAAATTCTACCTTAGGGAATTTGCATTTGTTCTTAACTCCATCTGAGAACAATTTTCCCAGATATCCAAATATTCAACTCCCTTATCTCCTTCAAGTATTTGTTTGTATTTTATCTTCTCAATGAGGTCTACATTGATCACTATTTTTTGAATTGCAGTCTGGTCTCCCCCTACCCATAGCATTCCCAATTTTCTATTTCCTCTATGTTTTTTGTTGTTGTTGTTGTTCCATAATTCTTATCACTTTCTAACATAACACATGTAATCTACTTTGTATTTGCTGTTGATTGCCTTTCTCTGCTACTGCAATATTAGCTCCATGAGGGAAAGGATCTTTGGCTTGTTTACTGATATTTTCTAAGCACACAGAATAGCACCTGAAAGCACAGTTTGTACTCAGTAAGTATTTAATAAAGAGTGAATCAATTATTCTATAACTTTGATGGAACATTTTAGGAAAAAAATGCTGCTGTGTTTTCAAATCCACAAGCTGTAAGTTAGAAGACATTTAATTAACCACATTTTCTGAAAAACATTATTTGCACCAGGAGATTTAGTACTTATTAAGATAACTATTTGAATCTGAGTATAAAATATGGTCAATCACAACAAATTCACACATATAGACGTTAATAACTTCCCATTATTTATGAAGAGGTGATAATTAAACTGATTCAACATAAAAATAAAACAGCCTAATAATATTCTTAACAGTTATGCAAGAGAATGCAATTAATGGACAAAAGTACAGAAATCTGTTACTCAAAGAGACATAAGACTCCAAAATAATATAGGTTGTTAGTAGTTATTTCAACTTTTTAAAATAGCATGTTACCTGCAGATTAAATTCATGGGAGAAAGTCATCAAACAAAAATAAAATTTGTAAAATTAATTACAGTGTTCAAAATATACAGCCATTGAATTACATAGAGTTGATCAAGATTAGCACTTCAGTGGCATCAGGATGTGTAAGTCTTTAGAAACCTGAGATGAAGCAAATCTGCAGTGTTTATCACAGGTTAAAACTGGATATGGGGGAGGGCAGTCAAGATGGCCTAATAGGAACAACTCTGGTCTACAGCTCCCAGCGTGAGTGAGGCAGAAGATGGGTAATTTCTGCATTTCCATCTGAGGTACCGGGTTCATCTCACTAGGGAGTGCCAGACAGTGGGCGAAGGACAGTGGGTGCAGCGCACCATGCGTGAGCTGAAGCAGGGCGAGGCATTGCCTCACTCAGGAAGTGCAAGGGGTCAGGGAGTTCCCTTTCCTAGTCAAAGAAAGGGGTGACAGACAGCACCTGGAAAATCGGGTCACTCCCATCTTAATACTGCGCTTTTCCAACGGGCTTAAAAAATGGCACACCAGGAGATTATATCCCGTACCTGGCTCAGAGGGGCCTATGCTCACGGAGTCTCACTGATTGCTAGCACAGCAGTCTGAGATCAAGCTGCAAGGCAGCAGCGAGGCTGGGGGAGGGGGACCCGCCATTGCCCAGGCTTGCTTAGGTAAACAAAGCAGCCGTGAAGCTCACACTGGGTGGAGCCCACCACAGATCAAGGAGGTCTGCCTGCCTCTGTAGGCTCCACCCCTGGGGGCAGGGCACAGACAAACAAAAAGACAGCAGTAACTTCTGCAGACTTAAATGTCCCTGTCTGACAGCTTTGAAGAGAGCAGTGGTTCTCCCAGCACGCAGCTGGAGATCTGAGAACATGCAGACTGCCTCCTCAAGTGGGTCCCTGACCCCTGACCCCTGAGCAGCCTAACTGGGAGGCACCCCCCAGTACGGGCAGACTGACACCTCACACGGCCAGGTACTCCTCTGAGACAAAACTTCGAGAGGAACTATCAGACAGCAGCATTCACGGTTCACGAAAATCCGCTGTTCTGCAGTCACCGCTGCCAATACCCAGGCAAACAGGCTCTGGAGTGGACCTCTAGCAAACTCCAACAGACCTGCAGCTGAGGGTCCTGTCTGTTAGAAGGAAAACTAACAAACAGAAAGGACATCCACACCAAAAACCCATCTGTACATCACCATCATCAAAGACCAAAAGTAGATAAAACCACAAAGATGGGGAAAAAACAGAGCAGAAAAAATGGAAACTCTAAAAAGCAGAGCGCCTCTCCTCTTCCAAAGGAACACAGTTCCTCACCAGAAACGGAACAAAGCTGGATGGAGAATGACTTTGACGAGTTGAGAGAAGAAGGCTTCAGATGATCAAACTACTCCAAGCTACAGGAAGAAATTCAAACCAAAGGCAAAGAAGTTAAAAACTTTGAAAAAAATTTAGAAGAATGTATAACTAGAATAACCAATACAGAGAAATGCTTAAAGGAGCTGATGGAGCTGAAAGCCAAGGCTCGAGAACTAGGTGAAGAATGCAGAAGCCTCAGGAGCCAAAGTGATCAACTGGAAGAAAGGGTATCAGTGATGGAAGATGAAATGAATGAAATGAAGCGAGAAGAGAAGTTTAGAGAAAAAAGAATAAAAGAAACAAACAAAGCCTCCAAGAAATATGGGACTATGTGAAAAGACCAAATCTACGTCTGACTGGTGTACTTGAAAGTGACGGGGAGAATGGAACCAAGTTGGAAAACACTCTGCAGGATATTATCCAGGAAAACTTTCCCAATGTAGCAAGGCAGGCCAACATTCAGATTCAGGAAATACACAGAATGCCACAAAGATACTCCTCGAGAAGAGCAACTCCAAGACACATAATTGTCAGACTCACCAAAGTTGAAATGAAGGAAAAAATGTTAAGGGCAGCCAGAGAGAAAGGTCAAGTTACCCACAAAGGGAAGCCCATCAGAATAACAGCGGATCTCTCGGCAGAAACTCTACAAGCCAGAAGAGAGTGAGGGCCAATATTCAACATTCTTCAAGAAAAGAATTTTCAACCCAGAATTTCATATCCAGCCAAACTAAGCTTCATAAGTGAAGGAGAAATAAAATACTTTACAGACAAGCAAATGCTGAGAGATTTTGTCACCACCAGGCCTGCCCTAAAAGAGCTCCTGAAGGAAGCACTAAACATGGAAAGGAACAACCAGTACCAGCCACTGCCAAAATGTAAAGACCATTGAGGCTCGGAAGAAACTGCATCAACTAACGAGCAAAATAAGCAGCTAACATCACAATGACAGGATCAAATTCACACATAACAATATTAACTTAAAATGTAAATGGACTAAATGCTCCAATTAAAAGACACAGACTGGCAAATTGGATAAAGAGTCAGGACCCATCAGTGTGCTGTATTCAGGAAACCCATCTCATGTGCAGAGACACACATAGGCTCAAAATAAAAGGATGGAGGAAGATCTACCAAGCAAATGGAAAACCAAAAAAGGCAGGGGTTGCAATCCTAGTCTCGGGTAAAACAGACTTTAAACCAAAAAAGATCAAAAGAGACAAAGAAGGCCATTACATAATGGTCAAGGGATCAATTCAACAAGAAGAGCTAACTATCCTAAATATATATGCACCCAATACAGGAGCACCCAGATTCATAAAGCAAGTCCTGAGTGACTTACAAAGAGACTTAGACTCCCACACAGTAATAATGGGAGACTTTAACACCTCACCGTCAACATTAGAAAGATCAACGAGACAGAAAGTTAACAAGGATACCCAGGAATTGAACTCAGCTCTGCACCAAGCAGACCTAATAGACATCTACAGAACTCTCCACCCCAAATCAACAGAATATACATTTTTTTCAGCACCACACCACACCTATTCCAAAATTGACCACACAGTTGGAAGTAAAGCTCTCCTCAGCAAATGTAAAAGAACAGAAATTATAACAAACTGTCTCTCAGACCACAGTGCAATCAAACTAGAACTCAGGATTAAGAAACTCACTCAAAACCGCTCAACTACATGGAAACTGAACAACCTGCTCCTGAATGACTACTGGGTACATAATGAAATGAAGGCAGAAATAAAGATGTCCTTTGAAACCAATGAGAACAAAGACACAACATACCAGAATCTTTGGGACACATTCAAAGCAGTGTGTAGAGGGAAATTTATAGCACTAAATGCCCACAAGACAAAGCAGGAAATATCCAAAATTGACACCCTAACATCACAATTAAAAGAACTAGAGAAGCAAGAGCAAACACATTCAAAAGCTAGCAGAAGGCAAGAAATAACTAAAATCAGAGCAGAACTGAAGGAAATAGAGACACAAAAAACCCTTCAAAAAATCAATGAATCCAGGAGCTGGTTTTTTGAAAGGATCAACAAAATTGATAGACCGCTAGCAAGACTAATAAAGAAGAAAAGAGAGAAGAATCAAATAGACACAATAAAAAATGGTAAAGGGGATATCACCACCGATCCCACAGAAATACAAACTACCATCAGAGAATACTACAAACACCTCTACGCAAATAAACTAGAAAATCTAGAAGAAATGGATAAATTCCTTGATACATACACCCTCCCAAGACTAAACCAGGAAGAAGTTGAATCTCTGAATAGACCAATAACAGGCTCTGAAATTGTGGCAATAATCATTAGCTTACCAACCAAAAGAGTCCAGGACCAGATGGATTCACAGCCGAATTCTACCAGAGGTACAAGGAGGAACTGGTACCATTCCTTCTGAAACTATTCCAATCAATACAAAAAGAGGGAATCCTCCCTAACTCATTTTATGAGGCCAGCATCATCCTGATACCAAAGCCGGGCAGAGACACAACCAAAAAAGAGAATTTTAGACCAATATCCTTGATGAACATTGATGCAAAAATCCTCAATAAAATACTGGCAAACCGAATCCAGCAGCACATCAAAAAGCTCATCCACCATGATCAAGTGGGCTTCATCCCTGGGATGCAAGGCTGGTTCAATATATGCAAGTCAATAAACGTAATCCAGCATATAAACAGAACCAAAGACAAAAACCACATGATTATCTCAATAGATGCAGAAAAGGCCTTTGGTAAAATTCAACAGCCCTTCATGCTAAAAACTCTCAATAAATTAGGTATTGATGGGACGTATCTCAAAATAATAAGAGCTATCTATGACAAACCCACAGCCAATATCATACTGAATGGGCAAAAACTGGAAGCATTCCCTTTGAAAACTGGCACAAGACAGGGATGCCCTCTCTCACCACTCCTATTCAACATAGTGTTGGAAGTTCTGGCCAGGGAAATCAGGCAGGAGAAGGAAATAAAGGTTATTCAATTAGGAAAAGAGGAAGTCAAATTGTCCCTGTTTGCAGATGACATGATTGTCTGTCTAGAAAACCCCATCATCTCAGCCCAAAGTCTCCTTAAGCTGATAAGCAACTTCAGCAAAGTCTCAGCATACAAAATCAAAGTGCAAACATGACAAGCATTCTTATACACCAATAACAGACAAACAGAGAGCCAAATCGTGAGTGAACTCCCATTCACAATTGCTTCAAAGAGAACAAAATACCTAGGAATCCAACTTACAAGGGATGTGAAGGACCTCTTCAAGGAGAACTACAAACCACTGCTCAATGAAATAAAAGAGGATACAAACAAATGGAAGAACATTCCATGCTCACGGGTAGGAAGAATCAATATCGTGAAAATGGCCATACTGCCCAAGGTAATTTATAGATTCAATGCCATCCCCATCAAGCTACCAATGACTTTCTTCACAGAATTGGAAAAAACTACTTTCAAGTTCATATGGAATCAGAAAAGAGCCCGCATCACCAAACCAATCCTAAGCCAAAAGAACAAAGCTGGAGGCATCACACTACCTGACTTCAAACTATACTACAAGGTTACAGTAACCAAAACAGCATGGTACTGGTACCAAAACAGAGATATAGATCAATGGAACAGAACAGAGCCCTCAGAAATAATGCCACACATCTACAACCATCTGATCTTTAACAAACCTGACAAAAACAAGCAACTGGGGAAAGGATTCCCTATTTAATAAATGGTGCTGGGAAAACTGGCTAGCCATATGTAGAAAGCTGAAAGTGGATCCCTTCCTTACACCTTATACAAAAATTAATTCAAGATGGATTAAAAACTTAAATATTAGACCTAAAACCATAAAAACCCTAGAAGAAAACCTAGGCATTACCATTCAGGACATAGGCATGGGCAAGGACTTCATGTCTAAAACACCAAAAGCAATAGCAACAAAAGACAAAATTGACAAATGGGATCTAATTAAACTAAAGAGCTTCTGCACAGCAAAAGAAACTACCATCAGAGTGAACAGGCAACCTACAAAATGGGAGAAAATTTTCACAACCTACTCATCTGACAAAGGGCTAATATCCAGAATCTACAATGAACTCAAACAAATTTACAAGAAAAAAACAAGCAACCCCATCAAAAAGTGGGTGAAGGACGTGAACAGACACTTCTCAAAAGAAGACATTTATGCAGCCAAAAAACACATGAAAAAATGCTCATCATCACTGGCCATCAGAGAAATGCAAATCAAAGCCACAATGAGACACCATCTCACACCAGTTAGAATGGCAATCATTAAAAAGTCAGGAAACAACAGGTGCTGGAGAGGATGTGGAGAAATAGGAACACTTTTACACTGTTGGTGGGACTGTAAACTAGTTCAACCATTGTGGAAGTCAGTGTGGCGATTCCTCAGGGATCTAGAACTAGAAATACCATTTGACCCAGCCATCCCATTACTGGGTATATACCCAAAGGACTATAAATCATGCTGCTATAAAGACATATGCACACATATGTTTATTGTGGCACTATTCACAATAGCAAAGACTTGGAACCAACCCAAATGTCCAACAATGATAGACTGGATTAAGAAAATGTGGAACATATACACCATGGAATACTATGCAGCCATAAAAAATGATGAGTTCATGAGGGACATGGATGAAGCTGGAAATCATCATTCTCAGTAAACTATCGCAAGGACAAAAAACCAAACACTGCATGTTCTCACTCATAGGTGGGAATTGAACAAAGAGAACACTTGGACACAGGAAGGGGAACATCACACTCTGGGGACTGTTGTGGGATGGGGGGAGGGGGGAGGGATAGCATTAGGTGATATACCTAATGCTAAATGAAGAGTTAATGGGTGCAGCACACCAGCATGGCACATGTATACATATGTAACTAACCTGCACATTGTGCACATGTACCCTAAAACTTAAAGTATAATAATAATAAAATAAAATAAAATAAAAAATAAAAAAAAACTGGATATGAAGCTAATATGGGTTATCCTAAGGCACACACATAGGAATGTGAGTACAAATTCCACATTTATGTCAAAATCAAAATCTCAAGTAATAAGTCAATGACATCTGAATCTAGGATCTAAGACACTTGTCCAAACAAAGGTCAGGGAGTCTATGATAGAGCAAAGATTAATGAAGAACAAGCCAATTCAAACACTTAGAAATAAATGTCATAGGATGGCATAAACATAGGGGCATTAAGTCAATTGTTAGATTGGCAAAAAAGAAATCATTCTTGGAAAATGGGAGCAAGGACTGGGAACTCCAGTTATTAGGGATTTATGGTCCAGAGAAGGAATTCAGTTAAAGAACCAGAGAACAATAGAAAAAAAAAATAAACAAGTACTGGAAGATGGCTACCAGGCTCAGATCATTCTTGGTAGTGAATCAGCAAAAGCCTATCTTTGTGTTTTCTATAGAGTCCCTTTCCCCGAACCCCCGCCCCCGGAATCAAGCTGGGTCTAGCTGCATTTACTAGAGGCCCAATCACGAGACACAGACAAACTAGGAAAGAAAGGAATTTATTGCTGTAACCAGACACAGGGAGAAGGCTGAAACTATTTGACTTTCTGGTTTCCTGGTTTCACAACTGGTAAGGCCTGGGGACATATGGAACTAACCACACCCTTAACTAAAAAGCCAAACCTTGGCTGTAATTAACACACAATTAAAATAACTTACCAAGTTTTACCTTAAAGTTAATAAATACTAAGAGTTAATTGAAACTACTGGAAATAGATTTATATGCAAGGTGTGTAAGAACAGTAAAATGTGTTTTTTAGTAAAATGTTGTAAGAAGGCATGGAAATGTAAACTTTTGCCTAGGGTTAAGGGATTGTTTTGAGTTAAATTAGAGAACAGCTGAAGGTCCAAAGAAGTGGTGGAAGAATTGTGGAAATCAATTTTGCAGAAGAGGTTCTGTGTGTGAAGATACTGACTAAATTCAAAAAGGGTATATTATGGGTTTTCTATAAATTAGGCATTGCAATAAAAGCATAACAAGGTTTTCCTAAGGCACTAATCTGCTCTTTGGCAAAATTTCTAAAGGGTTATAAAAGGTTTTTTGCTTCTTTAAAATTTCTGAGTCATCATCTTGGCAAAATAATTAGTTTATGGTAATTTGGAAATCTGTTTCATAATATCAAGTGTTTTAAACCTTGAACATATTTGACAGCCTTCCCAACATCAAATTTCAGTTTCAAAATTGTCTTCCCTGGTGCCTGGCTTTTTGAATACTTCAGACGGCCTCTGAAGTGTCCCGAAAAGAGAGGTAAACAGGATCATTTGACATGTTTAGGTACATGGGATTGCCAAAATGATGTTCAATCTTTTTTAGGTTATATTTTTGTGAATAATACAAATATACGTTCCATAACATGTAATTTCTAAAATTCTAATGTCTAAATATATGTTATCAATCATAATTAAGGTTGTTATGTTAAGTTATTGTAAACCATGAAGATAATCAAACTTATTTATCAATTGTGTTTCTAACAGTAACTACCCTGGACATTTTGCTATTCACAGACAATTGTCTTGTTTAATTCTTTTCAAAAGATGGTTTATAATGAGCTATAGGACCCTGACAGGTGCTCTCAAATACAATTTCTGATTATATTTGAGATAGTCAATTTTCTAATAACTTTAGAGATTGTAACATTGGAATAAAGGAAAATGTACAGGACTCATAAAGAGCTGAAATGTTCATGAATATCAAACAAAACAAGAGTTTGCTAAATGGACTGAGCTCAGAAAGCTGAAGCAACCTTTTTGACATTTTGCTTAGAATATTGCTGATCCATGTTTGGTTTTTCAGACTCAAGGAAACTGATTTTGAACTACTTACAGTCTTTAATATTAAGTAAGGTATACACTCCTGTGATCAAGATTTAGAACATGTTTGTTTCTCTCTGCCTGGTTCCTCTAAAATTTAGAACCTATCTGTGAGTATTCTTAAATTATGGCAATATAGCTGTTTGCAGCAGTGCAAAAATAATCCATTTTTCTCTTGCAACAGGACACAATTGAAAAAGCTGGTAATTTTACCAAGGCTTTGACTGGAAGGGTATGCTTCTCTTTAAGGAGTCAATCTCGACTTGCAGAGCCAATAAAAGCCCAGTGGGGATACTGGCCTCATACCCTCATCTACACAGTGCCTTACAGGGTTACTGACCTGTGGTCAGTAAAGAATGTCACTTTCTAATAGGCCTAGGAGCTCCAAGTTTGTCTTGGGACCTTAAGAGGAGAGGATCACCTGACTCACAGGTAATTGAGGATACAAACCCGTGGTTGGGCTTGGCTTTAAAAGGGCTTATCTGTGATTCATTGTGGAACACACTTCCATCAAAGCCAATCCAAATGACCTATGTAGAAATAATTATTCTTGCTGCACTTTATGCAAATAATCAGGCCAAGTATAAGACTAAATTCTATTTAAACAACTCAGTTCTAAGATCATTTGTTTCTTAACAAAAATGAGGACTCGAAAGAGAGAAATTATATCCCAAAATTTATATATTTGCCATTAAATTCTAAACCTACTAAGTGCAAAGTT
Organism: Gorilla gorilla gorilla; assembly: GCF_029281585.2. Taxonomy (NCBI): domain Eukaryota; kingdom Metazoa; phylum Chordata; class Mammalia; order Primates; family Hominidae; genus Gorilla; species Gorilla gorilla. The sequence goes on along the minus strand of NC_073231.2, from coordinate 67,433,115 downwards.
TTTGCTTACATTTTAGACTAACTCTGCTTGTTCCTGTAACCCTACCAGCAATCTCTGGCTGCAGCTCAGAAAGAACAAGAGGGACGGGTAATGCAAAAATCTGGATCAATATCTTGGTTCTGAGCAATTATCCTGCAAATCCTACCAGGTGATGGGAATAAATAGGATGTCCATCACTTGGAGGTTTCATTTTGGGAAAAGTAAAACCAAGGGAGCTAACCAAAGTCAAGCACCATGCACTCAAATCCTAGCAAGCATAGCTATAGCTACCTCTTATCAAGACATCCTTTCCTCTTGCTTGTTGGAGGAGGACTCAATTCCACAGTTTCACCTTAGCATTTGGCTTATAATAAGGAGTCCATGCAACCCCCCATATCAGAGACAAATTTTTGTCCCAGACTCAATTCCAAGCTTTGGGTCAAAGCCCTAGGAAAGAAAACTGGATCTGAGGGATCCAGAGGCAGGTAATAATGGAAGCTAAAATGCACAGCACAGGTGAGCATGACTGATTCCTGCCAGTTAAGCCAACCCCAAGCTTCCTGTTTCATGGATAAAGGCCACATTAATATCCACGGCATAAATGAGGTTTAGGGAATGCCAAGGCTACTGACAGTAGGTGGAAAAGAGGCACAGGTGAAAGCAAATAATTCCTATTCTCTAGGCACCCCTGCTTCATGGGTGCAAGCCGCTTTGGTACTCATGGCGGCACCTGCCAAGGTCGCCGGAACTCGTGGATGCAAGGACAGAAGAGGGAAAGACGATGCTCTTCCCTCTCTCCCTCATGTACCCTGGTTATCTTCTAAGAAGATAAGGGAACCAGTGATGCCTGATCCCCTCTTTCTAGATGGGTAGCCATTCATCTTCAGTCTGTACCCCCTTTGAATGCATCCTGAAACCCTGGGACTCATTTTAAAAATGCATTCCTTTTTCCTTTCTCCTCCTTAGTTCTCTCTGCACAAATAGGTAATTGCATCTCCATACTGTGAGACACTTCCCTCAGATGCATCCTCCAAACTGGAGTTAATTTCCCAAACCTTAAATTGGTTGGTTTAGGATTGGGCTCAGGGGAAAGGAACCCAGAAACCTGACATGCCAGCAAAAGGGTAAAGTGCAACCAGTTGGGCTTTTGGCCTCCCTCTCACTGTGAAAACTGGTAAAATGCCTTGGAAGTTTTTTAGCTGTCCTTACCCCAACTTTGTTTCATTTTCATACATGTTTTCTAATAACCTGGTTTGTCTTTTCTCTCCTTCAGGCCATCAGACTCCAAGCGGTCATTCAACTGGAGCCTCTGACAATGGCCCCTTCTGCCAGGAACCCTTAGATAGGTCTCTGAGGGAGCGCTGACTGCCGATTCCCCCAAACAGCATTCCCCTGTCAGTGGGAAGTATTTAAGATCAGTCTTCATTCTTATCTTTAATCTAATAGCAGTTAGATGTACTTCTTTAGAGGGGGGAATGACATCAATGTGGGAGAGGGTCCCTGGAGAAACTCCAACCAGCCTGCCCACTAGGGTGGAGCATTGGGATGTTCACGACGTTTGCAGCAGGAAGGAGCCTGGCTCCTGCTCTTCCATTGTGGAAACTGAGATTTGAATGGCCAGGTGGGAAGCACTCTGGCAGGGACTCTGGCCTTGTGAGAGTCCCTGTTTGCCCCTTTTCTTCCTTTTCACCCAATAAAACCCTGCTTTACTCACCCTTTAAACTGTCCACAAGCCTAAATTTTCATAGCCATGGGATAGACAAGGCCCTTGTCTTTAGCTGAACTAAGGAAAAGTCCTATAACATTGGCACTAGGAATGTAAGGCTGTCTCTGTTATTTTAGTTTGCTCCAGGTTAAGGAGAAGCCCATGCAAGGCTCCTACTCACCATATGTTTTATTTCCAGCTTTGATATCTGGGCACTGATTTCCCTAGGTTTAACTATTTAGTCAATGTTAAGGCAGTGGTGTGGAAATTTGTCTGTGTAACGAGTGCTAGGCAGGCCTGTCTGTGTGACTGTCATGCAGGCCTATCCGTGTGATTGTCTGGGGGAAAATGGCCTGCCACAATCCCCAATGTCAATTTGTGCATGGTTTCTGTCATGCTTGTATATTTATTTATCATGAGAATTGTAAGGAGATGGAGTATTATAATCTTTCTGGCTACATCCTGCTGAGAGGGTCATCGTTATGGGGCACCAAGTGCAGCACTGGAGTGGAATAGGTTGGTTTGTTCCCGGTAGCACTCTGTTTCATGGGCTTAGAGACAGTGCCTGCTGAAACATAATAGTATGCAACAGTAACACATGTAAATAGGTTGCTGCTGTTTTATTCTTAAGTTTAAGTTGTCTAGTCTTTAGTTCACAGGACTTTAAGAAAGCACAGCTTAGATTTCAGTGATTTCTAATTAGGAAAAATGGAAAAAAAGGAAAAGAAAAAGGAAAGAATTAAAAACATTATTTTGGAGACCTGCAGCCAGAAAAAGTAGAATTTAATTTAAACCGTAGAAAATAATAAAAATAGAAAAACTTCAGGCAAGATTGTAATTTAACAACAGGTGTACTATAGTTTTGAAACATGATTTTTCGCTCTTCAATTTCCCATTTTTATTAAAAGACAAATTATGGTAGAACTGGTTTGCATTATCATACTTGGTCTAATTATTTGTATACAGTGCAGCAAGAATAATTACTTTTCACATAGGCCTTTTAAATTGACTTTGATGGAACTTTGTTCCATAGAAGGAATCTGAGATAAGACCTTTTTAGAGCTGAGTCCAGGCATGGATTTGTACCATCAAATACCTATGAGTTAGGTGAATTCTTCTCTTGAGGTTCCAAGATAACTTGGGGTTCCTGGCCTGTCAGAAAGTGACATTCTTTACTTACCACAGATTAGAAACCCTGTACAGGGACTGTGTACACAAAATATGAGGCCAGTTTTCCAAGGGCTTTATTGGCTTCATAAGTCAAGTTTGATTCTTTAAAGGAGAGCATAACATTCCAGTTAAAGTCTTGGTAAAATAACCAGGTTTTCCAATTGCATCTTGTTACAAAAGATAACAGATTCTCATTTCACTTATGCAAATAACTATATTGCCATAAGTTAGGAATACTCACAAATAGTTTCCAAATTCTGGAGAAATCAGGTAGAGAGAAACAAATATGCCCCAAATTTTGTTCATAGGAGTATGCTGCACTTGTTAAAAGTTGTTAACAGCTTAAAACAAGTTTCCTTGACTCTGAAAAGCAAAACAAAGTATCAGCAACATTTTAAGCAAAAAGTTAAAAAGATCACTTCACTTTCTTATTAGCTTAGTTCATGCAGTTAATTCCTGTTGTGCTTAATACATCTTATCTCTCCAAGAGTCCCAAACTTTTTTCTCTATTCTGATGTTACAATCTCCAGTTATTAGAAACCTGCATTCAAGAACACCTGTTAGAGCTTTATAGCTGATTGTGAAACCACTTTCTAAAGAGGCCAAAACAAGACAACAACTGTTTATGGATGACAAAAAGTTTTAGGGTAGCCACAGTTAAAGACAAAATTGACAAGAAATCTGTTACCTCTGTGGCACACAATAATTTAACATAACCATTATAATTATTATGGATAACCTACACTAAGATATATCAGAATTATAGGAGTTTTCCATAATTTTGAAACACATACTAGAACATATTTATGCAAATATGGCCCAAAGAAAGCCAAACCCCGTTTTATACTTGGCATTGTTTTCTGTATGATTTTTGTAACAAATATGACAAATTTTACCTTTACATTAGTGTAGTGTTAATGTTAAACTTAATTTTTAATAAAACTTTATAGACATTTACCCACCTTTAATGTCTGACTATAAGGTAAGGTTTTTATAGGCCTTTTATAACCCTTTATAATTTTTGTTAAAGAGCAGGTTTGTGCTCTAAGATAAACCTGTTGTGCTTTTTTTTTAATGCTCAATTTACAGAAAAACTGGATGACACCCCTAACTGTAGCCAATATGTTTACATACAGAATTTTTACAATTAAATATCTTATAAACTTTCCACAACTTGCTTAAACCTTTAGCTTTGTTTTATTTAACTTAAAACAATCCTTTAACCTTTTAATCTAAGCAAAAAACCCACATTCTCATGCCTCCTTATAATCTTCTTATCAAAAGTATATTCTACTTTCTTTACACACCTTGCATGTAAACTGTTTCTTCAATAGTCTTAAATACATGTTATTCTGTTACCTCTTAGCAACCTTTACTTTTGGTGAAAACCTTGGTGAGGTTTGGGATTTTAATTATGTACTAGGTGTGGAGCCTAGGACCTAGACAGAAGTGCAGGTAAGGTCTGACTCTTCCCAGCATTTAGCTTAATGTGTCTCAGGCCTTACTTAGCTGTAAAGAAGGCAAGTTGTACAGCTAAGAGGCATAGTGGCATTTTAAAAAGCATTTAGGAGGCCTAATAACTTTTAAATTGTTCAACATTTCTTGCATAAATTCCCTTTCATAAATTATTTCATGACTTAACACAGATGGGCTACAACATGCTTTCACTTTCTGACTTGTTTTAAACATCCCTCCATTTTAAACAACCAGTTATTTTACTTTAGGACAAGAATTTACCATACAAGATTCTTTCTTACATAAAATGACAACAGTCCTTTCCCAGAACAAACTTCCTTCATGCTCATGGACTAGACTGCTTAAGGCCACAAGATTAGAAGTTACAGTATGTTACTAAATAATTCAAGATGTGGCTGCCTTCATTAAACCAATATTATGTTTTATTTATCAAAAATTATACAAGCAAAGATCATTCTGTTTTGGGCTGAGTTTATAGTTTTGTAGCCCCTATGCCAAGTTTTGACACCTTATAATATTTGGTTGGGATAAGAATGAACTTGCTTGATCAATAAATGCAAACAAAATGTATGCTGGAAATTCTTAAGATATTTCTAATATTACTTTACCAATAATTTAAAGCTAGCTAGCTTATTAAAGATTTTACTTAAGTCAGATAAACTTGAAAAAGCATTTGACCAGTGTTTCCATTTTTTCCATTAAAGCATTTGATTTAAGCACTTTTATTTTTCTTTAAGCCAATTAATTAGAGCTCTTTTTATTTTTTTCAGTAGTGAAATACTGTGTATACAGCATATAAATATATAGACAGACATCCAAACAGAAGTACATTTTAGAGATTCATAAGTCCTCCTTTTTTCCTATCTTAGACTTGCAAACTCTGAATAACCTGGTACATTACCCTGGCAGTGGTCAGCTAAATAGCCCTAAATCTGCATATTGAAGGAAACAACTCTTAGGTGAAAACTGAATTGGCAAGATTTACATCTCAAGGTACAGACAGAAAAGTCTGGTGGTGCTAGACGGAGATTACTAACTTTATTTAGATATCGACTATCTATCTTTTAATTGGCTCTCTGAGCTCTGGGCAGAGCCCACACTGAATCCTGGGTTTTCAAAAGGAAGGAATATTATGAGGCTAGATCATGTGATGCTTTTACAGTGCACTTAAAAATTTTTTTTCAAGCAAAGACATTTCTAAGTGTCTAAACTACATTTTTCTTACAGATACCAGAGTAGCTTCTGTTGCAATAACTACTAATGAAGAAAACAGAATTCAGTCAACTGAGAAAAAAATAAATCCTTTTCTCAAAAAGACAAGGTCCTAGGAGAGAAATAAACAAAAATATGCAGGTCTTTTAAATACAAACACACACATATGCACACATATATATACACATCTTGGATGTTAACTTTTAATTAAGTTGACTCTTAACCATGGAGCTCCTATAAAAATCTTTTTCTTTCCCAGAGGCCTCTCAGCAGGAGTTGTGGAGGGGTACCCGTACTGTTTCTAATCTGACAGAAGTCTTCCCAGAGGGCTCTCTGACGGAATGGAGGCAGCGTTCCCCATCTTAAATTCAACAAGACTATAGGTACAGACCCAGAGATTGTTTAGATAGACACAGACACAGAGAGAGTTTCAGATAGACACAAAAGGAGGTGCCTGTGGGTGAAATAGGCCTGAAAACCAAATACCAAACGGGTGTACAAACCAGCCCTATTATTTTCCTGATGGTACGGAACAAATGGCTTAATAGCCCAAATAAGGAAATAATAGGCTCCAGGCATACGGTTCAGTTTTCACTCACCCTTTGAGCTAGTCCCCTCCTGCCAAACTTCCGTTCTTTCCCAGTGAGGAAAAGGACGTGCAGTTTTGCCCATGGGCCGGCCCTCAGGAGATTCCCTGGGACAATCTCACCCGGCAGCTGCTGGGAGTCTCCTATTGACCATCTCCTTGCAATCTGCTGGCCACCGAAGGCAGCATCGTCCTGGCGGCCTCCTGGCTGAGTCGCCAAAATTTTCGTTCCCGGAACCAAGCCGGGTCTGGCTGCGTTTTCTCGAGGCCCAATAACGAGATGCAGACAAACTATGAAACAAGGGAATGTATTGCTGTAACTGGATACAGGGAGAAGGTCAGAGAAAATTCCACCAGACCAATTTAAAGTGTCACAATTTTCTTAGTGCTTATATAGGTTGGGGTTATGTGCCTATGTGCAGTATAGCATTCACCTAAGTCTGTTGGTAACTAATTTTGTTTCAACTACAAGGTCAGCAAGCAAAAAAATGCTTGCTGGGTCCTATTAAGCTGTGGGGGCCCCAGTACCTTCAAGGCCTGTCTATTGTGTTACTGGAGTGATTATTTCTATCTTACCTTCTTTATAGCTTGATCTGGAGAGCTGCCTTAGGCTCTCCAATGAATCTATTCAAACAGCTGCCTCTGTTACCTTGACTCATCTCAGATTTTGTTGACCTGAGGCAGGTCCTGGCCCTAGGAATGTAAGGCTGTCTCTATTATTTTGGCTTGTTCCAGGTTAGGGAGAAGCCCATGCAAGGCTCCTATTGACCATATGTTTCATTTCTAGCTTCGATGCCTGGGCACTGATTTCCCTAGGTTTAACTACTTGCTCAATGTTAAGGCAGTGCTTTGTCTGTGTAACTGGAGTGCTATGCAGGCTTGTCTGTGTGATTGTCAGAGAGAAATGGCCTTCCACACCCTGAACTAGGAGAACCATTTTTTTCATGGTGACAGGCAGGAATGAGTCACAGAAGTGGTAACTGATAGGGCCCAGCTGAAAGGTTAAAAATCTATAGGAATGCAAAAAAGCATAAGGCCCAGATGGCTTCACAGCCAAATCTTCAAAGACCAGACAATCCCATTGCGACTTAAATTGTTGTAGAACATAAAAACAAGGGAAGATTTCCAAGTTATTTTTCTAGAAGTAAATATAACTTTGGCATATAAGTTGTTACATAGCACAAAAGAGACTACAAACTTATCTCACTAAATAATAGAAAAGTAATCAAATTGTAGTAACAATCAAAGCATATTTTGAAAATACACATTATGACCTGTATTAGTTTCCCAATGCTTCTCTAATGAATTGTCACAACTTAGTGGCCTAAAACAATACAAATTGATTATCTTACACTTCTGGATGTCAGAGTCTGAAGTGAGTCTCACTGAGCTAAATCAATCTTTTGGCAGGCAGCCTGGCCAACATGGTGAAACCCTGTCTCTACAAAAAATACAAAAATTAGCTGGTGGTGGGCACCTGTAATCCCAGCTACTCAGGAGGCTGAGGCAGGAAAATCACTTGAACCTGGAAGATGGAGGTTGCAGTGAGCTGAGATCATGCCACTGCACTCCAGCCTGGGCAACGGAGCAAAGCCCTGTCTCAAAAAACAAACAGACAAACAAAAAAAACCTCTTGTCAGGGCTGAGTTTCCTCTGTGAGTTCCAGGCAGAAATCTGTGCCCTTGCTTTCCCAGCTTCAAAGCCAGCAATGCTGTGTCTTCTCTCATCTAATCTCTAATTCCATTTTTATTTCCATTTTTATATCTTTTCTCTCTGATTCTGATCTTCCAGACTCTGTCTTATAAAGATCCTGTGATTACATTGGGCTTAACTGGACAGTCCAAGATAATCTCCCCATCTCAAGATCCTTAACTTCATCACACCTGCAAAGTCCCTTTTGCCATGTAAGGTCACACATTCTCCATTTCAGGGGATGAGGGTGTGGACATCTTTGGAGGCCATTATTCACCCCACCACATGCTTCAGTTGGGATTTATTTTAAATTGCAAAGATAATTTGATATTAGAAAAACTATTAATATTTTTTACCATATGAATAAATATAGAAAAAATAATATATGGTAATCCCTATAGATCTAGAAAAGACCTTCAGCAGAATTGAACATTTGTGTCTTTTAAAATCACTAAATAAAATAGGAATGAATACTCACTCAACATCATATATATAATGTATTTATATACATTATGTGTAATATATGTAAATACAATATATTTACATATATACACATATTTATACATAATGTATATAAAATGTATTTATATATTACATATATGTACATATTACATATTTATATACAAAATGTATATAGAGACATTTTATGTACATTTTATATATAAATATGTAATATGTACATACATTTTATATATAAATATGCAATATGCACATATATGTAATATATAAGTATGTATTTATATATTATAAATGTAATATGATAAAGTTTACTTATATACATTTACATATATAAATATACATTTATATATTTTATATACATTTATATATAAATATAAAATATACATTATAAATAAAATAATGTATATAAATTCATTTTATTTATTTATATAATTATATATATTTATAATGCATATAATATATAAGTTATATATAAATACATTTTTCTTATACATTTTTATATATATATATATATATATTTATATACCTAAGACCAAACACCAGTTTCTTAGGAATATGACAAGGACACCACTATATTCTCTATTATTTATTATTATACTAGAGGCATTGCCAATGTAATTAGAAAAGAAGAAAGAATTAAAGGTATAAAAAATGGTTTTAAAAAGTTATCTTAATTTTCAGATGTTAGGAAACTATATCTGAAAATTTCAAGAGTACAATGATAAAAATACTACAAATATTAAAAGAACCAAGATAGATAAATATAAAATCAATATAAAATATAAACATACAAATTATTTAAAATATTTGCTTTCATACATACAAAGAAACCTTTAAAAATATATAATAAATAAGGAAACTCCCATTCATAATAGCAATAACAAGGTAGAATATTTAAGAATAAACTTAACAAGAAATTTGCAAAATTAATAGATTGAAATATTTAAAACACTCTTGAAAGATAAAAGTAGACTTGATCAAATGCAAGAACATTCCTGTTCTTAGATTGGATGTATCAGCTTCATAATTATGCCAAATTGTCTGAAGTAAATAATATAATCTCAGTAGAAATATCAACAAAACAGTATTCTGAAGCTTGGTAACTTCATTTCCAAATTTGTAGCAAATAAACGTGCAAGAATAGCTAGGAAACCCTCATAACAGATGGAAAATGAAGGGCTGATAATAAATATCCCTCACAATTAAAAGTGTGGTGCTAGTATATGAAATAAACAAATAGGCCAATAGATTAGAAAAGAAAATGTGGAAATAGCTATAAGGGAATTTAACATATGATTAAAAGTAGAATCTCAAATCAACAGTGGAAAAAGCGTAATTTTTCATAAGTGGTATGTGCACCTAGATTGCCTTTTGGCAAAAGATAACATTGGGTCCACACTTCACACCAGAATAAATTTCAAATGGATCAGAAGTCATAATAAAAATGAAGCCATATATATATTAGAAAAAAATGGGTAAATTTCATTATAAGCTGAGTATGGAGGAAACGTTTTCAACTTTGACCCAAAATTCGGATATAATATTAAAAACAGAAGATGTATAAGTTTAACTACATAAATTTGTTTAAAAATGGCTAATTCCAGGCCTGGAGAGAGAAAGGACACAATGATTCTGGGACATCTCATTGCAATAGAAGGCTAAGAAATGTCCAGAGACTAACAGTGGCATTAAAAAGTCACAGGAACTGAGTTACATAGAACCCTGTTGGCCTAATTTGGCACTCTTTGACCATCAAAAAGAAAAGCCATGGTAGTGGATCATTGCATATTGAATTTTTAAAAAGAATCCATAGTACATTTGTCAAAACTAAGAAACTGACACTGGTACATTACTATGAACTAAACTTATAGAACTCTCTATATCTTTGCAATTATTCTGTAAATCTAAAATCATTCCCAAATAAAATTTTAATTTAAAAAGAGAGAGAGAATTCATATATTGATCATGATAATGATGAGGTAGCAGAGTGAGGGGGGTTCCAGAAGAATGCTAACTAAAAAGAAATGAGGAGAAAGAAGGATAGAATTAACAAATCAGTATTTTATAACTCCAAAGTGAAGAAATTAATTCAGGCAAAGATGATCAATAAATGTTAGTACCATTTGGGGAAAGATCTTTGGTTAATAATGCATTCCCATGCCTCAGAGTCACACTCTAGGGATGTTCTCTTAATTACAAATTAATGAGATATCTTTACAATGAAGAGATCTGGGAACCCCACCTTATTCAAGGGACAAAATTTAGCATCACCAATAACAGAATGAACTGGCTCTATGGACCTCCTGCTGTGATGCAATGAGATGTAAATAGCCCTCTGTCACATTCTTCCAAGAATATTTTAACTGAATCTAATCTTGAGAAAACAAGCAAAGATGTCCAGAATGTGGCACATTCCACAGCACAAGTAACCTGAACCCCTAAAAGACATCAATGTCAGAAATAACCAATGCATAAAAAAGCTGGTAGACAATTCTGAAATTAAAGAGACCTAAGAGATATGATAAAATGGAATGCATTTACTTTATTTGGATTCTCTTATTAAATAAGAATAAAAACAAAAACACTATGAAAGGATGTCTTGAAACAATTTGGAGAATTTTGTGGGGCGGTGAGAGGGACAGGGTCTGGCTCTGTCATCCAGGCTGGAGTGCAGTGGCACAAACACAGCTCACTGCAGCCTCTGCCTCCAGGGCTCAAGCCATTCTCCCACCTCAGCCTCCCAAGTAGCTGGGACTGCAGGCATATGCCACCACACTCAGCTTACTTTTTAATTTTTTGTAGAGATGAGGTCTCACTATTTTGTCCAGGCTGTTCTTGAACTTCTGGGCTCAAGTGATCCTCCTGCCTCAACCTCCCAAAGTACTGGTTCATTACAGGCATGAGCCACCATGCCTGGCAATTTGGAAAACCTTAATAAGGGTGGCATATTAAATTATATTATTGAATCAATGATAAAGTGTGTGGATGTGAAATTGGTGTTATGAGAATGTCCTTGTTCTTATAAGACACAGGCTAAAGCATTTGGAATGAGGTATCATGAAGTCTGCAATTTATTTCCAATAGTTTCAGAAAAAAGTGTGTATGTATACACATACTGAAAGAGATAAAATTAATATGGCAAATGTCAATAACTCATAAGTCTAAGTGAAGTGTAAACAGATGTTCAGTGTTGATATTTTAACTTTTTCTTGCTTTGAAATTTTCAAAATATTCATTTGAGGGTAAAAAACCTGCTGGATGAAGAAGGAAGAGGTAGAATAGAGGAAGAAAGTAGTTGTCAGATTTAATAAGTATCAGATACTGTATCTATCATTTTTCACAACTATTGTCTCATAAAAACCCCCTGGTAAACTTTTAAATAGATATTATTATTCTCATTTTTTTTTTTAACAAATGAAGCTATGGTGGCCCAGAGACGTCACACAACATGCCTAAAATCATAGATTTTTGTACAGGTGGAGCCTGGATTCAAAACCACTTTTTTTAGGCATCCAGACTTTCTCTCTTCCATTTAAAAGCACTGGGGCCAAGGACCTTATCTGGGTAGCTCCAGACAAGGCTTCCACACTCAGCACAACGGTCAGGAGCCCAGGATGGCCAGAGACTCTAAACTTCTAAGAACGCAACCTCCTCCATTTGCAATTCGACCTCTGTCAAATAGCTGTTACAGTCCTGAGTTGGTTAATGGTAGGAGTATGTTCTGAGAAATGTGTCTTTAGGTGATGTCATTGTTGTGCGAACATCACAGTATTCTTACACAAACCTTGATGGCATAGCCTACTACCCACCTAGGCTATATGGTGTCGCTTATTGCTTCTAGGCTACAAAGCTGTGCAGCTTGTTATTGTACTTAATACTGTAGGCAATTGTAACACAGTGGTAAGTATTTGTGTATCTGGACATATCTAAACAGAGAAAAAGTAAAGTAAAAATACAGTCTAAAAGATAAAAAATGGTACAGCTATGTAGGGCTCTTGCCATGAATGGAGCTTGCAGGATGGAAGTTGTTCTGGGTGAGTCAGTGAGTGAGTGGTGAATGAATGTGAAGGCCTCGGACATTACTGTGCACTACTATGGACTTTATAAAACTGCACACTTAGACTACACTAAATTTATTTTAAAATGTTTTTAAATATTATTAAGACTAATAAGCTAACATTAGCTTACTATAACTATTATTTCATGTCGTTTTAACTTTTCGAACTTTTTTAATCCTTTGTAATAACACTTAGCTTAAAACACAAACACATTGTACAGGTGTACAAAAATACTTTCTTTATATCCTTATTCTATAAACATTTTTCTATTTTTAAATTTCTTATTTATTTTTTACTTTCTAAACTTTTTTGTTAAAAAATTAAGACACAGACACACACATTTAGCCTAGACCTGCACAGGGTTAGGATCATAATATCACTATCTTCCATCTTCACATCTTGTCCTACTGGAAGGTCTTCAAGGCAATAACAGGCATGGAACTGTTATCTCCTGTGGTATTGATGCCTTCTTCTAGAATCCCTCCTGAAGGACCTGCTTGAGACTGTTTTACAGTTAACTTTTTAAATATATAAGTAGAAGGAATACACTCTAAAATAATAAGAAGAAGTACAGTATAGCAAATACATAAGCCAGTAACATAGTTCTTTCTTATTATCAAGTATTCTGTACTGTCCATAATTCTATGTGCTGGACTTAGATGACTGGCAATGCAGGAGGTTTACTTATACCAGCATCACCACTAACCGATGAGTAATGCTTTTTACTTACACCAGCATCACCACTAACTCGTGAGTAATGCTTTGCACTACAATGTTACCATGGCTACAATGTCACTAGGCCATAGAAAGTTTTCAACTCCATTGCAATTGTATGAGACCATGGGTCATATATGTGGTCCATCATTGGCCAGAATGTCATTATGTGGTGCATAGCTGTATATTGTCTTGCAAACGCTTCAAAAGGAAAAGCTGCAATACCACCAAACTCATAGAGTGAAGCTAAGTAAAAACACTGCTTCAAATAACTGAAAATACTTCAGCTTTTCTATCCTAAACTAAAGGTAATCCAAATGCCTCAAATGTTTCCCACAATATGGTTTAAGGACTCCTAAATATTTATTTAAATATTGTTTTTAATATTCTTTTTATTGAGATATGGTTCACATACCATCAAATTCATCCCTTTAAGGTATACAATTCAATGGCTTTTAGTTATTCACAGAATTGTATAACCATTCACTTACAATCAAATTTTAGAACATATTCATCATCCCAAAAAGTTGCTTCCCATTTCCTCTCAAACCCCTCCATATCCTGGCAACAGCTAACCTACTATCTGTCTCTATGATTACCATTTCCCTATTCTGGACATTTCAATAGATGGAATTGTGCAATATGTGGTCCTTTGTCACTAACTTATTTCACATAGCATCATGTTTTCAAGGTTCTCCCATGTTCTGGCGTGTATTCGTATTTCTTTTTATTGCCAAATAATATTTCCTGTTTGGATATACCATATTTTGTTTATCCATTCATCAGCTGATGAATATTTGGATTGTTTCCACTTGGGGGTTATTATGAATAATGCTATTATGAATAAGCAGCCATGTACAAGTTTGTATGTGGATGTAGGTGTTTTAGTGTCTTGGGCATATATCTAGAAATGGGATTGCTGGGTCATATGGTAATTCTGAATTTAACTTTTTGGAGAACTGTGAAACTCTTTTCCACACTGATGCTACCATTTTACATTTCCACAAGCAATACATGAGGTCTCAATTTCTCTACATCCTCGCCGACACTTGGTGATTATAGTCATCTTAGTAGCTGTTTGGTTCCATCCATCCAACTGGGTGTGATGTAGTGTCTCATTATGGTTTTGATTTGCATTTCCCTAGTGACTAATGATGTGCATCTTTTCATGTGCTTATTGTCCATGTGGATGACGTCTTTAGAAAAATGTATATTCAATTTTTTTCTCATTTTAAATTTGGGTTTTTTGACTTTATTATTATTTTTACTGTAAGTGGCCTATAATTTATCTAAATTCTGCTGCCTACACTGCATATCATTATGGACAAACTACATAAATTCTTGGCACCTTTGTTTCTCCACCTATCAAAATGAGATCATATTATCAATATCACAGAGTTTTTATGAGGGTTAAGTGCATATAAAGCATTTATGGCCAGGCACTGTGGCTCACGCCTGTAATCCCAGCACTTTGGGAGGCGAAGGCAGGCAGATCACTTGAGGTCAGGAGTTCGAGACCAGCCTGACTAACATGGCAAAACCCCATCTCTACTAAAAACACAAAAATTAGCCGGGCGTGGTGGTGTGCGCCTGTAATCCCAGCTACTCGGGAGGCTAAGGCAGGAGAATCACTTGAACCTGGGAGGCAGAGGTTGCAGTGGGATGATATTGTGCCACTGCACTCCAGCCTGGGTGACAGAGCAAGATTTCCTCTCAAAAAAAAAAAAAAAGCATTTATTACAGCGACTGAAGCATTATAAGTGTTCAGGAAATGAGATTCAATTCTGAAAGGACTCATTGATTGTAGAAAGTAACCATGGTGCAATTAGGATTCTGCAGTTGGGGATTTGAGACAGCATTTACGGAAATAAAAGGTAATAACTGTGCTCAAAGTCCTGTCAAAAAGAGTTATGAAATATTTATATATCTTCAATAAGGATATTATTAAATATCCCCAGAAGACACATTGAGTTTTGCTACAATTACATAAATACAATAAGAACTATAATACTGTAACTAGATAGGAAGGTTTACAAAAAGATTTAAAAACAAAACAAGTTTAAATAATAAACTAATTACTTGACATGCATGATTATAAGGTTTTTATATGTTTTTATATGCATTTTACATGGTTTTGTGCTCAACAACCATGACTGGGGAAGAATGATTAAACACTTTTCTTTAGCAGAACTAAATAGTTTCTCTATTAAGAAGTAAAATATCTTAGGAGGTTTTATTTACTTCTTGGAAAAGATTTTGAAACCAAAGCCTCCATTCATTGTTCAAAGGATCAAACCAATCCTGCAAATGTAGCCCAGCTGTGGATTTGGTAACAATAAGCAAAGGCGGGCCAAGCAGAGAGTACTGTATTTGTTTTTCACAGAATCTCCTTAAATTGATTGATTGCCTACAGCTCTCTGTGCTAGTTGTCTGTTCAATGGCCAGTGTTGCTAAGCAAGCTAGATTAAGGTGGCTTAATTGACTGGTATTTCAAGAAACAGTCCACAGAGAAGAGATAACTCCACATGCCATTTCAAAGTTCAGTTGGACCAGGTGGCACCACTTAGTGAGTGAAGCTGTATCCAAGACATCAAAGGGGGAAAGGACAGTCAGTGTAGGGATCCCCTGAACAAAGAGCAGATGACAGTTTTGCTGAGACATGATTGGACTTCTTTAAAAATTATAAGGACCATTGTATCACCAGGTCATTATATTTTAACCCTCTTAGTTTTACATATAAAATTTAAAAGAAGCATTTTACATGAATGAAGATTGTCCAAATATAAGTCAGGAAATAAAACTGGCTTAAATTTAGAGTATGGCCATAACATAATTTTTCTTTGCTCTATCTCTGCAGAAAAGAATCAGAGGGCACCTTCTGTAACACAGGCGCTGACTCTCTTCCTTCTGATGAACCTCGCACTGTGACACAGGGGAGAATCCCAGAGGACAAGATCCTAATGAAGCACAGATCAAATCAGTTTTCTCCACCATTAACTGCAAACAATAAAGGTAGGAGGTGGCTTAATCAGCCTCTAGGCTAAATGCAAATTATGTTTTAGATCAATGTCATTAAGAGATAATACTGTTACTCATTTAGCCTCATGCAATCTCTGTCACTGAAAGGAAGAAAACATGATTAGGTTCATTTACCAGGTTAAAAAATGACGTGCAAAAAAATTAAATGCCTGACCTAATGTCATGAAGTAAATCAGTGTGGCAAATCTCTTAGATGTTCTGACTCTCAAGCCAGGTTTCTTTTTAATACAACATGCTCTGTTTTCTAATATATATTATCTGGAGCTAAGTTGTTTTAAACATTTGGTTAGAAAAAGGAAAATTCAAAGGTAAGTGTTCTTTCCACTCTTCTCTTGACATCAGTGTGTTAGAAACATCAGTGAATTAGAAATAGTTCTAGCTCTGTCTCTAACTAGCAGTGGGAGGTGAGCTTATCACCTGAATGTGAGCCCTGCTCGCACAGTTCTCAACTATAACAAGCTGTGCTTGCCTTAGCCTACCAACACACTGGTTTGAGGAAAAATTTGGTAATATATCTGAACATGCTTTGAAAAGTATAAAGTACTACAACATTATAAAGTCTGATTTGCTAATGCAACTTTGCCCTTTCTGAATTCCCATCACTCTTTGTCTATACCTCCCTTAAGGTGCTTATCATTTTGCACCTCATGCATTAAAACAATTGGTGTTTGTTGGCTGGGTGCGGTGGCTCATGCCTGTAATCCCAGCACTTTGGGAGGCTGAGGTGGGCAGATCACAAGGTCAGGAGTTCAAGACCAGCCTGGCCAACATAGTGAAACCCCCGTCTCTACTACAAATACAAAAAATTAGCCGGGCATGGTGGCGATTGCCTGTAATCCCAGCTACTCAGGGGCTGAGCAGGAGAATCCCTTGAACCCGGGAGGTGGAGGTTGCAGTGAGCCAAGATCCTGCCACTGCACTCCAGCCTAGGTGACAGTGCGAGACTCCCTCTAAAAAAAAAAAAATCTGTATTTGTTATGCAGAATACATTCTTTGATGGCAGTAACCAGGAGCCGTGAGACTTTTAGACTCTTAAATCTCTGAAGTGTGCCTACTAAATGAATGGAAGTTTTCCCAAAGGACTGGGCTCTAACAGAGGCCATTCTCACCATTGATGTGGATGTGACATTCCCAATGCAGCTGTGCTTCAGGAGAAGAAAGATATGCTGGACACGCGGGCACCCTGGCAGTGACCCAGAAAGATGGTAAGGCCATTGTGTAGGTCACTTTTTCATGGCCAAAGACATAGCCTAACTCTTCTGTTATCATCTGTATGGAAATCGTTGTTCCTTCCTCCTAACCCCTTAATAATCATGGAGTGAGTTAATGCCTATAGCATGGAAAAAAGATTAAGGATTAATTGTGGGGGGAAAGCTCCATTGCAAACAGTTTATAAAAAGACAGCTTGCTTGGATACAGTTGTTAGTACTGTATATATGTTAAAATTTGCGCTTGAATGTCCACATGCATTGAGATATATGTCAGTATTGAAGGTATTTTACATCAGATTCTCCATGTAAGCCGATACCATTATGTAATGATGTGTATCACTGTGTTCTCAATGTTTTCTAGAAAAGTGAATAACATTAGCAATGGGAAAGGAAATAGAACCATAAATGGTTTGTCAATTGTTGTTCTGTGATATGGGGATTAACCTGTGTATGGGTGGCTGCGTGTGGGTGTGCATTCATATTTGTGAGTGTGAGCTTTGTCTTCTGTGCACACACAATACTACTGTCACCTGGTGCTTTGAGTTGTGCTTCCAGAGATAATGAAGAATTTATGCTAATATATGCATTTGACTAAACCCGCTTATAATTAAGGGGCATGAGTTTTCCAGACAAATGACGTGGGTCAGCTGTGACCACTGAAGCTTGTAACCACTGAAAAGCTAAAAACTACTTTGCCCTAAGGTCAAGTTCCTTAACCTCAGCTAAGAATGCCAAGTCTTCATTGAGCAATGCTGCTCAGCAGAGACAGCAGAAGAGGACCACTCTATGCGCCCTAGATCTATCTTACTTTACATCTTCCATTGTATTTTATTGTAAAAGTTCTTCAGTTTAATCATCTTTCCTTTAGAAAAGGGCCCTGTTAACATCTGCAATCATTCCTTTCAATTACCATGTTTGGCCTTCAAAAAGAGAGCATTTCAATTTCATGGTCAAACACAGGATGCAGTTTTATACTTGAAAATAATGGCAAGAGCTAGACTGGGACATGGAGGCGGATGACATTTTAGCTACCAATGACCTAGCATGTTACTGATTGAACGACAGCATCTGAAATATCCCCCAGAGTTTCTAGGAAATTTTAGAACTAGATTTATATTTTGGAACTGCAGATTAATATACTGAAACAATTATTATCTGACAGACACAACAAATTAGTACTTGGACTTCAGAATAAATGCTGTTGGCAGCAATTATTAAAAGCAGTAATAAGTGCTGTTGATCTGGCCGCCACTTCCTTCCCTTCCTAAAGTTTTGATGAAACATGTCCTTTTTTATGTCACAGGACTAACAAAGATCTTGAAGTTGAACTGATACCCACTGGCATACTGAAAACTGGCATTCTCTCTTCTAAAGGATCAGCATGAAGTCTTGACAATAAAACAGAAAGGGATGCGTTGAAATCAAAGTTTGTCATTTTAAAACCACAATTTACTATTTTTGAATGCTCAAATCTTAAAATGATAAAATGCAGTTCTTTATTTTTAAAAGTGCTTCTTCAGGAGTGACTCCTCTTAATCTGAGGATGAAGAGGGGTCCCAGCGTCACCCAGAAGCCTTTGTCCCTTGGTCATCAGCACCAGCCCAGGGGCAGAGCCTCGTGTCTCAAACACAGGGTGAGCAATCCTGCTGTGGGAAGTGTCCCCTCACCTCCCTGAGGAGGACTGTGCTTTCATGATTGATTTTTCACATTTCTCCTTTACATTCCACTCTATATTTCCAATACAGCAGTTCTACTCATAACAGCAAGCTCTAAATGCACATTTAAAAAATCTGATTAACTAAATGATTAACTGGGTTTCATTTCCTGTTTTGTGTCACAGTCCGAAATGTCTAGGTTTTAAAAGGCTACAAACTCCATTATGACTATTCATTTTCAAACTAGGCTACAAACTCCATTATGACTATTCATTTTCAAACTATTATACAAATAACAGAAACCAACAAATCTAGGTCAAAAGCACCTAGAAGCATGCTTTAAAGCACGCATGTGTGCACAGAACCATCCACAGAGTGGTACAAAGCTGGTTGAAAGCCAGAACCAAAGCAAAATTAACCTGATCCTATCCCATCTAACTGTGTGAACAGCCTCTCAGCCAGTCACCCTATAAAAACTGGCATGGGTGTCAGAAAAAGGTGTCTGCTAAATAACTAACAAACATTTGGCTTTTAGTGCTTGGCTGGTTGAGTGAACGTGGCAGACACCAAACCGTGTGCCTGGAATTTTAAAAATCGGAGTAGTGGCATTTATTGGCCAGAACAACTAGAAATCTAGAGGAAATGCTCCCTAATAACACAAAGCACTTTCACAGATAGATTTTGCCACAAAAATGTTCAATCGTTCAACAATGTTGATTACTTACAGGCAAAACTAAAGCTGAAATGGATAAGATGACCGGCTGATTCATAGGGTGAGTCACAACAGAAAGAGATGCAACTCTTAGTTCCCTCCTAGGCAAATCTAACAATCGAGTCTAATTTAATTGTGAAAATGCAGTCTAGTTCATTTCAGGGAACAGGTTTCTTTCTTAAGAGAACCAGTGACTGATTTTTGAAGTTCAGCATCAGAAGGAGAATTCTCATTTATATGTGGGCAGTTATATTTTCTGTTGTACACATATATGCATATATGTATATATGCACTCACATACACATGTTTATTCATTAATCCAACACATATTTATTACATGGCAGATACTATTTTAGCTCCCAGAGTTACAAAAAAGAATACAACAAAGTCTCTATCCCTTGAAGCTGACACTCTTGTGAAAGGAGAAATTGAGTAAACAAATACCTAAATCTACCACACATCAGATGGTAATATGTTCCATGGAGAAAGTCAAGGCAGGGAGAGGAGAATGGGGAGTACTTGGGGAAGGTGGGTTGCTAATTCATGCAGTATCCAAGGAAGGCCTCCCTGAGATAGCATGGGAGCAGAAACCTGGAACAAGTGAGGGTGAGATATGCACAGAATTCTAGAGGAAGTGGGCTTCAGGCAGTAGGAATAGCCAGTGCAAAGCCCTGAGGCAGGAGCACCTTTGGTGTGTTGCAAAACAGCAGTGGCCCCATAGCTGGGATAAGTGAGGCGGGAAGAGTGGCAGAAGAATCATCTACATGAATGCATTTGTAGGATCTATCATTTCGATTAGTTAAGTTCTCTTTTTTCTTTTCTCCCATTTCTTCCCTTCTCCATTTCATCTCCATCATTCTCCAGTGAAACTCCTATTACTAACTCAGAATATATCTTTCCAAAATATTCTCTTTGCTTATATGATTATATTGAGACACACATATTCAGACACATAAAAGTTGTATTCTGCCTTTGTTGCACAAAAATGAGGTCATATTTTTCATACTTTTCTCCATGTTGCATTTCTAACTTAACTACATCAATCATGTTTTCCATATATCTGTAGCAGGAGGAGCTGCAGATGAAACTCCTGAGACACTGAGTTAAAGAAGGAAGAGGTTTATTTGGCCGGGAGCATCGGCAAGACTTCTGTCTCAAGAGCCAAGTTCCCCAAGTGAGCAATTCCTGCCCCTTTTAAGGGCTCACAACTCTGAGGGGGTCCACATGAGAGGATTGTGATTGATTGAGCAAGCAGGGGGTATGTGACTGGGGGCTGCATGCACTGGTAATAAGAACAAAACAGATCAGGACAGGGATTTTCACAGTGCTTTTCCATACAATGTCTGGAATCTATAGATAACATAACCAGTTAGGTCAGGGGTCGATCTTTAACTACCAGGCTTAGGTCAGGCAGGCCCAGGCCTGGTTTCGGGTCTGGTTCCTTGGTTTCAGGTGTGGTTCCTAAGCACCGGGCTACCTGCCTTTAGTTTCACTTCTCTTTCCTTTTCTGAATATAAAACAATATAAAACAATATGGGCGGGTCTGTCTCTCTTCTCTCATTTCCCCCCTTTGAGACTCTCACTTTTTATTAGTGGGAGTTCTCACTCTTATTTTCACTACTTACGTGTTGCTGTGCAATAGATTGATAATGATTCATATGGTACACTTGTGCTGATACATAACATGAAGTGACATTGAGAGACTGGGCTATATGCTCGGCTAATTGCAAAAACAAATTTCTTGTTTTTCCTGGAATTTCTGGTACTGGCACATTCAGTTCATCATAGAAGGTTTGGAACCATGATATTTACTTGAAGATCCAGTCTAGCTCCATCAGTTTTTAGGGTTACCCATTCCCCTTTTTTTTAGCGAGGATTAAGGGGGTTGGTATTACTAGTTCTAAGGGGTTACACCGACCACTTGTACAGGAAGGGCCACTTTTCCCTTGCTGAATGTGGACAGGATTTTTTCATTTTTTTTTTATCCAAGTAGCCTAAATGACACAAGACCAGTATCTTCATTTATTTTTACACAGTCTTAATTTATGATAAATGTACTTATTTTTTGCCATATAGCCTCTTTTTTAATTAAGAGAACCACATCCTATTTCTAACTTATTATTAATGACAGCACAGGCATCAAATTTCAAGGTGACTCATTTGGGCACCTCTTTTGTTTTCTGTTTTGGCTAACACTTTACTCGTATCATTTATGAGTTCCCACCAGTCTTCAGTTTTTAACTTATTTTAAAAACTGTGGTCATGGGAGGCTCAGATGGGTCATAACACATATTAGGTTGGTCATTTCCTGGGCTACATACCTTGTATAGAGTAACATTATACAAACAAGTTCTTTTTAGAGTTCCAGTACACTTACAATAACCGTAAAATAATGGGACCGTAGCGACTTTTTGTCCTACCTCAGTGACTTGATGTATACACTGCGAACTGCCCTCAGCCTGAGGAAGGTCAGTTGAAGTCCTTACTATACAAGTCCAAATTTTAAGGAAAATTAGTCTCGTGATGAGTTTCTTCATGCTTTGGCTGTGCATGAACAAGTCAGCTTCCGGGTGTGACTGGAGCAGGGCTTGTCGTCTTCTTCAGAGTCACTTTGCAGGGGTTGGCAAAGCCGCTCCCATCCACGTATAGCTCCCAGTCTACTGATGTTTAAGGATGGTCTTGGAGGTTGGGCCTACTGGAATAAACTGAGTCCAATACCTCCACACAGTTATGTTCAACTGGGCTCTTTGATACCAGGAGCAAGGTGGTGGGGTTTAGGGTGTTGTAAACTTTAATGGTTATGTGGGTATTTTCACAGAGCAAGCTTTGGTATCTGGTTAGTCTAGTATTCATTAGCTAATGATGTCCTTTGGTATTTATTAAAGTCACCACAGCATGGGGGGACTTTATGTTTAGGTTTTGCCTAAGAGTTAGTTTATCTGCTTCTTGTGCTACCAGCGCCATTGCTGCCAGGGCCCTTAGACATGGGGGCCAGACTTTGGAAACCCCATCTAGCTGTTTTGTTTTGAGAGGTAGGCCACTGTTTTGAGAGACTGGCCAGGGCCCTGCAGTCTGGGTTAGAACTCCAACTGCCAGGGGGTGGAGCCAAGATGGCTGAATACGAACAGCTCCAGTCTGCAGCTCCCAGCATGAGTGATGCAGAAGATGGCTGATTTCTGCATTTCCAAATGAGGTAATGGGTTAATCTCACTGGGGAGTGTCGGAAAGTGGGTGCAGGACAGTGAGTGCAGCACACCGAGCATGAGCCGAAGCAAGGCGAGGCATTGCCTCACCCAGGAAGTGCAAGGGTCAGGGAATTCTCTTTCCTACTCAAAGAAAGGGGTGACAGACAGCACCTGGAAAATCGGGTCACTCCCAACCTAATACTGCACTTTTCCAACAGTCTTAGCAAATGGCACACCAGGAGATTATACCCTGCACCTGGCTCGGAGGGTCCTATGCCCACAGAGCCTCGCTCATTGCTAGCACAGCAGTCTGAGATCAAACTGCAAGGTGGCAGCGAGGCTGGGGGAGGGGAGCCCGCCATAGCCAAGGCTTGAGTAGGTAAAGCGGCCGGGAAGCTTGAACAGGGTGGAGCCCAGCACAGCTCAAGGAGGCCTGCCTGCCTCTGTAGACTCCACCTCTGGGGACAGGGCATAGCCAAACAAAAGGCAGCAGAATCCTCTTCAGACTTAAATGTCCCTGTCTGACAGCTTTGAAGAGAGTAGTGGTTCTCCCAGCACGCAGCTGGAGATCTGAGAATGGACAGGCTGCCTCCTCAAGTGGGGCCCTGAACCCCGAGTAGCCTAACTGGGAGGCACTCCCCAGTAGGGGCAGACTGACACCTCACACGGCCGGGTACTCCTCTGAGACAAAACTTCCAGAGGAACGATCAGGCAGCAACATTTGCTGCTCACCAATATCCACTGTTCTGCAGCCTCCACTGCTGATACCCAGGCAAACAAGGTCTGGAGCGGACCTCCAGCAAACTCCAACAGACCTGCAGCTGAGGGTCCTGACTGTTAGAAGGAAAAACAGAGAGGGCATCCACACCAAAACCCCATCTGTACATCACCATCATCAAAGACCAAAGGTAGATAAAACCACAAAGATGGGGAAAAAACAGAGCAGAAGAACTGGAAACTCTAAAAATCAGAGCGCCTCTCCTCCTCCAAAGGAACGCAGCTCCTCACCAGCAATGGAACAAAGCTGGACGGAGAATGACTTTGATGAGTTGAGAGAAGAAGGCTTCAGATGATCAAACTACTCCAAGCTAAAGGAGAAAGTTTGAACCCATGGCAAAGAAGTTAAAAACACTGAAAAAAAATTAGACGAATGGATAACTAGAATAACCAATGCAGAGAAGAGCTTAAAGGACCTGATGGAGCTGAGAACCAAAGCATGAGAACTACGTGATGAAGGCACAAGTCTCAATAGCTGATTCAATCAACTGGAAGAAAGGGTAACAGTGATGGAAGATCAAATGAATGAAATAAAGTGAGAAGAGAAGTTTAGAGAAAAAAGAATAAAAGAAACGAACAAAGCCTCCAAGAAATATGGGACTATGTGAAAAGACCAAATCTACATCTGATTGGTGTATGTGAAAGTGATGGGGAGAATGGAACCAAGTTGGAAAACACTCTGCAGAATATTATCGAGGAGAACTTCCCCAATCTAGGAAGGCAGGCCAACATTCAAATTCAGGAAATACACAGAATGCCACAAAGATACTCCTCGAGAAGAGCAACTCCAAGACACATAATTGTCAGATTCACCAAAGCTGAAATGAAGGAAAAAATGTTAAGGGCAGCCAGAGAGAAAGGTCGGGTTACCCACAAAGGGAAGCCCATCAGACTAACAGCGGATCTCTCGGCAGAAACTCTACAAGCCAGAAGAGAGTGGGGGCCGATATTCAACATTCTTCAAGAAAAGAATTTTCAACCCAGAATTTCATATCCCACCAAACTAAGCTTCATAAGTGAAGGAGAAATAAAATACTTTACAGACAAGCAAATGCTGAGAGATTTTGTCACCACCAGGTCTGCCCTAAAAGAGCTCCTGAAGGAAGGACTAAACATGGAAAGGAAAAACCGGTACCAGACACTGCAAAACCATGCCAAATTGTAAAGACTCTCGAGGCTAGGAAGAAACTGCATCAACTAACAAGCAAAATAACCAGCTAACATCATAATGACAGGATCAAATTCACACATAACAATATTAACCTTAAATGTAAATAGACTAAATGCTCCAAATAAAAGATGCAGACTGGCAAATTGGATAAAGAGTCAAGACCCATCAGTATGCTGTATTCAGGAAACCCATCTCACATGCAGAGACACACATAGGCTCAAAATAAAGGGATGGAGGAAGATCTACCAACCAAATGGAAAACAAAAAAAGGCAGGGGTTGCAATCCTACTCTCTGATAAAACAGACTTTAAATGAACAAAGATCAAAAGAGACAAAGAAGGCCATTACTTATGGTAAAGGGATCAATTCAACAAGAAGAGCTAACTATCCTAAATATATATGCACCCAATACAGGAGCACCCAGATTCATAAAGCAAGTCCTTGGAGCCCTACAAAGAGACTTAGACTCCACACAATAATAATGGGAGACTTTAACACCCCACTGTCAACATTAGACAGATCAACGAGGCAGAAAGTTAAAAAGGATATCCAGGAATTGAACTCAGCTCTGCACCAAGCAGACCTAATATACATCTGCAGAACTCTCCACCCCAAATCAAAAGAATATACTTCCATCTCAGCACCACACCGCACTTATTCCAAAACTGACCACATATTTGGAAGTAAAGCACTCCTCAGAAAATGTAAAAGAACACAAATTATAACAAACTGTCTCTCAGACCACAGTGCAATCAAACTAGAACTCAGGATTAAGAAACTCACTCAAAACCGCTCAACTACATGGAAACTGAACAACCTGCTCCTGAATGATTAGTGGGTACATAATGAAATGCAGGCAGAAATAAAGATGTTCTTTGAAACCAATGAGAACAAAGACACAACATACCAGAATCTCTGGGACACATTCAAAGCAGTGTGTAGAGGGAAATTTATAGTACTAAATGCCCACAAGAGAAAGCAGGAAAGATCTAAAGTTGACACCCTCACATCACAATTACAAGAACTAGAGAAGCAAGAGCAAACACATTCAAAAGCTAGCAGAAGGCGAGAAATAACTAAGATCAGAGCAGAACTGAAGGAAATAGAGACACAAAAAAACCTTCAAAGAATCATTGAATCCAGGAGCTGGTTTTTTGAAAAGATCAACAAAATTGATAGACCTCTAGCAAGGCTAATAAAGAAGAAAAGAGAGAAGAATCAAATAGATGCAATAAAAAATGGTAAAGGGGATATCACCACCGATCCCACAGAAATACAAACTACCATCAGAGAATACTATAAACACCGCTATGCAAATAAACTAGAAAATCTAGAAGAAATGGATAAATTCCTCGACACATACACCCTCCCAAGACTAAACCAGGAAGAAGTTGAATCTCTGAATAGACCAATAACAGGCTTTGAAATTGAGACAATAATTAATAGCTTACCAACCAAAAAAAGTCCAGGACCAGATGGATTCACAGCCAAATTCTACCAGAGGTATGAGGAGGAGCTGGTACCATTCCTTCTGAAACTATTCCAATCAATAGAAAAAGAGGGAATCCTCCCTAACTCATTTTATGAGGCCAGCATCATCCTGATACCAAAACCTGGCAGAGACTCAACAAAAAAAGAGAATTTTAGACAAATATCCCTGATGAACATCAATGCAAAAATCCTCAATAAAATACTGGCAAACTGAATCCAGCAGCACATCAAAAAGCTCATCCACCATAATCAAGTGGGCTTCATCCCTAGGATGCAAGACTGGTTCAACACACACAAATCAATAAACATAATCCAGCATATAAACAGGACCAAAGACAAAAACCACATGATTATCTCAATAGATGCAGAAAAGGCCTTTGACAAAATTCAACAACCCTTCATGCTAAAAACTCTCAATAAATTAGGTATTGATGGGACATACCTCAAAATAATAAGAGCTATCTATGACAAACCCACAGCCAATATCATACTGAATGGACAAAAACTGGAAGCATTCCCTTTGAAAACTGGCACAAGAAAGGGATGCCCTCTCTCACCACTCCTATTCAACACAGTGTTGGAATTTCTGGCCAGGGCAATTAGGCAGGAGAAGGAAATAAAGGCTATTCAATTAGGAAAAGAGGAAGTCAAATTGTCCCTGTTTGCAGATGACATGATTGTATATCTAGAAAACCCATCGTCTCAGCACAAAATCTCCTTAAGCTGATAGGCAACTTCAGCAAAGTCTCAGGATGCAAAATCAATATGCAAAAATCACAAGCATTCTAATACACCAATAACAGATAAACAGAGAGCCAAATCATGAGTGAACTCCCATTCATAATTGCTTCAAAGGGAATAAAATACCTAGGAATCCAACTTACAAGAGATGTGAAGGACCTCTTCAAGGAGAACTACAAACCACTGCTCAATGAAATGAAAGAGGATACAAACAAATGGAAGAACATTCCATGCTCATGGGTAGGAAGAATCAATATCATGAAAATGGCCATACTGCCCAAGGTAATTTACAGATTCAATGCCATCCCCATCAAGCTACCAATGACTTTCTTCACAGAATTGGAAAAAACTACTTTCAAGTTCATATGGAACTAAAAAAGAGCCCGCATTGCCAAGTCAATCCTAAGCCAAAAGAACAAAGCTGGAAGCATCACACTACCTGACTTCAAACTATACTACAAGGCTACAGTAACCAAAACAGCATGGTACTGGTACCAAAACAGAGATATAGACCAATGGAACAGAATAGAGCCCTCAGAAATAATGCCACGTATCTACAACCATCTGATCTTTGACAAACCTGAGAAAAACAAGCAATGGGGAAAGGATTCCCTATTTAATAAATGGTGCTGGGAAAACTGGCTAGCCATATGTAGAAAGCTGAAACTGGATCCCTTCCTTACATCTTATGCAAAAATTAACTCGAGATGGATTAAAGACTTAAATGTTAGACCTAAAACCATAAAAACCCTAGAAGAAAACCTAGGCAATACCATTCAGGACATAGGCATGGGCAAGGACTTCATGTCTAAAACACCAAAAGCAATGGCAACAAAAGCCAAAATTGACAAATGGGATCTAACTGAACTAAAGTGCTTCTGCACAGCAAAAGAAACTACCATCAGAGTGAACAGGCAACCTACAGAATGGGAGAAAATTTTTGCAATCTACTCATCTGACAAAGGGCTAATATCCAGAATCTACAATGAACTCCAACAAATTTACAAGAAAAAAACAAACAGCCCCATCAAAAAGTGGGCAAAGGATATGAACAGACACTTCTCAAAAGAAGACATTTATGCAGCCAAAAGACACATGAAAAAATGCTCATCATCACTGGCCATCAGAGAAATGCAAATCAAAACCACAATGAGATACCATCTCACACCAGTTAGAATGGCGATCATTAAAAAGTCAGAGAACAACAGGTGCTGGAGAGGATGTGGAGAAATAGGAACACTTTTACACTGTTGGTGGGACTGTAAACTAGTTCAACCATTGTGGAAGTCAGTGTGGCGATTCCTCAGGGATCTAGAACTAGAAATACCATTTGACCCAGCCATCCCATTACTGGGTATATATCCAAAGGACTATAAATCATGCTGCTATAAAGACATATGCACACATATGTTTATTGTGGCACTATTCACAATAGCAAAGACTTGGAACCAACCCAAATGTCCAACAATGATAGACTGGATTAAGAAAATGTGGCATGTATACACCATGGAATACTATGCAGCCATAAAAAATGATGAGTTCATGTCCTTTGTAGGGACATGGATGAAGCTGGAAACCATCATTCTCAGCAAACTATCACAAGGACAAAAAACCAAACACTGCATGTTCTCACTCATAGGTGGGAATTGAACAATGGGAACACATGGACACAGGAAGGGGAACATCACACACTGGGGCCTGTTGTGGGGTGGGGGGAGGGGGGAGGGATAGCATTAGGAGATATACCTAATGTTAAATGACGAGTTCATGGGTGCAGCACACCAACATGGCACATGTATACATAGGTAACTAACCTGCACGTTGAGCACATGTACCCTAAAACTTACAGTATAATTTAAAAAAAAAACAAAAAACTCCAACTGCCATTTTTTCTCCTTTTGACACATATGGTGTAAAGGGTTTTGTCAGGTAAGGTAGCCCCAGGGCTGGAGCCAACATGAGTTTTTGTTGTTTTTTTTAAACTCATAAGAAGCTTGTTGCTGTTGGCTGTAATAGATGTAGTTTATCTAATCCACATTTTTATTAACTGTCACCCACTAAAATATTGACTTAAATCCTGTAGCTGTTTGATTTCAAGTTTTAAATTGATCTAGTATTCTCTGCAGGACTCCAGTTGCATCTAAAAAGATGTGAGAGTCAAAAGACCCATAAGGGGCTTCTCTTGCTTTACAGTGTGTTATTTTTTCTCCCTCTGGTTGATGAAATGCCAGGGTGAAAGGGATAGCCAAATGGGCTAAAGCACAAGTGCCACTCTAGTTATTCAGCAGAGTGCCCAGTAAACGTCCACCACAATACCACCACACATCTGCTCCGGGATGAACAAGGGCTGACTGATTGATAAGCTCTTGAAATTTCTTAAGCTCATCACATCCCTTCAGGTCTCCAAGGAATGCTAAGTTTTCTCCCTGTCATGAGAGACACGAAGTGAACTTAGTGTTGGGAGATGGAAGCTGGATGGCCCTTAGGGGCTGACCCGCAGGGTGCCAGACTTCGGGATATAGCAGAGAGAGCTTGGCATGACTTATTACTCCAGGCTGTAGAATCCTGGAATAGAGTTACCATGCAGCCTATGACTGGTTGACTGGAGGACCACCTTAGTGGAAGTGGGATAATCTGGGCCTCTGGCCTGCCATGTGCACAAGCATAACAATTGCTTTTGTTTAACATGCAGATGGAATATTTGATCCATTTTAACCAGGCATTTGCATCTTGGTATCATGTCTTAACTGCTAAAGTTTGTTTTAAGTCTTTAGCTTCTATGATCCTCTAGTAAAATGAATGTATGATTTTAGGAAATTACAAAAACTGGTTGGGGCAGTCCATCCTTGCTCTTTAGTGGTCCACAGAATGTTGGACCAACTATGGCATGAAAGCTCTACATTGGAGGCAAGACTCCTGGTTGGCACCGGGGTCTTTATTGAAATCTCCCTGGATTAAATGGTCCTAGTTTATTAATGCCCAGTCTAAGGAGAGTCAGGAGGGACAGAAGTATTTTTCTGAAGTAGAGAGCTGTACAGGGTATAACAAGGCAAGCATTAAATGCAATAGTTTGAGGTGAAATTGACTTAGCTATGTTAACAACTAGATGGTCAGCAATAGAATAAGGAAAGAAGAAAGAGTAATAAAATAGATGAAAAGAGTTAAATTTTTCTTAGCTTTAGTTTGATAGGATTTTCTCCTGGGACTATGGCCCACAACTCTGGAGAGGGTGGCACTTTCTTGACCCGGGTGTGATGAGTTCATCCTTTTTTGCTGTATGAGCAGCAGTCTTGGTGGTTGGCAGCACAAGGTAGGGTCCTTCCCAGGCTGGCTTGAGTTTTTCTTCTTTCCACCCTTTGATGAGAATGTGATCTTCAGGCTGGTGCTGGTTTACCAGAAATTCTAGGGGTGGTACATGTGCTAAAAGACTTTTAGTTTTTGAGAGAAGGGAAAATGGAAGACAAACCAAGTATATAATTTTTAAGAAATTGACCTTTTGTTTTAAAATGTGGGGACCTTGACAGTGTAATTTATAGTCCTTAGTGCCTTTTTACTGAGAAATTTCCTTTAGCACCTATTTTTATTAGTTTTTAAACCAAAGAAAGCCAAATACCATTTTACATTTAACAATGCTTTTGTATGATTTTATACTAGATAAGCTAAATTTTACCTTTATATTAGTGAGTTATTAATTTTAAACTTAATTTTAATAAAACTTTATAGACATATTTATCCAATTTTTAATATTTGACTATAAGGTAAGATTTTATAGACTCTTTTTAACGTTTTATAATTTTTGCTAAAGAGCAGGTTGGTGCTTTAAGAAAAACCTGTTATGCTTTTATTTTAATGTCCAGTTTATGGAAAAACTGGATGATATCTCTTTAACTTTAGCCAATGTTTACACATAGAACTTTCTTTCCAATTAACATTTTAAAAATTGATTAAACCTTTAAAACAAAATATATATATTTTAAACCTTTTAATGTAGGTAAAAATTTATTCTTAGGCCTCCTTACAATCCTTTTGACAAAGGTATATTTTACTTTCTTTATATACCTTGCACATAAACTGTTTTCTTTTTCAATAGTTTTACATTCAGGAGGCCTAGTTACTTTTAAATTATACAACATTTCTTGCATAAATTATTTTTTATAATATTTTTCTCTTTCACGACTTTCACAGGCAATTCTTCGACATGCTTCAACTTTCTGACTTATTACAAATATTTCTTTTTTTAAACAACCAGTCAATTTATTTCAGGACAAGAATTTACCATATAATACTCTTTTTACATAAATTCCGCCCCCTCCTTTTTTTTCCATTGTTTTTCTTTTGAAGATGATAACCATTCTTTTCCAAAGCAAACTTCTTTTATGTCTGTGGACTAGACTGTCTAAGGCCACAAGAATAGAAGTTAGTAGAATACATGTTATACTGTTAACTTTTAGCAAACTTTACTTTTGTTGAAAACCTTGTAAGTTTGGGATTTTAATTATTCTTTGCTATTAATAAGACCTGTTTTGTCCAAACTAACTTAGAATTGGTATAGATGGCCTTTTTTTTTTTAACACAATAGCCCCACACTTTAAGATTTTTGAGTTAGTAAGCTACTTTTTTGCTTTTTTGATTTAGAATAGTTCTGAACTGAACTACTGAGGTGTGCTGACAATGAGATTTCCTCTAAAAGTTATTTTTTTACTTTTTTTCTGTTAGCAAAGCAGTTGCCGCTACAGACTGAATGCATTTGGGCCATCCACGGGTTACTGGTTTATGGATTTTTGATAGGAAGGCCTCAGTGCTTTTGGGATACATCCTTGTTTACACTGACAACAAAGTGGTATTGGAGTGTTATAGGGTTATGGAGAATGCTTTCAATTATCAATTATAGGTTTTAAATTTACCTTGGCTTTTAAAGGAATAGGGTACACTGTTTTTTTTTTCTTAACTACTTGTATATATCTCTCTTTGACTTTGTCTCTCTCTCTTTGACTTTCCTTTTTCCTCTGTCTCTTCCTCTCTTTCCCTGCCTCTCTCTTTCTCCTCTCTGCCTCACTCTCTCTTCTTGATTATGCTGCAGTTCTCTCAACCACTGTGGAGAGATCTAAAACCAGCTGTAACAAGCTTCTATGTACGGGAACTGGTCTGGATGCCCTGACTTTACAGGTTACCTTGTGCCATACCTTTGAAACAAGGGACCTGTCCAGGCTTCCTTCTGATGGCCAACCTACTTCTAATGCTGGCCAGTCTATTTTACATAAAGTTCTAAGTTTTCCTGGTGTCATAGTACTCCATAGTTTCCTTTAAATCTTTTTTTGAAATTTTTCAACATAGCTCCTAGTAGGGTGGGTTTTCTTGTTCCTGACCCATGCTTCTTTGAGACAAAACACCACACTCACACCGCACGCACACCACAAAACAAAGAACGGGTAAAAAGGGCACACACACACTTTTGCAGTTTACACCAAACCAAAATCAAAACCAAAATCAGAGTATCCAGAAATCCAAGCCAGGTCAAAACAGAAACCAAAGTATCAAGCAATCCAAGTGAAGTCAAAACAAAAACAAAGTGCTGGTACAGGCACACCGTGGGTGATCAGGCCACACTTCCACTCAAATGGAGTGGACAAGTTCCCAAGACCGGTCCTGTCAAGCAATTCAAACCAAGTTAAAACCAAAACCAAAACCAAAGTGCCGATAAAGGCACGCCATGGGTGATCAGGCCACACTTCCACTCAAATGGAATAGGCAAGTTCCAAAGACTAGTCTTACCAAGTTTCAGATGTCTGGACTCCAAATACCATTTCCTTCCCGGTGTTCAGCCACCACGTTGATCTTCCATGGGGGCCTGCCACACACTGCTCTGGTGAGGCATCCCACTGGGGCAAATGCCTACCCGGGAGTGCTCTCAGAATCCGTGTCACTCGGGCTGGTCGGAGTCCCTTGCAGGGATGTTCCACAGGGCAGGCTTAAGCTGCCTAAGGAGCTGCCTCAACTATCCACCAATCACCTCACTTCCCAGTCAGGGAACCAAGAAATGTAGCAGGATGAGCCACAGACAAAACTCCTCAGACACCGAGTTAACGAAGGAAGAGGTTTATTCGGCTGGGAGCATCGTCAAGACTCCTGTCTCAAGAGCCAAGCTCCCCAAGTGAGCAATTCCTGCCCCTTTTAAGGGTTCAAAACTCTAAGGGGGTCCACGTGAGAGGATCATGATCAATTGAGAAAGCAGGGGGTATGTGACTGGGGGCTGCATGGGCCAGTAATCAGAAAGAAACAGAACAGGACAGGGATTTTCACAGTGCTTTTCCACACAATGTCTAGAATCTGTAGATAACATATCCGGTTAGGTCAGGTGTCGATCTTTAACTACCAGGCTTAGGTCAGGCAGGTCCAGGCCTGGTTTTGGGTCTGGTTCCTTGGTTTCGGGTCTAGTTCCTAGCCACCGGGCTACCTGCCTTTAGTTTCGCTTCTCTTTCCTTTTCTGAGTATAAAACAATATAAAACAATATGAGAGGGTCTGTCTCTCTTCTCTCATATTTAAGTCAGATGATAGTTTTAATTTTTTATTTTCCAAGACCATGTAAAACCTCACGAATTCCAGATATTCTGTTTTACACAGAACTTCTCCTGTTGATGGACACTGTTTCTTTCTAGTTACATTTCCTTATAAGATTTATATCATTTATTTTCACTTAAATATTTAATACAACTGGAAGTATTTCTTTTCACTTAAGTATTTAATACATCTGGAATTAATTTTTCTATGTAGAGTAAGATAGGGGTTCAATTTTATTATCTTACCAATGGGCAGAGTGCTGTACCAGCACTACTTATTAAAAAATACCAAATGTTATGTTTTCTCTTCTTGCATACTGTTGAATTTTCACAATTAAATTAGACTTGGTTGTTAGATTTGCCTAGGAGGGAACTTTCTGGCCCTCTGTTCTATTCCACTGTGCTATTTTCCATGCTGCCTTTATAGTGTTGTAATATTTGGTAAAATCAAAATATCTTAAAATCAAAATTCCTTAGTCTTCTATTTTTTCTACTTTCTTATTCTTTAAATATGTGTCCTTCCTTATGAATTTTAAGATAATTTTTTCCAACTCCATTAAGAAGTTTTTCCATTAGAAAGCTAATTGTAATTTAAATTCACAGATAAGTTTTTGGAGAACTGACATTTAAGTTACCTCAGCTTTCCCAACTCTAGAGCATGCTGCGTGTTTCTGTGGGCTCAGCTCTTTCCTGTTCCTCCTAAGTTAGCAGGCACAGTGGCTTTCTTGTCAAATTTGTCTCCATTTGTAGAGATTTCTTTTCACTTTTGGAATAAAACATTTCATCTTACATGTTTGTTTCCAAATCTTAATCATTATTGAAGTGAAAACTACTGGTTTTATGTAAGTATTAAATATCTATTTGTTTTACTAAATTTTACTTATTATTTTCTTTTTATTTTTTTAAACACAGCCTCCCCCTGTCACCCAGACTGGAGTGCAGAGGTGCGATCTCAGCCCAGGGCACCCTCTGTCTACCACCCCCTGGGTTCAAGCAATTCTCTTGCCTCAGCCTTGGGAGTAGCTGGGATTACAAGCACACACAACCACACCTGGCTAATTTTTGTATTTTCAGTAGAGACAGATTTGCCTATGCTGGTTGGCCAGGCTGGTCTCGAGCTCCTGACCTAAGTAATCTGCCCACCTGGGCCTCCCAAAGTGCTGGGATTGGCTGGGCCCGTTGGCTCACGCTTATAATCCCAGGTACTCTGGAAACTGAGGCATCAGAACCACTTGAGCCCAGGAAGCAGAGGTTGCAGTGAGCCTAGATCAGGCCACTGCACTCCAGCCTGGGTGGTGGAGTGAGACTCCATGTCAAAAAAGGCCGGATGCAGTGGCTCGCTCCTGTAATCCCAGCACTTTGGGAGGCTGAGGCGGGTGGATCACCTGAGGTCAGGAGTTCGAGACCAGCCTGGCCAACATAGTGAAACCCCATGTCTACTAAAAATACAAAAATTAGCTGGGAGTGGTAGCAGGTGCCTGTAATCCCAGCTACTCGGGAGGGTGATGCAGGAGAATCACTTGAACCCAGGAAGCAGAGGTTGCAGTGAGCCAAAATCATACCATTGCACTCCAGCCTGGGCGGCAAGAGTGAAACTCTGTCTCAAAAAAAAAAAAAAAGAGACCAAAATGCTAGGATTACAGGCATGAGCCACCACATTCAAAATTAGAACTATTAGTTTTAATAGTTCTAAATTTCTCAGGTTTTCCACATATACAAATATAATCTCAGCAAAAATGGAAATAGTTATGTTTCTAATGTTCCAATGATTTTTCTAATTATTTCAGTCACGTTTCTCATTTTATTTGCTGGAATTGCCAGGCAATGTTAAATATTAATGGTGATTATCTGTTATCCTTCCTTATTTTCTGGCTTAAAAAGAATTTTTGCTTTGAAATCTAGAATATTGACTGTTAGTTTTGTTGGAAAATATTCTTTAATATGTTTAAGTAATTACCCATGATTAGTTTTTATTTTGTCCTTTTCATAGAAACGGCTGTTAATATTTTTAATGAATAGTGTCTTGATATATTCATAAAGTTTTCAACCATTAATCTTTATGTAGAAGAATATATTGATAGTGAGAGTGTTGGCTCACCTGTTATGTCGGCTACTCAGGAGGCTGAGGCAGGATGATTCCTTGAGCCCAAGAGTTCAAGTCTTCCAGCCTGGGCAAAATAACAAGACTCCCACCTCATGTATATGTGTATTGTGTGTGTGTGTGTGTGTGTATCTTAACTCAAGATATTATTAAGTTAATTTAATATTTTATTAAGATATTAATTTAAGATAAATTAAGGTATATATCTTAATATATAAGATATATATATTCTAGGATTATATATATATGTGTGTATGATGTATATATACACACACATATATGTATCTTCCTAGAATAAACCATACTTGGATTTAGAATATTATACAGTTGGTAATTTGGGGATTCTGCTTCCACATCTTTTATTTTCAATTTTTAGTATTTATATTCATCTATAAATAGGTTTATTATTACTGCTTTTCAATGTCTTTATCAGGTTTTGATACTAAAATTAGGCTAGATGATTTTCATTTTTTTCTATAATCTTGAATTATTTACAAATATTAGAGTTCTTTATGGTTAGACTAATTTCAAATTTAAGCCTATCTAATCCTAGTGCTTTTTTAAAATAATAGAATATTAATCTTCTTTCTAATCACTTATTTGGTAACCCATCTATGTTTTGGATTTTTTGGTTCAGTTCTGAAAAAATTGTATTTGCTTTATAATAATCTAATTTTAGTACATAATTTGATGTAATAGAGTTGAATTCATTACTGCATAATCTCACTTATATGCGGAATCTAAAATGCTTACAATGTTTTTGGTCTTTTACAATTTTTCCTTCCTCATTCTTGACACTTAAAATTTTTGTTCTTACCTTTTTTATCCAGTCAGACTTATGAGTGGCTCATCTATTTGCATTTTTTTCCAAAAACCTGCTTTTTTTACTTTCCAGTCAAGTAATTTCAGCTTTTATCTTTATTAATTCCCTCTTCCTAGTTTATTTTGATTTATTCTGTTAGTGATGTTTTTTGAAAGTATTAGAATAACTATAAAATTCTCCCATTTTTTCTTTATTCTTTAGTATAATTATTTATTAGTATAATTTTCTTTGTGTAGAGCTTTTATTATTCCATAGATATTTTTCTTTATTCAAATTGAGGTGGCAAAAGAACAGGCAACAGAAGCAAAAATACACAAACAGGATTGTAAAAGCTTCCACACAGCAAAGGAAATGATTAATAGACTGAAGGGACAACCCATGGATTGGGAGAAAGTGTTTGGAAACCATATATCTGATAAGGGACTAATATCCAAAATATATGAGGAACTCAAACTCAATAGCAAGAAAACAAATAACTCAATAAAAAAATGGGCAAAGGACCCAAATAGATACTTCTCAAAAGAAGACATGTAATGGACCAACAGATATATGAAAAAATGTTTATCCCTAACTACAGGAAAATGCAACTCAAAACTATATATGTTAGAATGAATCATTGTTATCCAAAAGACAAAACATAACAAGTATTGGCAAGGGTGTGGAGAAAAGGGAATCCTTGTGCATTGTTGGTGGGAATGTAAATTGATGCAGCCATCAGGAAAAACAGTATGGAGGTTCCTCACAAAAAAAAAATATATATATATATATAATTACCATATAATCCAACAATACCACTCCTGGGTATATATTCAAAGCAATTGAAATCAGTATGTCAAAGACGTGTTTGCACTCCAACATACTGCAGCATTATTCGCAATAGCCAAGATACAGAAGCAATCTAGCTGTCCATTTTCAGATGAATGGATAATGAAAATATATATGTACACAATGGAATACTATTCGTACTATTCAGCCTTTAAAAGGAAGGAAATTCTGTCATTTGTAACAACATTGATGAACTCAGAGAACATTATGTTAAGTGAAATAAGCCAAGCATGGAAAGACAAATACTGCATAATCTCACGTATATGTGGAATCTAAGAAAGTTGAACTCATAGAAGTAGAGAGGAGAATGGTGGTTTTCAGAGGCTGGGGAAGAGGAATGGATGGGAAAAGGGGAGATGTGGGTCAAAGGGTACAAAGTTTCAGTTAGGAGGAATAAGCCTTAGTGATCTATTGCACAGAACGATGACTATAACAAATAATGATGTATTAGATACTTCAAAATTGCTAAGAGAGTAGATTTTAAATGTTCTCACCACAAAAAATGAAAAGTATGAGAGGCAATTTATGTTAATTAGCATTATTTAATCATTCCACATTGTAAACATATAGCAAAATATCACATTGTACCCCACAAATATGTACAATTTTTGCTTGTCAATTTAAAATAAAATTTTATTAAACTTTTTAAAAATTGAGATAAAATTTACATACAGTAAATGCCAAGATGGTAAGTGTTCAGTTCAATATGTTTTAACAATTATAGACACCCATATAACCCTACCCAAAATAAGCATAGAGCATTTAGGCCCCACAAGTGTTCTCCATGTCATTTCTAGCCAATCCCTCATTACACCACACCAAGTGCAAACGATGCACGATTTTTTTTTTTTTTTTCCCCTTAGCTAGTCTGGGTTCTTGTCTCACAACCAGAAAGAATTAGGCATGCAGACGCATGGAAGGGTGAGGAGGGCTGGAATGTATTCAGTGAAAAGAAAGATCTCAGCAAAGAAAGGGGGTCCTGTAAGCAGGTTTCCACCTCCCAAATTTAATACCAGAGCCATTACACATGAGTTGAAGAGGCCAGGCTCCTCCCCTGCATAAGGCATGAATTCCTGGTGGTTCCACCCCATTCCTCCAGTGCATGTGGGTCTCCAGTCTGCTGTGGGCATACCCAGGAAAGACCCCTGTGCAGCGTCCCTTATCTGCACAAAACATCTGGTGTAAATATTTGTGGGGAAGGTTGAAGGTTCTCCAGGGACTCTTCCCTATCTGCCTAGGCCTTTGTCTGCCTCCTGCATCTATCACAACCACTGCTCTGATTTTTGTCACTGTAGATTAACGTTGCCTGTTCTATGAAGTTGTATAAATAGGTTCACATAGAACACACTTTTTTCTGGCTCCTTTTGCTCAATATCATGTTTTTGAGATTTGTCTGTGTCAAGACTTCTCAGCCTTTATTGATGAGTATTGTTCCATTGTATGAATAGACCTCAATTTGTTTATCCATTATCCTATTGATAGCTATTTGGATTGTTTCCAGTTTGGGGCTGTAATGAATAAGGCTGCTATAAAAATTTTTCAAACAAGTCTTTTTGTACACATCAATGTGTATTACTCTTGAGTAAATATTTATGTTAGTGGAATTTCTGGATCGTGGTTTAGATTATGTTTAATTTGATAAGAAAATGTCAAAACAATTCCCTAAAGTGTTTGGACCTTTTTACAATGTCCAAGAGTACACACAATTAGTACTGTCAATCTTTTTGATTTTAGCTGTTCTAGCTGATGTGGAATTTTATCTCATTATTGTACTGATTTACAATTCTTTGAAGATTAATTGTGTTGAGCATGTTCCTATGTATTTATTGGACATTCATTTTTTTGTAAAGTGCGTGTTCATATCTTTTGAATATCAATTAACTATATGTTGTAGATCTAATCTACAACTTTCTATTCTCCACCACTGACCTCTGTGTCTCTCCCTACACAAATATCGCACACTCTTGACTACTGTAGCTTCAAAGTAAATCTTGAAATCATGCAGTAGGAGTCCTCCAACTTTGTTCTTTTTTAGAATTATTTTGGCTGTTCAAGATCCTTTGCATTTCCATAAAACACTTCAGCATGAGCTTACCAATTTCTTCATAAATGTCTGCTATGGTTTTATAGAGACTGAGTTGAATCTGTAAATCAATTTATGAAGCATGGATATACTAATAATATAGAAACTTTCAATCATAAATATGGTAGTATATCTCTATTTGTTTAAATTTTTAATATATCTCAGCAATGTTTTTCAATTTTAAAAATAGAGATCTCACATTTTATTTATATTTATTCCTAAATATTCCTAATTTGTTTGTAAGGTGTTGGGTTTTTTCAAGTATTTTTTGGGCATCTATTGAAATTATCATATGGAAAGTAAGTGGTGAATTACATTGATTGATTGTCATACATTAAATCAATCTTACATTCCTGTGATAAATCTGTCTTGTCAGGATATATCACCCTTTTTATCTCTTGCTGTATTTGATTTGCTAATATCATATGGATAATGCTAATTTTTATTTGCTAATATTATAGGGACATTGTTATGTAATTTTCATTTCTTATACCTTTGTCAATTTGGGGCATTAAGGGTATACTAGCCTCATAAAATACATTTTGAAGGTTTCATTTCTCCTTCATTTTCTGAAAGATTGTGTGTAATATTAGTATTATTTATTCTTTCACAGAATACAGCCTGAAGCCATCTGAGCCTCAAATTTTCTTTGTGGATAGAGTTCTCATTACAAATACAATTTCTCTCATAAGTTCAGGCTTTTTAAATTTTCTGTTACTTCATAGTCAGTTTTGCTAAGCTGCGTTTTTTAAGGAGTTTATCCACTTTAGTCAATAAAGTAACTGGCATAAAGTTATTAGTAAAGTTTAATTGTATCTTCTTTTTTACTATTGATGTTGGTAATGTGTTACCTATTTTCTTGTCAGTTGCCTGACATTCCCCTGGGCAGCACTGAGGAAGTCTTGACACTCCAAATGAAATACCATATGGCTTTGCCACCATAGGAAGTCATGAAGTCACCAGAGATGCTCACAGCTCCCTGGCCAGGGGAGAATGAATGTCCATAACTATTTCTATAGCAGGAGACAGCACCATGCAGTGAACTGTCTTACCAGGTCTCTGATATCCTGCATGCTGGCAGCACAACTGAGCAAATATTTGAGTGATATGAATAAGTTACACTTGAATGGGAAGGCTGTCAGAACTTGGTGAAGCAGAGAGCTTGAGAAAGTGGCAGTCTTCCCTTATCAGGAAAAACAAAAACAAACAAAAACAAAAAAACACTCTCATGTTTTATGAGGAGATTGCCTGCAACCAAAGGCTACCAGGCTGGGGGTTCAAAACCAAGAGGATGAGTTAACAGAAATCCAAACTTGGATAGGGTTGGATGGTCAATCCCTCACACCTGCTCGCTTCCATGCTCTAAGGAGTGTGGACTAGACACAGAAGCCAAACAGGAAATAATAGTAATGGCTGGAGAACTACTAAATTACAGAGTTTCCCAATAAAGCTTGTTTGAAAGATAGAACACAGGCCTGAAGCTAAAACAGGGCTTCCAATCTCTTCCTCCTTGAATTCCAAGCCTACTCCTGGGGCTCTGAACCAGAGGTGCCTGGTTGCTGAAGGGCAGGGAGCTGCTGGAAAATGCAGCCCTGGGCCCTGAGGAGGCCCGAGGTAGGGCACGAGAACTCTGTGTATCACAAGGAGCCTGCTGGAAGCAGGAGTCTTGCGGCCTCCGGATGCACACACATTAAGGAGGAAGCCAGGGAAAGAGGCTGGTGCACATTGCCTTTTTCATATACTTTGTAGGCAACAAGCGCAAAAATTGAGCTAGCCAATTAGCAGCTTCTTTGCAATGAAAGCAGTCGGATCATCTATGCCTGAGGGTAAGGTCATTAGGGAGCAAAACTAAAAATGTTTACTCTAAAACTGCCCCCATCTGCACCATGATACTCACACCCAGGAGAGGAGCAAAATTTCTACTTTCTTCAGGGAAATGTGAAGACAAGAGGAAGTTAACCCCTAAACACAAACTCTGTGCACAAAACCAGCTGTGAAGTCCAGAAGCAAAGCAGCCATCCACCCAGCAACTGTCAGTGGGCTCCTCCCTAAACCAGGAGCTAAGAGCAGAACAGTGGAGGCTCCTGCTCCAACCCACAGCTGAGCACCTTTCATGCACCCCATGCTGAAGCAGCCCCAACCATCTCTGAAACTAAGTGAAACCACCTTTGCAAAATTATAACTGAAGAAATCATGACAGTGAAAGAAATCAGACCTAACTGACTCCATCTTGCTTCTAACCTTTAAGCTGTCCTTGTTCATTCCTGGGCATAGGCTGAACTA
This sequence comes from Gorilla gorilla gorilla, assembly GCF_029281585.2. Lineage (NCBI taxonomy): Eukaryota > Metazoa > Chordata > Mammalia > Primates > Hominidae > Gorilla > Gorilla gorilla. The sequence continues at coordinate 67,391,409 of NC_073231.2, read as the reverse complement.
ACTTTGGGAAGGAATTCAGTTCATGGTTTGACTCTGAAACAAAATTGATAACAGCCCTTTCCTGAAAAGACCGCCTTCTTGCCTGGGGGCCAGTCTGCCTCTGCAGGACTAACAAATTAGCTACAAGATTAGAAATTACAGATTCAGGGTCATGCAGCATATGGCTCCAAGAGTCTGAACCGCCCCAAATTGCTCCTGGGTATAACATCACTATTGTAAAACCTAAGATCAGCACTTGAGATATTTTGCAGACCCTGCACTTGTTAGATCAGCTGACACCACCCAGACCAGTAATCTGGCTCAACTAGTTCTGCCATCCCACCCAGGAATGGAAGACAGCAAGAGAAACTCACTTCGACCACCTATGATTACATATCCAAACTGACAAATCATTATTCCCCACTTTCCAAGCCCCTACCCACCAAATTATGTTCAAAAACTCTGATCCCTGAATGCCTGGGGAGACTGATTTGAGTAATAATAAAACTCCAGTCTCCCACACAGCCAGTTCTGCATGAATTACTCTTTCTCCATTGCAATTCTCCTGTCTGGATAAATTGGCTCTGTCTAGGCAGTGGGCAAGGTGAACCCAAGGGGTGGTTACATAATGAAGTTCAATAATTCCCTCAGAAATGATCCGTAAAATAATAAAGGCACCAAAGACCTTTTTAGGAAGGCTTTTATTCCTTGTAACAGTAGAAAGAATCACACAGTCTTGCAAAATGGACAAGGGAGATTTCCTGAGAATAAAAGGGAAAGGTTAATCCCATTGACCATGGCAATTTGCTGAACGATTTGGAAACTGGGTGATATGGTAGAAAAGAGCAGGACTGAAACAAATAATGGACTACAGTTGGGTTCTGATTCCACTTTAACTTGCTGTAAAGCCTCATCCCTTGTTTTTCTGGAGATTCTCTTTTTCTGCTTCACTGATTTATATTTACATTAAAATCAAATGAGGCCATATTTCTGAAATCACATTGTCCCTACATGGTCATCACAATGAGTCTGTAATGTGACTGAAAGACAGCCATGGATACAGGTAGAGGATATCTAACTAGGGTTGCTTAAATGTGAAGACTCAGAAATTTAGGAAGAGGGTAAATTACCACAGGAGGCTGCAGATCATGCCATCTATGGAGGCACAGGCCCCAGGAACCAGAATTTGCTTTGGGAAGTAAAGCTATGGATGAACATGCCTTTGTGGACTGGGGATCTCACCAAAAGGGAGAGGCTCTCCAGTTGCCTTTGCCATTCATGTGCAGGGCAGGGTCATATGCCCACCCACCTCCCTTCACTGCTGCCCCAGACCAGCTGTTCTAGAGACTCTGACTTAGCTTAGGCTGCTGTAACAAATCCATAAGCTGGCTGGCTTACATTTATTTCCCAAGTTCTTGAAGCTAGAAATTCAAGATTGGGGTGCCAGCATGGTTGGGTTCCAGGGAGGACCTCTTCCTGGCCCACAGATGGCTGTCTTCTTGTGTCTTCACATCATGAAGAGCAGAGGGAGAGGAAGCAAGCCTTCTCAGGTCTCTTCTGATAAGCGGACTCATCCCATCATGAGGGCTCCAGGTCTATTAGCCAATCACCTCCCAAAGACCCCAGCACCTAATGCTATTACATTGAGGGTTAGGATCCCAATGTATAAATTGGGGGGAGAACACAAACATTTGGTCCATAAGACAGGCAGTCTAGGATCTGTAAATAATGTGAACATTTCTTAGTGTTTACTGGGAGACTGGGTGAAGCAAAGCTTGATTTTTGAGGCTTATTATTTCTCAGTAGACCTAAACTTCAGGCTGGCCTGAGATCTACCTCAGCAGTAGTGAATAAAAAGCAGAGGGATCCTATCAGTTCGCAGGCACAGTCTGAATCTTACTTGCGAGCTCATCAGGCATTCAATTCAGTCACTCAATCAACAACTGCTTAATGAGTGAGGCCCAGGTGCAGCCACTGCATTGAGTACCCATAACAGATGTGGTGGCTTGCCAGGGAGGGAAGGAAAGGGGGTATCTATAACATACTGATCCCTTCTGCTAGAGAATTTGGAGATTGTGTGGTGGAAATATAACCTTATTCAGAATGGCCAAACAAGCTTGTATATATTTACTGATTTTATTTAATACTTAACTTTGAATATCTAGAAGCTTGGGGGAAAAAAGTTTAGATGTTGAAAAGGTAGGCCAGGATCAAAGTATAGATACATTCTTAGGACAACTGGAGAAAATTCAAGAAATTCCTTTTTCCAGTTTATTCATTTGACATCATAATTTCATGTCTTTTCTATGCCTGACATCATTGCTAACCACGGGAAATGCATGGTACATATTAATTGCATAATACCCAGTGGAGTGTCTGGCACGCAGCGAAGAAGAGATACTGTTAGTAATTAGCAGTATTTTTGCACCTATTGTAGGCCAAATAAGTATTTTCATTGATCAATATGTAAAACCATTCAGTTCCTAGCACCAGGAAAAGCAACTAACCTCTCTCCCAGGCAATATTCCAGGATAGGCTGCCAGTTGGACTAAGGAAGCCACTCCTGCGGAACCCTGGGAGATCTCACACTGATTTTTTTTCTTTCCACTGCTCAGCTATAAGGTCTGATCAAAATAGATGATCTTCTTTGAGACCTAATTCCGTCATATTATGGGAGCTGAAAAGATTTCAGCTCTAAACAGGTATCCATAAACATTTAGGCAGGAATACGTGAGACTCACAAGTCCCAAATAGACTTCCTACGATTCTAAGCCTAGTGAAGTTGGTAAAACCAGTCCTGGGCAGAGGTTGGAACTTCTTGAAGGGCTGCTCCACTCTCTCCAATGCTGGGGGTATTGGTCACTCACTGGCCACCCAGCCTCCATTTGCCCACCTCAGGTAATGGCAACCTTGCTTTGCTTCTGATAGGGCAAGTCACTGTCTGATTTGCCCACCTCAGGTAATGGCAATCTTGCTTTGCTTCTGATAGGGCAAGTCACTGTCTGAATTTGCCCAGGACCTGAGGGTTTCCTAGGATGCAGATATTTTTGGTGCCAAAACAGGACAGTCCCAGGCAAATCAGAAGGCAGGACACTGTGATCGTGAGACACCCTATTCCCTGCCCTCATCTATGTGAGCTGGCAGGTTTGGCTCTGCTCCCAATCCAGAAACTTCTAGGGCTTATTTCAGCTATCTTTCACGAACTTGAAATATTTTATTGTGTTGGCTACGCCCTGAGAAGATGGAGTGTCTAGAGCTGCTGGGGCCAACTTGCTGTGCTATCTGGGAAATTTTGAAATGGAGCCAAAAAAAAAAAGAAATGGAGACAGAGAAACCAGCCACTTGTGACATCATTTGAACACCCACATCAATCCACCCTTCAAACGAGACCACCTCTTGTATGAAGAGCTATAGTACCTTACACATATCCCCTCGTGTAAGTCGATGTGGCTAAAAGGGAATTTCTAGATTTTTCTCACTGCTACCTAGTCAGCATCTGATTAGTCCAGTATAAGGAAACTGCTAGATACACTCCCAGCCCTCAAGGAGTTCAGCATTTATTTGGGCCACAAGACAGAAAAAAAAAAAATTCGAATCCTGGGATGGCATATGACAAGAGGTGCCATTAGTAAGTGCTCTTCAGTTCTGAGAAAAGCAATCTGGTCCGTGAGGATCTAGGACATTAGTGAGCTGGTCCTTAGAGGACAGGTAGGCTTCCACCAGTGAGAGGGATAGGGGGCCACCAAATGGAGGGCCTAGTGGGAGCCACTTATTACCTACAGCAGCAGGCAGTCACTATTAGTCATGTTCCCCCTGCTGGAGTGGAAGCCCCTGAAGACAGAAGATTCGTCTCTCCCCGTACCAAGCAGAGTGCCTAGGACAAGACAGGTACCCAAAAAAGACAATGTGTTTGCACAGTCTTCTAAGAACATAAAGTAGATACATAAACTAGAGCAGAGGTTTGATGTGAGATACAGTTGAATGATTATTGTTTTGAATGAAACTCTATCCACTTAACTGGTCACTACCCCAGCAGCTAAGAGGCCTGGACAGCAGGGGATCCACCTACATGGGTCCCTTCCAGGAGGCCTTGCCCTCAAGGTACGGGATGGGGACCTGGCTTCAAAGACACAACTACAATATGAAAGTTTAAGTGTTTTTAGTATTTACAGACCCTCAGGGATAGAAGGCAAGCCTAGAGACCACACACACACAGGGGATCAGGGAGCACAGATAGGGAGAGAGAGAAGAAACCCATGGCCCAGCACCTTTCTTGGGTCCAGGGTGTTATCTAAACAGGTTTCCTGGGGAGCTTTAATTGGTAGGTTGAAAGCAAGCAGGCATTAGTTCTAGTAGGTCATGCTGGGCTGAGAGGTGGTCACTTTGAGTTCTTGTGCAGATGTCTGAAGAGCTTCTTTAAAGGAAGCAACAGGAAACCGGGGAGCCCAGCCTGCTTAGGTGTCTCTGAGAGAGATATTTCTAAGTTTTACTTCTGGCCACCAGCAAGAGCCATTCTGATGGGGAACAGTATTGGAAACTGAGTCAAGGGTGGACTGAGCCCTGCTTCTGGTATGAGAAAGCTAAACTTATATTTTACAATGGATATAACATAAAATTATAAATGCTCACTTCAGTCACCTCCTCAGTTCTTCTGTTTTCTTACCAGCTTTTATTTTCTTAGTAACATCGGTCATTCTCTATAACTATTTGTCCCCACTAGAGCATAAGTTCCACAAGGCCAGGGTGACCTTATCCACCAGGCAGAGGCAGGGGAGGAGGGAGTATGGACTCTGGGCCAGGGCTGCTTTGGTAGGAAAGCTGGCTGTGCCTCTTAGGATGCAATCTGGAACAAACTATTCATGCTGTTTGTGCCTCAGTTTCCTCATCTGTTAATAGGGGATAATATTGGGCTTTTCCTCACAGTTTGTCATGCAAGTAAATCGAGTAGGTCACTTAAAAGTGCCTGGCACATAACAGACACTCCACAATTGATAGCTATAGTTATGGCTAGTTATGTTCATCCTTACTCCTCCTGCACCTAGAAAAACATCTAGCAGATAATTCATGTTCAGGCAATATTCTTAATTTGAATGAATGAAAAAAAGAGTAAATGGAGTTCAGGTTAAGGAATTTCTTGAATGTAAGTCAAAGAGTTATGAAATACACCATGCTGATCAGTGGGTTTCAACAAAGTAGATTTACATGAAGGTCCCAAGTACACACACTGTTCCAGGGGCAGAATGATGGATGGGGGACATTTTTAATATGGCTTGAAAAAGTTCCCATGTGACTATGATGGACACACCATGCCTTACCTTAAAAATCATTGCTGTAAACCAAAACGGGTGATAATACAGAGGAGCATGATGAAAGTAGGGCCCGGAAACATTAATCCAACATTGGCACAGAAGATTCAATGGCAGAGAGTAAATCAAGAGTAAGGAGAAGAAAGTGAGCTGGCCTAGATACTATGCGGAGGATGTCCCTTCCCCTAAAAGCAACTAGATGCTTCATAAAATAAGTGTTTTATTTACTTGCTGGGCTTACAGAAAGTTAATTAAAGAAAAAAAAATTAGAAGGCTCAGAATTTTTTTTTTTTTTTGAGATAAGGCCTTGCTCTGTTGCTCAGGCTAGGGTTCAGTGGCACAATCATGGCTCAATGCAGCTGCGATCTTCTGGGCTCAAGCAGTCCTCCCACCTCAGCCTCCCAAGTAGCTGAGACCAATAAGCACACGCCACCAGAGCTGGCTAATTTTTTTTATTATTTGTAGGAATGAGGTCTCCTATGTTCCTCAGGCTGGTCTCGAACTCCTGGGCTGAAGAAATCCTCCCACCTTGGCCTCCCAGAGTGCTGGGATTATAGGCATGAGCCACTGTGCCCAGAAAATATCTTAGCCTTGGTCCAGAAAACAGAGGCTAAAGAAAGGATTAAGACACAGATATCAGAAGAGGCCAACTGCATACCTTATGCCATTTGCCCTGAATTGAATGCTTGATGAGCATTCAATTGCCTGATATCCTCTACCTGTATCCATGGCTGTCTTTCAGTCACATTACAGACTCATTGTGATGACCATGTAGGGACAATGTGATTTCAGAAACATGGCCTCATTTGATTTTAATGTAAATATAAATCAGTGAAGCAGAAAAAGAGAATCTCCAGAAAAATAAGGGATGAGGCTATACAGTAAGTTAAAGTGGAATCAGAACCCAAACAGCATGAATTCTGGGTTCCACCAGTGGTTAAGGTCTCATACTGAGGAAAGGAGGAGCAAATCCTGGCTTAAAATCATTAAAACGCTATTGCTTAGTAAGCCAAAATTGGAGGTGTGATTGTTCTTAGAATGACAACCCAGGTAAAGGGTTGCCAATGCCTTCAGTTTCACAGCTATAGAACCCTCTAGTGCTACGAAGGCACACTACAGAAGTCAGACATTTTTGGACAGCCTTTCGATACATCTGTAAAGACTGAAACAACCAAAACATAAGAACGGAATCCCATGTTTGTGTTTATATCTCACATTTGGTTGGACCAAGGAGCAGTATCAGAAAAACTTCAGACTGTTTCCTGGTTACTCGTGAGCACCTCCAACCCACCTTCTCCTGTGTAGTAATTTTTCATCTGCACCATACAGAAAATAATCAAATTCAATCTTTGAAAGCCATCACTTTGGGTTTGTACACAGTACAAGCATTTCTGATAAAAAGTATCATAGATTTGATTCTATCTGACCAAGGCCACCATTGGCTGAAGACAAAATTAATGAACTTTCACAAAGTATCATTTTTAGTTTTCACTACTGATTCTTGTAGAGTTAAACATGGTACCAAAAAATCATTGTCTTTCATGAAAACTTTGGGAATTAAAATGTGCAGAAGCTGGGCCTGTTATTCTAATAGCAGTGTGTATTTTCCTTATTATTTTATCTCAAGGACATGGGAGTCCTTACCGTGCCCCATTATGTGGGGCATCAGACTCTGCCCTGAGAGTGCATGCATGCTGGGTATGATCAGCTGCCAGTGCACACAAATACCAGATTGCCTCTGCATAAACCTTGCTGCTTTTCCAAGAAGCAGATTTTCATTCAAGGTTTTTTATTCTAAGACAGAAAAGATAAAAAACTTCAGTGCCTTTGAGATTCTTAAAGACCATATGAAGAAGCAAAATTCATCAGTTTTCTACTTTTCACATTTTTCATAATTTTGATATGTTATAATAAAGTTATGGAAAACTTTAAGTCAGCAAAGATGACTTCATAAGTTATTTATGGTTTCATAACATCAAAATGCAGCAGCTTGAAGTAAGAGTGAGCATTTCTCAGGATTCTGTTGGTAGGTTGATATTCCTTCTGCTGTGTCATCCACCAGCACAGTGGGGTCCTGATGGCCTGTTCTGGCCTCTCTCACATGTCTCAGGGGCTGGTGGGGATGGCTTGTCCACATGCTCCACCTGCTCCTTACAAGATGCTCTGATGGGAGCACTTCAAGACAGTGAGAGGCAAGTTGCAAGGTCTCTTGAAGCCTAGGCTCTGCAATTTATGTGATGCCACTTCTACCACATTCTGGAGTCAAAGCAGGTCATAGAGCTTGCCCTGAGTGAAGAGGTCTCCTAGACATCACCTCTTCATGAAAGAAATGGCAAAGTCATATTTTGGAGAGGCATGCATGAAGAACAGAGGGGTTTTGCACCCATCTTTGTAACCCATCTGACCCAGGTTTCCCTCTGACCACAATAACTCACAACTGTCCTGTGAACATACTCACCTCTTCCCCAGGGCAAACACATTCACCACTTCCAAAGACCCCCAAATCTCATCCAGTCGGGCCCAACTTCCATGATCTCTGTCCTGCAGTAGCGGGGACAAATGCAAATGAGAGGCCTCCTGGGGTGGCTCCTTGGATGTGGCCCTTCATGGTCCAGAGACCTGAGAACTGAATAGCCAAGTTATCTGCCTCTCACAAACACAAGTTAAACAGAAGACACAGGGCAGGAAATTCCCAACAGACACTCCCATTCCAAAGGCGCAGAATAAGGAGTTACATAGCAACCACACTGCTCTACAGTAATTCCAGTCCCAGTCATCAGCTGTCGTTGGGGTCTCCCATTCTGTAGGAACACAGATTTGAGCCTCATTCTGCTCCATGGAAGTCATTCTCTAATCCGTTGTTCTCTATGCTTAGCTCCACCTTCTGAGACATCTTTCAACAGGAAATGGACCATGTCTGTAGCTAAGTAGCTTTCTTAGACTACTCTCGTTACATAAAAATTTGGGGTTCTGGAAGCTTCTTTTCAAATGTTTTTGCCTTTTTAGTCCAATTGGGCCATGCTTTCATTCATATGACTCTCTTACAACTTTGTGGGATTCACTCTATGCCCCAAATTTCATAACCATACTTATTTTTGAGACAGACTTCTTTCAAATTTTGGTCTGTTGGATTGCTTTGGGAAGACACTCTTAAGAGTTTTAGAAGCCCTTTTGTCTTCTAAGAGGGTCTGGCATGACATTAAATCTTTCTGAGGTATCAGAAGTCCCCTAGCCACAACTTTGATTTTATGTTTCTTTACCCTGAGGCTATTTCTTACTTTTAAGAACCTTTTGTCAGTTGGAGAGACTGAAAATGTGGTAAATGAGAAACAGTTTTATTTTCAACCCAGCAAGTACTATCTCTTCTTTATTTTCTCAAAATTTTGTTTACATATCAAACAGTTCTCTCTATAGCTTCTTTATAGTATTGTGCATGTTGTCTTACCTACACAGAACTGCCCAACTGGCCTTTTCAACATTTTGTCTAGAGATCTCCTTAGCCAGACACAGGAATTCATTAGGAACATGGCATTTCCTATCTTCCAGTTACTGCAGGTGACATATTTGCCAGTTATTCCCCCACTACATAACACAGGTCACCCTTTTCCAGCCTCAAAAAGTTATTTTCTCAGCCATGCGTGGTGGCTCACGCCTGTAATCCCAGCACTTTGGGAGGCTGAAGCAGGCACATCATGACTTTAGGAGATCGAGACCATCCTGGCTAACATGGTAAAACCCCATCTCTACTAAAAATACAAAAAATTAGCTGGGTGTGGTGGCGGATGCCTGTAGTCCCAGCTATCGGGAGGCTGAGGCAGGAGAATGACATGAACCTCGGAGGCAGAGCTTGCAGTGAGCTGAGATTGTGCCACTGCACTCCAGCCTGGGTGACAGAGTAAGACTCTGTCCCAAAAAAAAAAAAAAAAAAAAAAAAAGTTATTTTCTCACACCAACAGTCCTAATTGCCACCTCATCACTTTTCTAGCATCACTCACTGTCCAGTCCTAAAAACAATGACACTTGCTTTACATTTTCTTCAGTAGCACCCTACTCATGGTACTAACTTTGGTATCAGTTATCTATGGCTATTTGGAATAATGAATATTACAAAACTTAACAACTTAAAACAACTATGGTATATGATCTGGTGGTTACAGTTTCTGTTTAGGGTGATGCAAAAGTTCTGGAAATAGATCATGATTATGGCTACACCATATAATGAATGTAAATAATGCCTCTGAATTGTACACTTAATGGCAAATTTTTTGTTAATATGTATTCTACCACAATAAAAAAATTGTTAGAGATGTTAACAGTAGAGGAATGGATATGTAAACTATGGAACATCATTCAATTGAATACTGTGATCTTATTAATATGATTACCATTTAATTAATCCTTAGGAAGCCATTAAAATCTTGTAAAAGAATACTGAGGTAGAAAATGTTAACGATATTGTAACATCATTCTGTGGGTCTCTAAAGCATATATAAATACAGAGAGATTTATTTTAAGGAATTGGCTCATGGGATTGTAAGAGTTGGCAAGTTCAAAATTTGTAGAACAGGCCAGGAGGCTAGAAACTCAGGCAAAGATTGATGTTGCAATCTTAAGTTTAAAATTTGTAATACCAGATGGTAGGCTGGAAACTCAGGCAGGAAACCTCAGCATTTGTTCTTTAGGCTTTCAACTAATTGGACAAGGTACACCCACATCATCAAAGGTAACCTCTTTTACCTAATGTCAACTGATTCTAAGTGTTACTTCTAAAAGATACCTTCACAGCAACATTTAGTGTTTGACCAAACAACTGGGCACTATAGCTTAGCCAAGTTACACGTGAAATTAACCGTTACAGATAGAATACTGAATTTTTTTTAAAAAAATGCTACAAAACAATATATATGATACACCATCTTTTAAAATGTATGCACATATACATATATGTTAATAGAATACTGTAAATGTTTATCTTAAAGTAGTAAGATTATAAAGTATTTTATTTTGCCTTTGTGCTTTTCTGTGTTCTTCAGCTACGTGCATAGAATTTGTATTTGGTTTACAATTACTAATAAAAGTTAGCTTTTTAAAATTATGTAAAGCATTAGAAGATTGTTATGACAAAATATTGAGTGAAATAGCAGAACATTCTTGTTGCTTCTTGAGTGATGGATGCAAGAGAGAAAATTTCCCTACTTTTTTCCTCATCCGATTTTATTTAATTGGCACATATTATTTTTTATACTGAAAACATTTGAAAACTTTTTAATAACATGGAAAATGATTGTGATATACTCAGGTGAAAAGAGCAAAATTCAGAATTGTATATACAATAAGATTATAGCCTAGTTAAAAACATGTATAGAAAATAGTATGGGCCAGGCACGGTGGCTCATGCCTGTAATCCCAGCACTTTGGGAGGCCGAGGCAGGCAGATCATTTGAGGTCAGGAATTCGAGACCAGCATGGCCAACATGGTGAAACACCATCTCTACTACAAATACAAAAATTAGCTGGGTGTGGTGGCAGGCACCTGTAATCCCAGCTACTCCAGAGGCTGAGGCATGAGAATCCACCGAACGCGGGAGATGGAGGTTGCAGTGAGCCGAGATCAGGCCACTGCATTCCAACCTGGGCAATAGAGTGAGACTCAACCTCAGAAAAAAAAAAAAAAGAAAAAAGAAAAAGAAAAATAGTATAGAAAGAAGTACATCAAAATATAAACAAGGATTATATTAAGATTGTGGGGGCCGGGCGCGGTGGCTCACGCCTGTAATCCCAGCACTTTGGGAGGCCGAGGCGGGTGGATCACGAGGTCAGGAGATCGAGACCATCCTGGCTAACACGGTGAAACCCCGTCTCTACTAAAAATACTAAAAAAAAAAAAAATTAGCCGGGCGTGGTGGCGGGCGCCTGTAGTCCCAGCTACTCGGGAGGCTGAGGCAGGAGAATGGCGTGAACCCAGGAGGCGGAGCTTGCAGTGAGCCGAGATCGCGCCACTGCACTCCAGCCTGGGCGACAGAGCGAGACTCCGTCTCAAAAAAAAAAAAAAAAAAAAAAAAAGATTGTGGGTTGATGAAAAAGATTTTTTCTATTTATTAAAAAATGTTTCTATAATGTGAATATTACCTATACAATTAAAAAGAGTTTCCTGGCAAACATATGGTAATATGCCTCAGTGGACTCTCAAGATTTTGTAAACATCGACTTATTTGTAACTTGCCCTTAAGTGGATCTGTGGTGATAAGCCAGCTTATTCTAATCATATCACCCTAGTATTTTAGGAACATGCATTGGCTCTTCTTTATAATTAGATAGGCCAAGTTTTCAGCTGGGCAGTCTTCTCAAATAACTGTGTTATAAGAAATACTTTTTAATCTCTAAGCTTTACTCATTATTACAATGAGGCTACTAATAGCTATAGTGATTGTTAAACAAAAGCACTTAAACAATACCTGTGTAAATGTTTGTTGCTCTTATTGCTTCCATGTGCCTGCTTCCTGAACTCTTTTTATTATAGCACTTTAAATTGTGGTAACAATATGAACCTATAGCTTCAAAGGCATATAAAGCAGTAAGTATATTTCTTGCTCAGCAAACATTCATAGCAGGAGTTTCATTGGCTAAGGTGGCTCTCTTTCAGGTGATCATTCAGGGACACAGCCTCCTTCCATCTTACAAGCATTTCTCAACTCCCAGGGTGTCACTGTCATCTGCAGCCAGCTGGCAGAAAAGGACAGCAAAGGACATTCATGGAGGGTTTGTATAGCAGTCATGGAAGTGGCACACATTCTGGGAAATAGCCCCCCATGGAAAATGTAATCCAACTGTGGACCTGCAGAAAGCTTTCTGCCACGTTTCCTTAACACTTTGTATCTTTCTCATTTGCAGTTATGTGTATTTGTCTCATCTATCTGAAAGGATATGAGCTAAGGGGATTGCCTCATGCAGTGCATCTTCTTTGGTGCATATATGATGCTGAGTGGATGCGCATGTGCTGAGTGGAATAATGCCCCTACTCTGAAGCATTCCTGTTCTGAGGCAGGGATTGACGTTAACACTAAAGACAGTTTGCCTTTTTTTTCCTATTGTTAAATCCACAATCATCTAATTATGAAAAATGTCAATAATAAAAAAGAAACAAAATGTAAATCTAGTTAAACATACATTATTGATATTCACAGGAGAAAAATATCTGGCAGCTATGGCTTATAACTGGAAAATTAAAACACTGAAGAGAAACTGGCAAATGCTTTCTCCTTGGGAACTGGCATTTCTGCAGCCAATTAAAGAAGAAAAGCAAAGTGAAGTTCAATAACAAACTCTTCTCATTTTATTAGAAATCATCAAAGACTGAAAAAATATAAAGAATTTTTGTGTGTGAACCATGCAACAAAACCCGGGTGCATATCAAAATAGTTTCCATTATAACTCCCCAAATAAATAATTATTTCATTATGTAAGTGCTAGTTTCAAATTTATTTTTCCATTTTGTATTTTGTCTTCTTGAAATTAAATTGGCCGGGAGCGGTGACTCACGCCTGTAATCGCTGCACTTTGAGAGGCTGAAGTGGGCAGATCACCTGAGGTCAGGAGTTCCAGACCAGTCTGGCCAAGATGACAAAATCCCACCTCTACTAAAAATACAAAAATTAGCTACAAAAGAATATATCCAATGAGGATGGTTGTGGTGGCTCACACCTGTAGTCCAAGCAGTTTGGGAGACTGAGGCAGGAGGATTGCTTGAGTCCTGGAGTTTGAGACCAACCTGGGCAACACAGTAAGACCCCATCTCTAAAAAAAAAATACAAAAATCAGCCAGGCATGGTAGTGCATGCCCATGGTCCCAGCTACTCAGAAGGCTGAGATGGGAGGATCACTTGAGCCCAGGAGGTTGAGGCTACAGTGAGCTGTGTCTGCCACAGCACTCCAGCCCGGGCAATGGAGCAAGGCCCTATCTCAAAATGAAAGAAAAGAAAAGAGAATATGTCCAACAGTGTGAATCAGACATGGAGGAATAAGGCCTTTGCCAGGTACCTACCTCAGTGCTAACTAGATGCTATTGACCTAAAACCCATGATTTATAAAAATCTTCAAACCAAATTCTTCGTTGAAGTTTAACAAGTATCTACAAAGTACATCCCAGTCCTTCTTGTCATCCTGCTGAAAGCCGAAATCTGAATATTTCTGGTTGGGGGTCTTCCCATTTTTGAAAACCCCCACCCTGGACAACACCCATACCACGCTTTGCAGCTCAGGAGGCGGGTGTCCTCGGGAGAGAGGACTTGAGACTGTGAGAAGCAGAAATAGAAGATGGCTCGGTGAGCAAGGAAGCTAATTACTCAGAGCAGATCAGGTAATAGGCTTACCAAAAAAATGACTGCAAAAGTCTCTTTTCACTCACTTCAGTGTTCATGATGAAAGTTTTAACAGCAATTCAAAAATTCAAAACTCATATTCTAAAAGTAGAAAAAAGCAAAGCCTGAATAAAACTCCCAGTCACCCTCCCCACATGAAAACAAGACAAATAAGCAGAAGGATAATAATTATAAATCAGATGTGAAACCTATCAACCCCATAAATTTTATTTTTTTAATTATGTGATTCTTTCTTAGTACAATGTACAGTCAGCCTAATTCAAAACCAAATGGCTATAAAATCCCAAGCCGTGACCATAAAAGTCTGTTAAATAAATAGCTGATTTATCATCCATTGGTTGGAAAGTTAAATATTTGCTTGTCAGGGTTATGACAGTTTAAATGTCATTTTCCCTTTGGAAGATACAATTCAACCATAATTTATTTTCCATTTACATTTTTAGATTATTAATTCAGAAGAAACATGAGTGAAGACTTAACTAATTTTAAATAATCAGGTGTATGTCTATAAAATAAACATGTGTCCCCAACATATAAAGATTAAAATTGTATCTCATTTTTTCTTTCTTTTCAGCTTTGATATATAATTGACATATAAAATTATATATATTTAAGGTATAAAATGTGATAATTTGATAGAGGTACACATTGTGATTACCACAATCACGTTAGTTAACATGTCCACACCTCACACTGTTAGGATGTTCTGTTCCGTTTTTGGTAAGAACATTTAAGATCTATTTTCTTAGCAAATTTCAAGTACACAATACACTATTGTTAACAATAGTCACCAGGCTGTATATCAGCTCTCCAGAGCTATTCACCTTGTAACTGAAGGTTTGTTGGCCAGCATCTCCCATTTTCCTGCTCCCCAGCCCTGCAATCTCTGTTCTACTGTCTGTTTCCATGAGTTTGTTTTTTACGTTCCATCTGTGAGTAGGGTCAGGCAGCACTTGTCTTTCTCTGATTCACGGATTTCACTTAGCATGATGCTCACAAGGCCTATCCCTGTTGTCTCAAATGGCAGGGTTTCCTTCTTTTTTACTCATTCATGATTTTTTAGAGCCACAAAATCACCCATTTTCTCTTGAACCTCAAATTTTTAGATGCTCTCTATCCTTGGAGGATGGACAGCCACCTAGATGACGTGGTCCAGTAGTTCCTCTCTCATGGCTCCAAACCCAAACACATATAACCTTCCACAGCGGAGTCTGAAATTCCAACTTAGAGATGCATTCCCTTGGTTATGAGTTCTAAATAACCAATAGTTATTTAAAATCATTTGGGAATTTTATGGTTCTAAAACACTAGAGCTTGAAAGATCACTTTGCAAATCAGGAAAGTGAGAGGCCTGGAAGTATCTGGGCCAAGTCGCATGACTCATGACAGGTAAGGACTGGAATCCTGTTCGCCTCATGCTCATCACCAAGTTCCATGCAGGCACTCAGAATCATACCAAAAGTTTTTTTTTTTTTTAATTAGTCAGTCATGGAGAAAGGCTGTTATGGGGCAAAACTCATCACAATTAAGGTGCTTTTGTTTTGTTTTGTCTTGTTTTGTTGATAGAATGAAAGGCAGGTGGGTGGAGACAGCAGAGAGCAGATAGAGGAACTCCCAGCACCTCAGAAATGGAGGAAGCCTTGGAGAGCACAGGGACTCTTAGGCCCTGGAGGGCTGAGAAGAGAGTCTGAAATCCAGAACTCAAAAGGAGCAGATGGGAATATTCCATGCACATACCATGTTTTTGCTGACATGTTTAAAACACAGGATTTCTTTTTCCTGCTCACTGATTCTTTGTTCATTGGTTTAAATGTAAAATATACCTATACTTTCATTATCCAAACTAATTATTTGTTTCTGGATTACATGCACTATTTGTTTGATTTTGGAGCACTTCTATACTTTGCTCAGTTTTTGTGGTCTGGCAAATATCATAATTTCCCATAGGACAAAGTTTTGGTCTCTACAACTCAAATTGACCTGCTAAATTACTAAATTAAGACAGATTAGCAACTTTGGACATTGGGTAGTATTTAGAGATTTGGGCTTGACTTCTTAAATCTGGATCCTAACACAAACCAAGCATATCATTTTAGACATGCTGTTTTTCTTCTTGGAGACAATATACTCATCTACAGAATGAGGGCATTAGAGTATATAAAATGTTTAATTTTTTCCTACTCTGAATTCTGTGGCTCTGTATAGGACATAAATAAAATGAATGATATGGTAAAGACTGCAGGCCAGTTTCCGTGTTAAGATAAGTTAATTAAACACGTGCATACAATTTTGCTCCCTGCTGAAACTTCTTTAAAACTGCATTCACACACAAAGACACATGTGCTGGATGATGAAGAGAAGATAAGAGACAGCAGCAACAGATGGACAAGTAGTAATTAGCAGCTCAAGAGAACTAAATCCAGCGCCTCCAGAAGAGAAAGCTGAGATCCAAACCAATTTAAATGTCAGAATCCTTAAAAGATGAGAAAGCGGTGGCACCAGTTACCTCTGGAACGAAGGATAAGGGGAAAGGAGGAAAATATAGAGACGGGGCGAAAGTTCCTTGACAGACTTTTAGCCCCCGGGATATCTTTCCTACTCAGTTCTCTTTGGGTGACTGATCTAACCCCACCCCAAAAGTTTAAAGCTTTATTCTACAGTAAAAGTTAAACAAGGAATATCTGATGCCTTGCAAATAAAAGGAGTTGTGTCCTATAGAGACAAAAAGGAGATTAAATGATTATAGGGGTATTAAAAGCTAAATTTTAAATGTCCAGTCTTTTTATTCCTGCATCCTATCTCCTAGGATGCTAGAAGCCAGACCTTTAACTTTTAAGAACACAAGATGCAAAGAGTCTTTCCCACAGACTTTTAACAGAAAAGACCTAGTGAATCAGTGAATCGCCCACTCAAATTACCTTATAATAAACTCAAAATCAATAAGTCACTGCTGTACACCAACATTTCTGGTGAGCTTTTCAGATTCCTCTTAATCATGAGCAGCAAAACAAAAACTACCAGGTTCATGAGAAAAATTGGTAACATAGAGAGCAGAAAAGAAGACAAGCAGAGAAAAGCAATTGTATAAAATTGACATTAAGCAAAAAAAAAATGCATCAGCCAAAAGTTAATGACATCAGAGGTATAAAATAAGATATCACATGCATGAGAAAAACAGGATACTATGAAGAGAAACATACAGAGAATAATAGGCAGCATTTGAAAAACACTTGAGAAGTAAAAGCTCAAAATGAAAACACAAAAAAAAGTTTAAGAAAGTTAAAGGGTAAAGTTGAAGTTCTCTCCAGAAAGTAGAACAAAGAGATAGAATATTGAAGAAAACAAAAAGTGAGAAAACTAAAGAACTAGATCAGGAGGTCCAATATTCAAATAGGAGTTTTGGAAAGAGAGAGCATAGATAGTGCATTAGAAGAAATTATAGATGAAATAACTCAAGAAAGTTTCCCACAACTGAAAGGACCCACCAAATGTCCAACAAAATGGGTAAAGCAAACACACAACAAAAAACATTTTCTTGAAATTTCATAATATTGGGGCCAAGGAGAAAATTCTACAGTCTTCCAGCAGGGGTCGGGGGAACAATTTATATAGAAAGCATGAAGAGTTAAAATAGCTTTGAATGTCTCAACAGCCTAAAGGAAGAAGGTAAATGAGCAACCTATCAAAACACTGAAGGGAAGTGATTTCTAACCTAGAAATCCATATCCAAACTATCAGTGAAGCATGGGGGGTTGCATAGAAACATTTTCAAACCTGCAGAACCTCAAAAAAAAGTATCTCTTTTGGAACTTCTTAAATATCTCCAGGAGAATGCTCATCACCAAGGTGAGAGAAAAAACTAAGAGAGAAAAAGACCTGCAATGCCGGATGCCAGTGGCTCATGCCTGTAATCCCAGCACTTGGAAGACCAAGGCGGGTGGACCACGTGAGGTCAGCAGTTCAAGACTATCCTGGCCAACATGGTGAAACCTCATCTCTACTAAAAATACAAAAATTAGCTGGGCATGGTGGGACACACCTCTAATCCCAGCTACTAGGGAGGCTGCAGCAGGAGAATCGCTTGAACCCAGGAGGCGGAGGTTGCAGTGAGCCGAAATCCCGCCACTGCACACCAGCCTGGTGACAGAGCAAGAGTCCTTGTTAAAAAAAAAAAAAAAAAAACAAACAAAAAAAACCCCCACTAGAATGGAGGAAACAGGGGATTCAATTCAACAGAGACAGAGGCCAAGGCAATCCCCAGGAGGGGAGGAAATCTCACGATGACAGCTTGTCGCCAGCGTGATCAAGAGACAGACCTGTTGAGGCTGGTGTCCCAGAGTGCAGACCTGCTCTCCCATGCATGCCTTCCTGCCAAGGTCACCTGTGCTCCTTTTCTGCTTGGCTCTTTGAAACCCTAAGAGGAAGGCCACAGTGGGCTTAGAAGCTGAATGTACAGAGCACCCCTCCTCCCACTGAAGTTCTGCCCCATGTCACTTTTTGGCCCATGCCACAGCCAGCATCGTGCCCAGTGTTTCCATGCCTGTACTTAGGACCTTGTCTGGTGGCTTCCTGGCAGGCACTCTTCCACACGCTCTGGGATGCTGAGGTCCCACCCACTCTAAAAGGATCATTTATCTGATCCTGGCCATGAAGCCTCTTGCTTCCAAAGCTAGGTGTGTGGTTATTATTCAATTTTTCAAAATAAAACAATATAATGTTGAGAGATACATAGGTGTTAAAACCTATTTTTTAAAGGGAGTAATTGAACCTGAAGATAGGACCATGGTTAACTTGCAGCAAGACAAGATGGAAATGCAAAGGGAGGAGCCTGAAAGGGGGACTCTAGTCCCACCCTCACTGTGGCATTTGTTTTTATATATAATCAATTATATACAAACCAATGAGAGTCAAACTGAATATCACTCTGGTGATCACTTCCAGGTGACTTCTTCCAGCACACTCTATGGAGGAAATTCACTGGACTGCACACTGAAACCATTTCTCTGCTTGGAGGTTACCGTGAAAAACCTACCTTGCTTGTTTTCCCCCGAGAATTGTATTATATAGCTTTCTTATTAAATTTCAAAAAACAAAATCACAGCAGAGGTTTGTATCAAGTAACACCGTTTGCTAAATAAGAAAGACTGTAGAAAGATTGAGTGGAAGGCTTAATAGTGCAAAGAAAATAACTCAACAGTTAATTTATGACCCTTAATTTACTGATCATGGCAATGAAACTAGTCTTCATTTGTAATGTTGATTTATCAATAAGAAATCTTTACTGAGCTGTTTTCATCAGATGGCCTAAGTATGATTTAAAAAGAGTGCCAGAAAATATTGAATTTCATATTATCCTCCACATCAATAGAATACTCTTTAAAATAATTCATAATATCAATATATCAACATATCAATACAGTATAGATGTGTGTATATATGTATACGCGTGTGTGTGTGTATCTATATATATATATATATATATAATGTAATAACACATTTGGAGATGTATAACCAAAGCTAATGCTATGGCCAATTATTATCCAAATGTTAGAGTTACCAGTGAACTGAAATTAGCCATTTCACATCTTGCACACCCACCCCAGAACAGGTCAGGGATGGCACCCCCTGGCATCCTGGAGGCACTGTGCATGGCATAGAAAGGGAAGCTGAGCCAAGAGCACCAAGATGCTGAACCTCACTTTCCCTCACTTGGACACACACTCACTCCCCTTCCAACAGCCCATCCTTCTCCTTATAGAAACCTGTGAGAAGCAAAGCTCACTTCCTCCAGAAAGCTCTCCCAGGTAATGTAACCCAATTCCTTCAGAGAGCACGAACCCTTAGGGGACCTACCACCCTAGCGCCAGAGCTGAGGTCTCCAAAGGTTATGGGGCCAGATGTGATTTGGATGTTTGTCCCCTCCGAGTCTCACCTTAAAATGTGATCCCTGATACTGGGCGTGGCCTGGTGGCAGGTGTCTGGGTCATGGGGGTGGATCCTTATGACTGGCTTTGTGCCATTCTGAAGTTAATGAGTGAGTTCTGGCTCTGTTATTTCCCACGGGAGCTGATTGTTTAAAAGGGCCTGGCACCTCCCCTGCCTCTCTCTTCCTTCCTCTCACATAATGCCTGCTCCCCTTTGCCTTTCCCCATAAGTAAAGGCTTGCTGAGGCCTCCCTAGAAGCCAAGCAGATGCTGGAGCCAAGCTTGTTCCTGTACAGCCTGCAGAACCATGAGCCAAGTCAACCTCTTTTCTTTATAAATTACACACTGTTGGATATTCTTTTATAACAACACAGACTAAAACAAAGCCCAAGCCCTGAGCTTAGGGAGCATGAGCTCAAGCCAGAAAAGGAACTGATGGGGGAAATATGAAAACTCCCCAAGTATGTGAGAGGCTTTCCACTTCCTGGCTACGTGTTTCCTTCTTAAAGAATTAATTAGAGAAAAACTCAAGAGAAAAGGATGAAGATAATAAGGATATAAGTATTTGTGAGTGACTTATAAGGGACAAAGTGCTAGACACATATTACCGCTGCCCCTCACATCCTCCTGTGAGGTCATGTGCTCAGCCCTTAACACTCGGGCAGACGTTAAGGAAGGGAGTTGCTCGAGGTGGTGGGCGAGTGGGCCCAGGAGCCAGGTGTCAGCTCCAGGCCTTTCGCTCTACCCTGTGGAAAGGGCTCCCTCTTCCCAGACACTACTGTCTCTGACATGGAGCAGCACCATCAGATCACCTTGCCGGGTGGATGTTCACACTGCTTCTCTGTATTTGCCTTTCTCTATTCTCTGACATTTTCCTCTTGCTCTTTTTGACCTATTCAAGATTTGAGCCTTGAAAGAGTAGGCATTAAAAAGAAAATGAGACAATTAACCCATTTCGAATACAACTACTGCAGCAAAGTTCAAAAACTGGAATATTTAAGAATCAGACAAGTACAGAGCCTTTGTAAAAAGTGTCATTGGAACTGCAGAATGAGGCTGAGGGAGCTGCCGTCCTCTGACTAAGTCTTTACAGTTGAAAGGAGGTCAGGATGTCTGTGAAGCAAACAAGTGCTCCAAAGGTTTCCTCACTCACTCTTCACCCCTGAACAAATCAGACAGAAAAAAACTTTTAGCTTTTTGGCTCCACCACATCCCTTATTTCTTTCTATGCTCTTGCTCTTGGCAGTGTAAGGGTGGAGAGCAGGAGGGGAGCAAGCTCACCTATGACAATTGAGAGTCACCTCAGGAAACCCACAGATGCAGGGTTGGATGCTTCTTTTTCCTTAGTTCCTGGTGATTGTCTGTACTTGTCTAGGGAAACACAGCTAGATGTGAGAGCTTTTCCCAATGGCTCCATGCATACGTGTGCCCCACAACATGCTCCTCGTGCCAGCTAGCAGGCATGGACCCAAACACATCTTCCCCCTGCCCCTCACATGGCCCCCGGAGCTGACAGCCCAAAGGAATCAGAAGGAACTTCGAGACAAGCCAAAAGGATCCTGGAGGAGAGAAAGTGAGGAAGAAGAGCGAAAGGAGAAAATGAAAAGCAAGGACATAAGAGGAATTAAGCTGCATTAGATGCCATCACATTTGCCTGTTGAAAACTGTGTGGAAAGGAAATTTTTCACCAATCATGGAGATGTGGAGCAATAAAGGGTGAAGGACAGGAACGCAGGAGTAGAGGAAGATAGGGGACCCATGGATTCAGCCACCAAAACTCAGATACCACCCACTGCTGCCCACCTTAGCTAGCTCTATTTGGCTGCTTTTCTTAGTGAAATTGAAAGTGCAGTGCTCACTAGATATACGTTTGAGCAGTTGAGGAAAGGAAGGGAAGAAGGGAAGAAAGGAAGGAGAGGGGCAGGAAGGAGGGAGGGAAAATGAGAGAAGGGATTCAAAATATCAATGACTTTCCTCATAGACATAAGAAAAGCAATCTTAAAATTTATATGGAACCACAAAAGACCTTGAATACCCAAAGAAATCCTGAGTAAAAAGAACAAAGCTAGAGACATAATACTACATGACTTCAGAATTTACTACAAAACTATAGTAACCAAAACAGTGTGGTACTGGCATGAAAACATATACCAATAAGACAGAATAGAGAACCCAGATATAAATCTACGCATTTACAACCACCTCATTTTCTTTTTTTTCTTTTCTTTTTTTTTTTTTTTTTTTTTTTGAGACAGAGTCTTGCTATGCCACGCAGGCTGGAGTGCAGTGGAACAATCTCAGCTCACTGCAACCTCTGCTTCCTGGGTTCAAGCAATTTTGCCACCTCAGCCTCCCAAGTAGCTGGGGCTACAGGTGCACACCACCACACCTGGCTAATTTTGCATTTTTAGTAGAGACAGGGTTTCACCATGTTGACCAGGCTGGTCTCGAACTCCTGACCTCAAGTGATCCACCCACCTAGGCCTCCCAAAGTGCTGGGATTACAAGTGTGAGCCACCGCACCCAGCACAACCAGCTCATTTTCAACAAAGTCACCAAGAACATACAATGTGAAAAGGATAGTCTTTTCAATAAATGGTGCTAAGGAAACTGGATAACTATATGTAGAGGAATGAAACCTCTATCTCTCACCATACACAAAAATCAACTCAATGTAAAGACTTGAATCTAAGACCTGAAACTATGAAATTACTAGAAAAAAAAAACTTGAAGGAATGCTCCAGGACATTCATCTGTGCATAGATTTTGGGGGTAAAACCTCAGAAGCATAGGCAACCAAAGCAAAAATAGACAATTGTGATTACATCAAGCTAAAAAGCTTGTGCACAGCCAAGGAAACAATCAGCAAAGTAAAGAGACCATATACATAATGAGAGAAAATATTTGCTAACTATTTACTGAACAAGGGATTAATAACTAGAACATATAAGGAGTTCAAACAACTCAACAGCAAAATAATAATAATAATTGAAATCAAAATGGGCAAAAGATCTGAATAGACATTTCTCAAAAGGAGACATACAGGTCGGGCAGAGTGGCTCATGCCTATAGTCTCAGCACTTTGGAAGGCCAATATGGGTGGATCACTTGAGTCCATGAGTTCAAGACCAGCCTGGGCAACACGGTGAAGCCCTGTCCCTACAAAAATTCAAAAAATAAAAATTAGCCCAGCATGGTGGCACATGCCTATAGTCCCAGCTACTCAGGAGGCTGAGGTAGGAGCATCACCTGAGCCCAGGAGGTTGAGGCTGCAGTGAGCTATGGTCATACCACTGCACTCCAGCATGAGTGACAGAGTAAGACCCTGTCTAAAAAAAAAAAAATTGCCAACAGATATATAAAAAAAGTTCGACATCATTAATCATCAAAGAAACACAAATCAAAACTACAGGCCAGGCATGGTGGCTCACACTTGTAATCCCAGCACTTTGGGAGCTGGAGATGGGCAGATCACTTGAGGCCAGGAGTTTGAGACCAGCCTCGCTGACATGGCAAAACCCCATCTCTACTGAAAATACAAAAAATTAGCCAGGCATGGTGACACGCACCTGTAATCTCAGCTACTCGGGAGGCAGAGACACAAGAATTGCTTGAAACTGGGAAATGGAGGTTGCAGTGAGCCAAGATTGTGCCACTGTACTCCAGCCTAGGCAGCAGAGCGAGACTCTGTCTAAAAAAAAAAAAAAAAATGAACTACCATCTCACCCCATTACAATGGCTTATATCAAAAAGGCAGGTAACAACAGATGTTGGTGAGGATGTGGAGAAAGGGGATCCCTCATACACTGTTGGTGGGAATGTAAATTAGAAACAGTCTGGCTGTTCCTCAAAAACTAAAAATAGAATTACCATATGATCCAGCAACTCCACTCTGAGTATATAGCCAAAGAAAAGAAATCAAAGAAGGATCTACACTCCCATGTTTATTACAGCAGTATTCACAATAGCCAAAATATGGGCTCAGCCTAAGTCCCCATCAACAGGTGAATGGATAAAGAAAATGTAGTAGATATACACAGTGGAATATTATTCAGTCATGAAAAGAAATGAAGTTCTGTCATTTGCAGCAACATGAATGGAACTGGAAGCCGAGATCATGCCATTGCAAGGTGAAAAGCTCTTAAAGACCAAAAAGGCAGTTTATAACCTCAATACGCTTAGCAAATCTAGTATCTGACCTGCATAATTTAGTTTACCTATTTACATTTTGATGACATCTGCATTTTACCAATAATTTTTAAGGCTGTTTTTATTTCTCAGATTAAAGTCGTGATCTAAACGGTACCACAGCTTTTATCTTCCCTTTAAAAAATATTTGATCCTAGCACTTGTCTTCCTTTGGGCCAATTAATTAGAGCTATTTTTTATGGACATCTCACACACACAACACATATATAACTACACAGACAGGCAGAAGAAAATCCAGCAGCCATAAGATTTTTTCGTTTGCCAATCTCCTAATTGGATTATTGGCCTCCGGAGGGAAGACCTTTGAGTTAGGCTAGGAAAATGTGCGGCTTTTAAGGCATAAGAGGCATAACTGGGAAGCAAAAACAAATTTTGAGAGGGGTCTATCTGCCTTTAATTCCTGGGGTTCCAGGAGAAAAACAGAGGTCTCTCCCTTCTCATGTGTCCATTAAAAGTGGCAAGGCAAAATGGAGAAAAATACTTCACCCGACCAAAAAAAAAAAAACACACACACACACACCTTTTCCCAACAAAATGAGGTCCTAGAAAAGAAAAACATAAAGGCCTTTTAAATATACCTGTGACTTGGATATCCACTTTTAATTAAGCTGGGTGCTTTTTAAGAAAATCTTTTTAAATCCTCTATTACCTGACTTTAACCAGACCAAGCAGACAATATTTCTGACTTTCAAACTTTACTAAAGACTCAGAGAAAGGAAAATCCGAGGCAGTTTGGGAGGGGAAGAGAATCAACAAATAGCAAGGGTCGCACAGACACCAAACCAGAAAGGACTCATTCCCTAAGCCAGGACTGAATCTGGCTGCCATGATAAAATGGGGGAGGCTAAACGAAGCATTGTCACCTGGTTACAGGTCAGGTTCCCAAGGAGGTAAAACAAGATGGAGGCCCACAGCAAAGTTTGCTGCTGACCATACAGAATGCCAGGCAAAGCACACTGGATTGGCTGCAATTTAAGGCCAACCTAACAAATCCTTTTTCATCATTAAAACTTTACAGAGAATATAGACAGTGACAGTTGGGGTCCTGGCCTAGTAAAACATCTTCTAAAAAGCAAAATAGCCTCACTTAAAAGTTAACTCCCGACCCGGCGGAGAAAAGGAAAAGACAGCTTAAATGCAGGGCTGTGTTAACTGCTGACAGGGTGGAGGAAAAAAAAAATGATGCCAGCTGGTCGCGGTGGGTCACGCCTGTAGTAACAGCACTTTGGGAGGCTGAGGCAGGCAGATCACCTGAGGTCAGGAGTTCGAGATCAGCCTGGCCAACCTGGTGAAACCTCGTCTCTACTAAAAATACAAAAATTAGCAGGGCATGGTGGCGCAATCCCAGCTACTTGGGAGGCTGAGGCAGGAGAATCGTTTGAACCCGGGAGGTGGAGGTTGCAGTGAGTCTAGGTCGCGCCACTGCACTCCAGCCTGGGCGACAGAGTGAGACTCCTCTCAGAAGAAAAGAAAAGAAAAAGATGCCTGGGGAAGAACCTCTTATTCTTATGCAAATGGTTCCTCCACCAGGGAAAGAAACTTAATTGCTGTCGGACAGAGTGGGTCCCCTTGGCCAGGGGAGGGGAAGCCTCCATGGACAAGTGGCGGGAGTGCTGGCCAGCCTGCTGGTGGGCAGCCTTGAGCCATACACTCCAGCCCTGGCCGGGAAGGGTCCGGGGGAGCCGCCATTCACTGGTCCATCCCGCGCACACCTGCAGCCCTTGGGGTGGGGTGGTGCGCAGTTTCCTCTACCCCCAGAAGAGGTACAAGGACAAAAAGGCTTAGAAGCGAAAGGAAAAAAAAAAGATTTTTTGATTTGCATGTACTCACCCTTCCTCAAGACTCACGTCTGGACACCAAAAATGTTGCAGAACTTTCTTCTTAGGTCAGCTAAAACCAGGCTCTTGTCACACGACCAGGAAAGAGTAGGGTCACAGACACATAGAAGCGTGAGAAGACGGAATTTATTGGATAAAAAGGAAAAGAAAAATAACTCTCAGCAAAGCGAGACTCCTGCTAGCAGGTTTTCCGCCTCACAGTTTGAATCCCAGGTCACCACACAGGAATAGGAGAGGCCAAGCTCCTCTCCCCCGCGAAGGTCATGAATTTCCGAAGGCTCCACCCTGCCTTCCCAGTTGGCAGGTAGGCATTATTTAGAATCAGTCAGGAAAGGGCAGGCTTCATCAGGCACCAGAAGTCTGGTTTTTCATCCTTCAGGCTGTTTTAGGCTTGAAGGCGGGGTTTCACCAGGGACCCTTGGCTGTGTCCTGTCTCCATCAGTTGTAAATGCAAAAGGCATTACTCACAACAAAGAGGGTCATTTATAATAAGCTTCAGTTTGCCAGAAAAAAAATATAATTATTATATTTTATGTACCTAATAACATGGTCTCAAAATATATGAAGCAGAAAGTGACATAACTAAAGATAAATTGACAAATGCATTATTGTAGTGTATTTACTATACCACTTTTAGCAATAGAATAAACAGACAAAAGTTAGTAAGGACATGGAAGTTTTAAATTATACAATAAACAAGCTGTACCATAAGCTTATATAAAATACTGCATGTAAAAATTGCAAAACACATTATTCTCAAACACATACAGAAAAAAAAAAATGGTTGGCCATTCAGACCCTAACACAAATCTTATATTTCAATGGGTTAAAATTTTCTTTGATAAGATAAGAAGTTAATATTCTATGAACATTTCACAGGGATTTCTTAAGGTTGCAAACTATTTGGCCCATAATTTAATGGGCCTGTTATCAGTTCCATCTGCTGTTCAGGGTGAACCACTATCATGCCAGCTGGCCTTTCATAATAAGTGTGTGCAAGCCTCGACTTCCACTTTCTAAGCCTCCAGTCCCCCCAATATGTACAGTGGATATAATAACACATACTTTTCAAGGTTACTATAAAAATTCTATATGGTTTATAAAGGATCTAGTACAATGCCATACACATAGTACACATTCAATAAATTATGGTTAATGATTTATGAAAGCAGCATTTGAAAATACATATTCAGAGGGTTTTAAAGATCACTGCATGGCTCTCAAGTCTCTCTCATACTTTTCTGCGTGGTAGTCTCCTATCCATCCTGGCCATAATTGACCAGCATAAAGAGTCACTGAAGATTTGATTTTAAAAAAACAAAAAACAAAAAAAACCCTGGACTAACTAAATTTAACAGAGTTTAATTTGAGCAAAGAATGATTAGCAAATCAGGCAGTCTTCCAAGCCAGAGTAGGCTCAGAGAGACTCCAGCACAGCCACATGGTGGAAGATTTATGGAGAGAAGGAAAGTGACTTACAGAAAACCAAAATGAGGTACAAAAAACAGCCCATTGGTTACAGCTCAGTTTGTCTTATTTGAACATGACTTGAACAGTTGTGCACCTGTGATTGACCAAAGCTCAGTGAGTGGCACAAGAGTAGGTTACAGTCTATTTACACATCCAGTCAGGTTAGAGTTTACAATGTATGGAGAAACCTTTAGACCAAACTTAAAATATGTAAGGAGGCAGCTTTAAGCTAAACTTGATTTATCAGGTCTAAGAAGGCACCACCTCCTAAAGTTAAAGTGATCCAGTACCACTCCGTAGAGATTAAGTAGTATGAACAAACATTTAAGAACATTTGCAAAAGACACTGTGGAGATCACTGTCAGATGTGGGGAATTAAATACAAACAAATAATTATAAGATATGATGGAAGATGAAAGTTTCCATTTTAAAGATACAGTGTAAGCAAATTAAGTGGCATTTGAGATAGGGTTTGAAGCAACAGCACACAGCCCAGGAAATTTAGGGTGGACCCATATGGTTTCTGCTCATCAGCCCACGAGCAGTGTGGAGAGGCAGGTACCCAGAAAGAACACTTTTGTCTTTACACAAAGCAAATGGGCATTGTTGTCTAATGCACACAAGTCACCCTCAGGTGAGAAAGCATCCAGGGTGGGGGTTCAAGGAAGGGGATATGTTTCCTAATTAATCTACATGTGCCCTCTAGGCTAACAGAAAGACAAAGACACTGGAAAGAATGGTTCTTCTTCCTTCACTGTATATTGTGGGTCTGAAGTCTGGAATTAGCATAGTCAGATTCAGCTAAGAAAATGATAAATAAGGCAGACAGCATTTATTCCTTGTATGATCGCAACCGCTAATTAATTGGGAGGGCATTACATTGAGGCAACTCCAGCACCCTGGGTTCCTGTGTAAGTAAACCAAAACCCAATTCAGTGTTGAAGTAGAACAAAACTTAAGTTTAATCAGAAACTGCCAAGTAAACTCTAACTAGGAACTGTTCACTGAAATGAATCAAATTAGGCTACTGCCACACTTAAACCAGCCAGATGTTTTCTTTGTCTTGCCTCTCCGTGCACCTTATAAAAATCCTCCCCTCAGGATCCTTTGTTGGAGCTGTGGACTGCTGGCAATCTGGAGCCTCCTGATTCATGAACTGCTCTCTGTTCGAATAAACTCTTCACTATTTTAATAAAACCAGTTTATCTTTTAGCACAACCAAGTGGGATAAATTCCTCCATTTTCCTCTACTTTGCATGTGAGGAGACTGAGGCATGACTTCTAAGCAAGAGAGCTGAGATTTGAACTCCAGTCCATGATTTAGTCTTGTTAAATTGAATTTAGTCTACAGCTTCTTCTTTAGATATTTTCAGTCGGGACTAAAGGTTTCTTAATACATAGTGAACTGTCACCTAACTGGATGTGTAAACACCACAACCTACTGTTACAACAAGTCGCCAAGTCTCAACCAATCACAGCAGCTGAGATTTGGCTGATCACAGGCAGCCAACTGTTCAAACCACGTTCAAATAAGAACAGCTCTGAGCTGTAACCAATCTGATTGTTTCTGTTTACCTCACTTCCATCTTCCATACGCCACTTTACTTTTTTTGTCCATAAATGGTATTGGACCATATGGCAACCCTGGAGTTGCCCTAAGCCTATTCTGTTTCAGGGGGCTGCCCAATTCATGAATCATTCTTTGCTCCATTAAAGTTTGTTAAATTTCTCTACAGTTTTCCTTTTAACAACCACCACACTACACCTCTATCAGCAGCCCTAAAAAGGGAACAGGTTGAGGACAGAGCTGGGACATGGAGGATGGAAGGACAGAAAGATGGAAAGAACCTGTTGGTTTTCAGAAACCAGTACCCCAAAATACGACATGCTGAACTGAAGAACGAGACTCAAGGTCTCTCTGACCTTCCACCGTTTCTTCCAAAGAAACTGAAGTTCCATTATCTGCCTAAGATCCAGACCTATCAAGGAGAACAGTTTTCTTCCCCTCCCTGTAAGACCAAAATGTAACCACCTGAATGGACCCTTTTTCAAGATGATGACTATCTCCAAGGATCACTTAATTTCCAAAGAGAACTATTTACAAGTTAATTTCTGTTCCCCATTCAATCATTCTCCTGAGTAATCATTTATTCCCATCAATAGACTTCCTCTTCTCCGTGTTCCCATAACCTGTTTTATCAGAATCCAAGGCCCCTTTCTTTCTGAAACCTCAAGTTGGCACATAAGCTTCTCTACCTTATTGGGAAGTTGAGTCTTCATTCCGAAGGCTCCTGTGTATACACGTTAAGTACATTTGTACACCTTTTTTTCCTATTAACGAATCTGCCTCATGTCAGCGATTTTTCAGCCAACCTTTAAAGGGCCAAAGGGAAAGTTCTCTCTTGGCCCCCACAACCTCAGTCCTTGTGACATTACAAAGCCACTGAACCAACCTTGCCTGCATTCACTACATCCGGGGCCTGTTCAATTTGTAGATAATCAATCTGCCTGTTGTTTGAGCCCCCTTGTTGCCAGTAAACTGAGTTTCTTTCCTACTTTGTATTGGTCGCAAAGAAAGAACACCCAATCAGAAAAAAAGACAAACAGATTTTATTCCTGGCCAGGAATGTAGAAGGAGCATCTTCTCCCTGAGACATGGGAAGCTGGGTGACATGGTTTGGCTGTGTCCCCACCCAAATCTCATCTTGAATTGTAGCTCCCATAATTCCCACATGTTGTGGGAGGGATCCAGTGGGAGGTAATTAAATTATGGGGGTGGGTCTTTCCTATGTTGTTCTTGTGATAGTGAATAAGTTTCATGAGATCCGATGGTTTTATAAAGAGGAGTTCTGCTGCACTTGCTGTCTTTCCTGCCACCAAGTAAGACATGCCTTAGCTTCTTCTTTGCCTTCAGGATGATTTTCTTTTTTTCTCTTTTTTTTTTTTTTGAGACAGAGTCTCACTCTGTCACCCAGGTGGGAGTACAGTAATGCAATCTTGGCTCACTGCAACCTCTGCCTCCCAGGTTGAAGCCGTTCTCCTCTCTCAGTCTCCTGAGGAGCTGGGATTACAGGTGTGCACCACCACGCCCGGCTAATTTTTAGTAGAGATGGGGTTTCGCCATGTTGGCCAGGCTAATCTCAAACTCCTGACGTGGGTGATCTGCCTGTCTCAGCCTCCCAAAGTTCTGGGATTACAGGTGTGAGTCACTGCACTTGGCCCTTCTGCCAAAATTGTGAGGCCTCCCCAGCTATGTGGAACTGTGAGTCAATTAAACCTCTTTCCTTTATAAATTGCCCAGTCTCCAGTATGTCTTTATTAGCAGCATAAGAACAGACTAATACACTGGGGAATTTTAAGGAGTTAGCCATGGGGTGGGAAAGTATGCAAACATGTGCAAGGAGGAACCCTAGACACAGGCGTAGACAATAAACTCTCCTCTTCATGTGACATATGTTCAGAAAATGGTGGTGATTTTCCTATAAGTGTAAACCAAGAGTATCTGAGACAAGTCTCAGTCAATTTAGAAAGTTTACTTTGTCAAGGTTAAGGACGTGCCTGTGACATATCCTTAGGAGGTCCTGATGACATGTGCCCAAGGCAATTAAGGCACAGCTTGGTTTTATGCGTTTTAAGGAGACATGAGACATCAATCAATACATGTAAGATGTACATTGGTTTGGTCTAGAAAAGTGGGACAAGTCAAAGCATGGAGGGGGCTTCCAGGTCATAGGTAGATAAGAAACAAATGGTTATATTCTTTTGAGTTTTTGATTAGCCTTTCACTGAACACACACTTCATAGGAATAGTCACTTATGCTTTAGTCTGGCTTAGTGAAAACAATAAGGTAAAAGAAGCAATCAGATATGCACTTGTCTTACATGAGCAAAGGGATGACTTTGAGTTCTATCTGTCCTTTGTCCACAAGGAATTTCCTTGTGGGCAAATTGTGAGGGAGGTATGTAGAAAAGAATGGGAGGAAGGTTTGCCTGATGCAGTTCCCAACTTGAGTCTTCCCTTTGGCTTAGTGATTCTGGGGTCCTGAGATTTATTTTCCTTTTACATAAGGGTGGGAAATTTAGCATTATAATGATATGTTAATGATCTAAAGGTAACAAGGGGTCATCTGTTCCAGTCTGTGCTGGTTTGGGGGTCATATCTCCCTCCAGTATCTGGTCAGGGGTTAAGAAGCTCTGGTGCCATCCCAGGCCATCTGGTTTTGTTAGAGGCATTTGAACCAGAGTGAACCCATCTTGAATAGGGGCTGGGTAAAATAAGACTGAGACCCACTGGGCTGCATTCCTAGGAAGTTAGGCACTCTAAGTCACAGGATGAGATAGGAGGTTGGCACAAAATACATTTTATAAAGACCTTGCTGATAAAACGTCTAGACCAAAAATAAAATTCTAAGGCACCCAAACCATCCAAATGGACTTCCTCTTCAGCCAGGGCACTCTTGAAATTCAACCTGAAAGACTGATTCAGGCTATCCTGGGAAGTGAGGGTAGGACATGCCTCATTATACACCCCTGTCATTAACATCAACACAGACTTTAAGTCTGATAAGAAACATTTTACAACCTATTCTCTCTAAAGCCTTCTACCTGAAGGCTTCCTCTGCAAATAAGAACTTTGGTCTTCACAATCCTTTATTTTAACCTAAACATTCCTTTCTGTTGATCCTAGGTCTTTAGATAAACTCAGCCAATTATCAACCAGAAAAATTTTAAATCTATCTGTAAGCTAGAAGCCCCTGCTTTGAGTTGTCCCACCTTTCTGGACCAAAGCAATGTATTGCTTAAATGTATTTGATTGAAGTCTCATTTCTCCCTAAAATGTATAAAGCCAAACTGCACCCTGACCACCTTGGGCACATGTTCTCAGGACCTCCTGAGGGCTGTGTTATGGGCCATGGTCACTCATATTTGGCTCAGAATAAACCTCTTCAAATATTCTATAGTTTGACTCTTTTTGTCAACAAACAGGATGTGGTAAAGAAGCCAGCCAAAACCAAGATGGTGACAAAAGTGACCTCTGGCCTTCTTCACCGTTCATTATATGGTAATCATAATGCATTAGCATGCTAAAAGACACTCCCATCAGTGCCATGACAGTTTACAAATGTCATGGAAACAGCAGGAAGTTACCCTATATGGTCTAAAAAGGGGAGAAACCGTTCCAGAAATTGCCCACCCTTTTCCCAGAAAACTCATGAATAATCCACCCTTTGTTTAGCATATAATCAAGGAATAACTATAAGAATATAATCAAAAAAAAACTATTATACTTAATCAAGCAGCCCATACCACTGCTCTGCCTATGGAGTAGGCATTCTTTTATTCCTTTAATTTCTTAATAAACTTGCCTTCACTTTACTCTATGGACTCACCTGAAGTCTTTCTTGCATGAATCCAAGAACCCTCTCTTGGCGTTTGGATCAGGATTCCTTTCCGGTAACAGTCTTTAAGCAGCTGTGCCTATAAATAAAGGAACTGAATAAAAACAGTAAGAATAAGCACCTTCACAGTTATTTCATCAAGGCTGCTCTGGTAACCTTTTTAGGATGGGATTTTCTGTTACTTGCAACTAAAACCATAATAAATACACACAGATAAGGCAAGACAAGACAGGTGGTGCAAGATTATGAACAGGATCCCATGCCCCCTTGAGAGGTCTGGACTGAGGACGTATTTGAAACTGCCTTTGCAAAATTATGACTGAGACAATGAAAGAGATCTAACCTAA
This sequence comes from Gorilla gorilla gorilla, assembly GCF_029281585.2. Lineage (NCBI taxonomy): Eukaryota > Metazoa > Chordata > Mammalia > Primates > Hominidae > Gorilla > Gorilla gorilla. Next base: position 67,358,559 of record NC_073231.2, on the reverse strand, counting down.
CTGACTCCATCTTGCTTCTAACCTCCAAGCTGTCCTTGTTCATTCCTGGGTGTAGGCTGGACTAACTTTGGGAGAAACTTATAGTTTAAACCTAAAACAATAACAGCCCTTTTCCAAAACAAACCTTCTTGCCTGGGGACTAGACCACCTTTGTAGGACTAAGAAATTTGCCACAAGATTAGAAATTATGGTTTAGGAGTCATATAGCTGGAGGCTACAAGATTCTGACCCTCCCTAAATTGCTCCTAAGATCAGTGCTTGAGATATTTTGCAGACCCTGCACTTGATGGATCAGCTGGCTCCACCCATATCAATAAACTGGCCCATCTGATCTTGTGGCCACCACCCAGGAACTGACTCAGTGCAAAAGAACAGGTTCAACTTCCCATGATTTCATCTCCTATCTGACCAATCAGCACTCCTGCCTCTCTGGCTTCCCCCTGCCCACCAAGTTGTCCTTAAAAACTCTGATCCCCAAATGCTCGGAGACAGTGATTTGAGTAATAACAAAACTTCAGTCTCCTGCACAGCCAGCTCTGCGTGAATTATTCTTTCTCTATCGCAATTCCCCTTTCTTGATAAATCGGCTATGTCTAGGCAGTGGGCAAGGTGAACCCATTGGGCAGTTACATATTTATAATGGGAGGGTTGATAGAGAGGGGAAGGCAGAGTCTTCAGGAAGCCCTAGTGCTTCTGGTTTGGGAAAAGCAGCTCAACAAATCCCCAAAAGAAAGAGGATCTGAGGAGGAATGGTTGACAGCACAGAGAAGGAGTTCTATAGCTGAATATTCATGATCTTACCCTTTTATTGAACTCTTTGGCCACATTTCTATCCAGCAAATCTCCATTTGTAAGGGTGTCTCCCTCTCTGCACTAGGAACAGAAGAATGACTCCAAATCATTAGTGAGCTTAGACAATGGATAAGGCACTGATGTAAACCTGCATAACAGACCTCCTTTGTTTAAGGTGCTTTTTCCACAGTCATCTCTTAACTGGGTCTTTCACTGCATCCTTTCTTTGTTTCAGAAAAGTCCGGTGGTTAAGCCAGAAGTTTACACTCTTTCTTTGAGATCAACTCTGGCAATTTACTCATTGCTCTGCATTTTCTCCCATGTATATAAGAGGTATAAATGTTTATAAACTTCTGTTTTGCTCTTGTTAACCTTCTGTTACAGGGAATCCCAATTAAGAACAATGACAGGAAGAGAGATCACTGTTTCCCCATCCCCATATGATAAATGAAATTGATAAAAACCAGTCACAACACACCTCAGCTCAGGACAGGCAGCACAGTCATCAGGTGGCAAAATGATTGTCAAAGTAATTATTCTTGCTACCCTGTCCCACATAAATTAAGCTCTCTGCAGAAGTGAACTATCTGAGCCATGTGAACTGCCATTGCAGATGTCTACAAGGTAAAGACAGAAAAGCAGTGGTTTGGCTTTTTTTTTTTTTTTTTTTTTTTTACTTTATGTTGCTTTTACCATTTATAAACTGCTGCTTCTAAGCCTTAAGAAAACACTTTTTTTACAAAAATAGTGCAGCCTTCCCACAACTACTCTAAATAATTAGAACACTTAAAAATAACTTATTAATCTGTGCTCCCAGAAGTTGACAAAAAAAAGAAATAAAATAACCTATTAAAAATCCAGGAAAGGATTATCCACAGCAAATGACACAAATCTTAGCTCACCAAGTGCAAATTAGTTTCCTTATGTTGAGAAGCAAAGAGGGTCAAGTACAGAGCATAAGAAAATAACCTAGGTTCACCATGTTTCCCGGTGAAGTCCTGCGGCCATGCAAAAGGCAATTGTGCATTTACAAGTGATTTTAGATTGAGGAGGGGTGCATAGTTTTCCCTAGTTAGCCAGCTGAGCATTGTAAAAACAGAAAAGGTATATATTGAATTCACTTTCACAGTGAAGAAAGAGCACCAAGTCAGGACTTAATTCTAAATACTGAAGGGCAGGGAACAAGCCATAATTTCTACCGTAAGAAAGGCATATTCTGTGGCCTCTAACCTGAGAAATCAGGGTGTTGAATTCTAGCTCTAGCCTATTGTGGCCTTGGGTTCTCTGCCTGGGAGAAAGTTGGACTTCCTCCAACTGACAAGCAACTTGGAGACAGTCATTCAAATTCCTATGGCCTCAGCATAAAGTGAGTAATTTGGGATAAGTGAGCTTTCATATGCTGTAGTGTTTCATCAAACAGTACAGAAGAAACTGAGGCCTTTCTCATCTCTGGAAACCTAAGATTTTATGGTGGTTAACTTCCCATGAGGCTCTATATGACAATGATTAGCTTCTCTCCTTCTCTCCTGTGGGCTGTGCAGTGGGAGAGGTGATTAGGATGGAAATGCTTGTCTCTTCTATTCTGCCAGCCAGTCATTCAAATTACTGGATGTCTGCAATTTATTGCATGACCACCTTGAAACAGGACTGTCCTAGGCCCTGAGGATACAAAACATCAAAAAAGGCAGATGATGCTTTGAAGCTTTCACACTGAGATGCCTCTGAACCCAGGGTCTTGCCGGGCAGCAATAACCCAAGCATACCCTGAGAATGAACCTGTGTTCCTTAGTGAATGTTTGCTCAGCGTTCCCAGCTATAGACCCCAAGAATGGCCAGCTCAGATGTTTATACCATACCTATGAGAAACAACCTGGAGCCTGGCCTGTTCATTAGAACACAGGCTATACAAGGAACTGAGCCCATTTGTTTTGGGCTAGGTGGGGGTTGCTAAGTGGAGGTTGCTGTGGGAAGGGTACTGTATAACCTGCATGCTTTTACAAATTGGAACAGTTTTCCTGTCCAGCCTGCTGCTCCTGCATTCCCTCTATGTAAGGTCCCTAATAAAGCTCATGTCTCCAGGTCTTTTCTTCAGTTTCTCTGAGGTGGTACCCTCCCAGCTCACAAGCTTGTGGGTCTAGTATGACAGTAGGGAGCCCAATATCTACCACAAAAGATGATTTTACCAAAAACATATGCCACTAGCTTTGTTTCCCAGGACCAAAATCAGATTATAACTTTGCCTAAAGCAGAGCTGCTGAGAGTTTCCTTGCTCATTTGCTTTTGGTTAAATTTGGCCCAACCCTGCTCTGAATCTGGTGGGATGTGGCATTCCAGCTTCTGCTTGAAGCCGTAAGTTACCATAAGGAGTTTATTGTGCCTCAGATGGTGATTCAGGGTACCAGGAGACCCTGGGAATAGATAGTCTTTGTCTGATAGTGGTGATGGCAAAATATGCCCACAAATGCACCACACCAGTATCTGAAAACAAATTTGAATCCTGATGGTAAAATTCGGTATGCAGAATCATTGTTTTGATTTCCTAAGATAAATGGAAAAACTGATTCAGAAATATAAATAGCCACAGACTTCCTACAAAAGACTATTTTTCATATCCTTTGAATATTGTTTTAATGAGACAGCTATATTTCATCGTTTATCAATGACTTCCTTATTTAAAAAAAAACTAACATTTACAATGCATATGATTATTTTCTTCTTGGTTTGATGCACTTAACCTGTGCCCTGAGGTAGTTTACAGCTACCTCAGGGCAGCAGGCACCATCACAGCTCATAGCTGCTGAATTAGGTCTTTCTCCTCTGTGGTCCATAAATGATGGAAGGCCCAGCGGCATGGCAGCCTGTTCAGTGAAGCACTGATCTTTCCACCACCAAGCAGAGTTGATCTTTCCACCACTTTAAGCAGAGTTGGGTTTGGTTTGTTGGTTTTGGTTTGGTGCGTTAATCTTTTCTCAGTCAGGGATGTTTACTTACCTACTTAGGAATATCCTACAGTGCATAACAGTGTATGCTAGTACTTTGCAAAAAATGAGAGAATTATTGCCCTTCATACAGTCAAGAGTTGGGAGATTTAACTGAGAGGAAATATTGAAACTGTTTAAAAGCTCAGGACCTACAACCTGATTGCTAGAGTCTGAATTCTAATTCTAACCCTTCCTGGACCTCTCTGTGCCTCAGTTTCCTCATCTATGAAATGGGGACAGTGATAGTAGAGTTCACAGGTGTTTGTAAGCATCAGTGAGTTAAGGATTATAAGTGGTTAGAAGGGCTCATGGTACAAAAATAACTAACTTTTACATAGAACTTACTAATAAGAACTTAAATGTTTGCTTTTATTTATCCTAGACCAAACCACCATTACTTTTCAGCTGGACTTAGCTTCCCCATTAGTTTTCTCTACCTTTCTTAAATCTATTCCCCACATAGCAGAAAGATATTTTCACATTAAAAAATTATCCATGGCTTAGAAATGAATTATAAACTTAAAGGCAAAATAAACTGTCATTAGCTCTGTACTCTAGTTGATAAAGTTGTTTCCCATGGAAGTATGTGTTAAGAAATCTGCTACTACTATAGATGTATAATGGAATTGAACAATTAAGTAAATGAATGATGCATGGTGGAAACTAGGTTTCTCACTGTTGGAGTGAGTGTTTACAGATAAGCATGGGAGGATGCCGGAATTATCCAGGTGGTAATGAATTAGAGGTGAGTTATCAGTATGAGCTCATGTTTAGCTTAATACAGACACAGGTGGTTAAATATAAAAATACTTCTAGATGGGTGTGTGTGCATATATATATGGGTTAGTATAAACACATATATTTCCTTGCTTTGTCAGCTGACAGGGCCTAGAAGTAATGACTCCTCAGCAACAACAAGCATACCTAGCACCCAGATCCTGGTTTCTAATACCATTTTCCAATGTGATTATATTGAGATTTATGGGGAAAGGGCAGATTTTAGGACTGGGGCAGAAAACATATGAGATGAGCCTATAACATCAGAAAGTAAGAGAGTGTTGAAACACTCACACATGCATACAATGATGGGTTTTTTTTTAATCTTTCTCTAATTTGGTTCAGCAGTCCTTTCAGGAGAGTGACTATATAACCTAGCCTTGCCCTGACAGGGTTCCAGGGTATTTAGTCATGGATGTTTACATCATGCCTTTCATGGAATACTTATCCTGGAGGACAGCCTAGCACTTAACTGTGCAAGCTGTGACCAGGTACCTGACCAGGTGTTGAACAAATTTCTCACGGGAAATTTGTTTATATTGGCAGATGCCCTTATACTCTTGTCTGACCTGTGTCCAATTTATTTCTTTGAAGATAACCACTTTCTATAAGAGCCTTGGCAAGGATAAAAGTTAGGTCCAGATAGGTCTGTCAGGTGAAACATAGAGAAGGCAACACACACGTACATACATAAAAACAGAAAATAACAGAAGCACTTTATTACCTACAGGTCTATAAGAAAAGAGGGATACCAGCCGGGCGCGGTGGCTCACACCTGTAATCCCAGCACTTTGGGAGGCCGAGGCAGGTGGATCACAAAGTCAAGAGATCAAGACCATCCTGGCTAACATGGTGAAACCCCGTCTCTACTAAAAATACAAAAAAAAATTAGCCGGGCATGGTGGCGGGCACCTGTAGTCCCAGCCACTTGGGAGGCTGAGGCAGGAGAATGACATGGACCCAGGAAGCAGAGCTTGCAGTGTGCAGAAATCACACCACTGCACTCCAGCCTGGGCAACAGAGTGAGACTCTGTCTCAAAAAAAAAAAAGAAAAAGAAAAAAGAAAAGAGGGATACCAAGGCAGGCCGTCAGAAAGGTCACAGGACAATGCATTCAGCCAGCAGGTGAGGAGCCAGAGAAAGAGAGGGACCTAAGGACTGAGGCCTTGATTGGGGTCCAGGGCATTGCTCAAGCAGGTTTCCCAGGGGAGTTCTAATTGGTGGGTTTAAAGCAAACAGGCAAAAGTTCCGTGTGGTCATGCTGTGACTGAGAGGTGGTCACTGAGGCATATCTGTGTAGTCCCTGTGGAGTGTGAGGGTCAGCGGAGTGAGTGAAGTTGGCTGCATCTAGCTGTTCCAGAGGGAAGGGGGTCACCAAGAGCAGTTGTATAAGGCAGATGTCTGGATTGATCACATTGAGGAACTGAGAGGAGGCAGAGAACTGGAAACTGGATCAAGGGTGACTAATCCCTGCTTCTGATAGGAGAAAGTTAAAGCTATATTCAAAATGAATACTGAGGCAACATAAAATTACAGACTTTCACTATGCGGGGTTATTTCTAAAGGACACAGGAACCAATGGAAAGAACTCTCGATGGTTGCAACAAAATAAATGAAGTAGAATTTGATTATCACCAAAAGTGTACAATTAATATCCATGAGTCCATACTAATATAAATAAATGATTGGATACAAATAAATGAGGGAGAAAAGACAAGTCTCCCGTGTAGAATTCCAAATAATGTATTTAAATATTCTGCCTTCAAGAAGTTTGAGAATAACTCTTCACTCCTTCAATGTTGTCTGTGCATGGTGACTGTGTTCTAAAGAGCACAATATGAAAGGGGGAGAAAAGAGTCACTTTACCATGGAGAAACCTGACAAACTGTCTCAGCCAAGTGATCAAGGTCAACATCAACAGAGATCAATCGTGTTGATAGTATGTACCTTTGATATCATGTGATCAAAACAGCACTTTTCCTTTGTTGTCTTTCTTCCACAAACCCATAAACCCAGTCTCATCAAGAGAAACATATCAGAAAAATCACAATAGAAGGATATTCTACTAAATACCTGCCCAAGTCCTCCTTCAAACCGTCAAGGTTATCAAAAACAAGGAAAGTCTGAGAAACTGTCGCAACCAAGAGGAGACTAAGGAGACATGATAACTAAAAGTAATGCGGTGTCCTGAATGGGACCCTAGAACAGAAAAAGGACATTGAGTAAAAACTGAGACAATCTAAATCATCTATGGGCTTGAGGTAACAATAATGTATCAATTCAGGTTCATTGGTATGATACAAATACACCACAGTAGTGTAAGATATTAATAAGAGGAGAAACCAGATGTGTGGTATATAGGAACTCCTTGTATTCTCTTTACAATTTTTCTATAAATCTAAAACTAACATAAAACTTAGTGAAATTTGTCCATGTCATTCCAGTGACTTGTATATGAAATTCCTAGTCTTTCAAGTGCTCATCAGGTTCTAACCAACAGAGTTCCACCTAATTCTAAACCCCCATCTCTGGCCCACCCCCATAGCTCTCCGTGAACTTGACACCTCAGCCTCCATCAGTCCATGAATGTGCAAGGTCCTCAGCTACTTCAGTCTCACACATACTCACCTCTCCACCCACCAGACTCTTACCTCAGCTTCTGATGAAGGGGCTAAACCAGATCATATTGTCAAGCTTTTACCAATTCAATCATGGTGGACTTAGGTTAAATAATTAGCCAATGCTGGAGGGCTCTGTACAGAGCTAGGTCTCATATGTCCAGTCTTTCCTGCAGTAGCTACATTGCCTTTGCATCCTTCCTTGCTAAGTTTGCAGACATTCTAAATAGCATTTTCTTCTCATTTCAATATGGTCTTTATGAAACCACATACGTAGTTACCGGTTGTTAAAAAATACTTACGGAGAGTCTTGCCTGTTTCACAGTAATCAAACAAACATATGCTCAAAGAATATCATTTTCCTCTTCCTCACACAAGTCGGCCAGATGATCCCATCTGTACTAAGGCAGCAGATGAGCTTTCGGCAAATTCATTCTTCCAAGACCAGCTGCCAAAGCTAATTTCCTCAGTCCTCCGTCTGCTGGAAAGTGGCACTGACTTTGTAGATGTTGCTTATATTATAGACTCTCAGCTATCTATTCTTTTTCCTTTACTATGGCAAAACCTGCATGATTTCTAATTACTTTCTGAAGAAAACTCTCCAGTGAAAAATGAATCAAGTTGTTTGAGATGATATGTTGAGCTAGGCTGCTTTGGGTTTCACAGTCAGTACCTTCATAAAAGTGTAAATGATATACTCTTTCTCCCACTCCCCAAAGAGGCTAGAATAATAGCCTGCCTGGTAGACCTGGCCCGGATTCCTGATGAAGGCATAAAGCCTCGTTTTTCTTCTTTGGGAAACCTACTGAATCTTTGAAGTAGCTCATAATGATCTTAATTGGCTAGAAATCTTAATTATTTCTATACTTAAGTGCATTCCATGATATTTTTCTCGTTGCTCTTAATGAAAGCTATTTTACCCAATGGACTTCAGTTCCTCAAGTCTGGCTCCAAAAAAGTCAGTAAAACTGATCTTTTAGATACCATTCCTTACAAGGCAGCAAATGAGATATTAAAAAGCAATGTTAGGCTCATTATTTTTTATATTATAGTGTTTATAAGCAAACAGTTTGAAGTCTGTTTGCAGAATAAACCATTATTTTAAGTGGTCCTCAAATTTGCAAAAATGTCAGTCTGCCCTCAGCTCCTAGCTTTGCCACATTTACTAACTTTCTGAAATAAGCTTTGTATTGTTTATTTATAAAGAAAGCCAAGGACATGTGCAAATATCACCCTCGAATTATAGAAAACGGTTTCAAAAGGTTAAACAATTCACCATCAGTGTCAGCAAATACAGCTGCCAGTTGAGAGAAGAATATCTCAACAAAAGAAGGAGTTTTGAATTATGTGATCCCAGGAGGCTCTTACAATAAAAGATTTGAGATTATTTACAATTGACCTCAACTAACCAGAACCTGAGGCCTTTAAATAATTGCAGGCTTATACCAACTCCATCATCTTTAGGAAGAAAATATTTTTCAATAACAACTGTTGACATAAAAATGGTTTTTTAACTGCTCTCAGCCATAAATTTCAATTAAACAGAATTACTATCCCAGTTAATTATGCTTCCTACTCATAGCAATGATGAATTCCTTTCAAATGAGTAACTGTGTGATGGTTAATTTTAGGTGTCAATTCACCTGGGCTAAGGGATCCCCAGATAGCTGGTAAAACATTTCTGAGTGTGTCTGTGAGGGTGTTTCCAGAAGAGATTTGCATTCAAATCGGTACACTGAGACAAGAATATCCACCCTTGCCAATGTGGACAGGCATCATCCAATCCACTGAGGGCCTAAATAGAAAAAAAAGGTGAAAGAAAGGGAAATTTGCACTCTCTGATTAAGTTGGGACATCCACCTTCTCCCATTCTCAGGCTTGGGCAGGAATGACAGCAGCAGCTTTGATGGACCTCCAGCTTGCAGAGGGCAGATTGTGGGATATCTAGACTTCTATAACCACAGAGCCAATCCCTCCTGACACATCTCTCTGTATATCTATATATGTCCTATGGGTTCTGTTTCTCTGGAGAACTCTAACAAAAAGTGCAATAATAAAAGTGTATTCATGATGACTGTCTTTCTAGAAAAATCTAGAAGACAGGTTTATCAGTTAGGCACGAGTGACAAAAATCCCAATTCATAGTGTTAAGCAACAATGATAATTTATTGGTTCACATATTTAGCAAGTCTGGAAGCAAAATATGCTGCTTCAGATTAAGCTTCATCTGCAGCAGCTGAAATGATATCACCAATGGCCCTGGACTCACCATCCTGTGTTGGGTCTATCCTCAGGCTGCTTAAGTGCTCCTCTGGCAGCCCTGGGGATCCGTCCACTGGCTGGGAATGGCTGCAGAGGCTTGGCCCCTCACACCTCACCCCTCACCTTCCAAAACAAGTGAGTTTCTTCTGATGGCTGCCCCAGAAGATAAGAAAATTGTTCTTTCCCTGAAGCCAATATCTCATCATATCTCTATGATTCTGACTGGATCATGTGCCCATCTCTGAGCCAATCCCTGTGACCAGAGAGACTGGATATCTAGTAGGCTTAAGGCAATCTCAGACCAGCCTCGGAATTAATTAGACTAAGACATCGTGGCTTTGGGGAGAAAATAAAACAGGAGTTGATACTAGAGAGACAACAAACAAATTGTCTACTATAACAACAAACAAGGAAATCTCAAATTTCAAAAAACAGAAAGGGCACTGAAGTCAGAAGAAAGACAGGAGTGAGAACAGAGTTAATGGCATTGGCTACTCTAGTTTTCCAACTGATTGAGGCAGGAAGACACTTTTTACCACATTTTCCCAAGCACTCCAACTCAGTTAAAAGTCCCTGGATGCTTGAAGATTGAGTGATTGTGGGTCCACATAGAAATAGCTAAAAATAAACCAAACGTCAAAAACTCTGGAAAACAACCACATTCACTTGAGAGGTCTTTGGAGGCAGACAGGTCTGAGATTGCCTCTAAACTGCACTACTTATTAGCTATGTGGTTTTTGGAACATCACTTATACTCCTGAATACAGTTTTCTCATCTGTATAGTAAAAATAATAGGACTTCAAATAATACGTAATTCATAGAGGTGTGAGAATGAAAATAAGAGCTTGTAAGCAAAGCATCTAGTAAGGGACTCAGTGCATGGCATGTTGGGGTATAGGATTCCCACCACTGAGGCTTTCTAAGGAGTGGTGGAACCATTTCTGTCCTTCCCTACATCACGAGGCCACATCAGTGCCTCTAGGGCCATTGGACAAAACTAGAACATTGCCAAGAGGTCTGTTTTCTTGTTATTTGGTCAGAAACTATTTTCTGATTGTTGCTTGCTTTATACATTCTTAGATGGCAAATTTCTCATGCACAGACACATGCCTAGGATTATTCCTTTGTCTAAAATAGATCGTTGTACACAAAAAACAATTTTTGCAATGATAAGGAGAAAACTGAGGAAAAGAAGGAGATGGAGTGGACAATTCTTATCACCTTCTTAGTTGAGAAAGTAACCAAACCCCCCACTTCCATAAAATAATCACTGCATTTTTGAGAAATTAGTTCAGCTTCCTGGTTCTTCCATCACTCCTAGTAAAAACCTCATTTTATCAATTTTCTTTTCAAAGAAAGGTAAACATCCTCTTTCTTCCCAGGCCTTTATTTAACTACCATCACATAGCAATTAAGATCAAAGCACAGCAGCAATTTGCAAAGTGCCTTGAGATTTCAATAGGAAGTATTATGCATGGACTAGAAAACAGGAAAAATAAGAGAAAATGCAAAACCATGCAAGGCTATTTATGGTGGTGGCCTTCGCACAATGGCATGAGTAGCACTGAGTGTAAGTGGTGAGTGTTTCCAACACGGCATTTCCTTGGCTCCCTGCTGCTATCGGAGATTATTCTAAGTGAATACTCCTGTTGGGTGACCAGTGAAATGTATTTGACACTTCAGTGTCTAACAAAGTTGCAAAGGAGGTAACAATATTACCAAACTAATCAGTGCTGAAGGCTAAGAGTGAGCGGGCAAGGACCTTGTTCAGCGTTCTTCTCCCCAGCCAAGAGTGTCCTGCCCTTTCCAGGAGACAACTGTCTAATTTGACTGTGACTGTTTGGACCTTAATTAGAATTCTAGTATAAACATTTTTAAACCAATTGGAAGTGGAAGGTCATTAAAACGTCAATACCCCTCAAGCTTTGCTATAATATAGTTGACTTCTTGCTCAGATGATAGATTGAATAGCAATTTTTAATCCGTTAAGAGGAGGTATGATGTATTTCTGGTACAGGCACTCACTACTCTGCTGCTAGATTATTCTGAATGTACTACTTTTTTATGTACCTCTGACATATTCCAGTATGGTCTCTAGGAAAAAATTCATGTCTTATATATTATTTTCCCTTCTGTAATGCACAAATTTTTATCTCAAAGACATAAACTCAATTAAACAACATTTCATGATAGAATTACTAAACGAGATTCATTATTATCTGCCCAGTACTTAAACAGTCATGACTATGAATAAGTAGTGTGTACTGACTGGCCTGTGGTCCAGAAAAGCCGCATTCAGAAACAGAAGTTTAGACCGGATGTGGTGGCTCACACCTGTAATCCCAGCACTTTAGAAGGCTTAGGACTGCTTAGGCCATCCTCAAATGAAGGAGGATTGCTTGAGGCCAGGAGTTCAAGACCATCCTGGCCAACATGACAAAACCCCATCTCTACTAAAAATACAAAAATTAGCTGGGCATGATGGTGCGTGCCTGTAATCCCAGCTACTTGGGAGGCTGAGGCAAGAGAATTTCTTGAACCTGGGAGGCAAAGGTTGTGAGATCATGCCACTGTACTCCAGCCTGGGTGACAGAGTGGGGCTCCATCTTAAAAACAAAACAAACCCTAGAAGTTTATTGTGTTCTGATTACCAGAACCTCTAGTTTCATTTGATGTAAGTAAAAAACACCCATAACTTAAAAGATAGCTAACTCGAGCTCTTGCTATCTGAACTATATGTTCACTTTAATTGTTGAAACCTACATGATATGCACTGTTCCACATTATAAATGTCGAAATATAAATAAGACTGTAGGTGAAGGTGTTGAAAATCAATGTTGAAATATTTTTTGAAACCAAAGTGTTTTTTCTGTGAATATGTCTTTCAAGGAATTAGATGTAAGGGTAAAAAAAGACCAAGCTGACAAATTCTGCCCTGTTCTCAGTATTTCATGGTGATGTTTTTGTTTTTGTTTTTTGGGTTTTTTTTTTTTTTTTTTTTGAGACAGAGTCTTGCTCTGTTGCCCAGGCTGGAGTGCAGTGGTGTGATCTTGGCTTATAGCAACCTCTGTCTCCTGGGGTCAAGAGATTCTCCTGTCTCAGCCTCCTGAGTAGCTGGGATTACAGGCACCTGCCACTGCATCCAGCTAATTTTTGTATTTTTAGGAGAGATGAAGTTTTACCTTGTTGGCCAGGCTGGTCTCAAACTCTTGACCTCAGGTGATCCACTCGCCTTGACCTCCCAAAGTGCTGGGAATACAGGCATGAGCCACCATGCTCAGCCTTCATGGCAAAGATGTTTATTTGCATCATCCTTGAAGAGTATACATCAAAAACAATCCAAAACTTCAATATTTTGATGCCGAATGTTGTCTAGAAAGATGCAGAAACATATTTTTCAAATTGTTAAAATTACTATAAAAATATCAACAATCAGATATTTTCCTGGTTCAGAAACAGGCTTTCCATAGTAAAAAGTAAAACCACTAAAATGTGGCTAAATATAGAAGTCAGATTACCAGTGTTTTTGTTTACAACAAAAACTAATATGAAGATAGGATCAACCAAGCACAACTGACATTGGGGGAAAATCAAAAGCATCAAGGAGCAGCCCAAATTAACAAGTGAAAAACACAACCTTGGAAGAAGAGAAATAACCCAGAATTTAGAAAAAAAATTAAACATCTTCTAATTAGTATACTGTGAGTGAGTCAAGAGAATATTATATCACAAAAATATTGTTCTGTGAAAAAGAGCTAGCTATCCCAGGAGCAGAAAAGTGCTCTTAATCCTTCAAAAATAACCATCAAAATTAAAATGTCAGTGGACATGTTGAATAATAGAATGAACAAGGCTGAAGATCAAATAAGTGGTAAAGTGAATCTCCTAAAATATAGAATGAGTAGGCAGAGACATTTTTAAATGAGAGGAGAGTCAAAAAGCATGAGGACCAATGTATGTGGCATTAAGTACATCCGAAGGGGATGGGAGAGGGAATGGAAGGGAAAATTAAAAGTTCATTTTTGCAATGTGAAAACCAAGAAAATTAATTTTTTAAAAGCATGCACACACACATACACATACACACACACATTAACAACACTCATGTCAACACATCCTAGAAAAAATTGGAGATTTCAATGTAAATGCAAATTTTAAATACTTGTCTCATAAGCTGAAAATTAGACTGACAGCAAATTTCTAGTATCTATTCTCTATCGAATACCAGAGTAATACATAGAGAGTATATATAGAAAGAGTACCATACTGAATACCAAGTATCTAATGGACAGCCTACTAGAATGTAAGATTTTAGGCTTGGTGATCAGCCCAAGATAGACAGGGATTGTTGTCCGATTTGTTCACTGCTGTAATTCCAGCACCTAAAACAGATCTTGATTTATTAAATGCTCATTTAGGATTTGTTGAATGACTACAAGTTAGAAGAAAGAAACAATTTTCAAAATAGAATGCTATTATGCTCAGCCAATAAAGCATTTAAATATGAAATTTTTGGAGCATGCAAGACTTTAAATATTATCACTCATATATTAATATCACCCTCTGGAAGAAAACTCAAGTAAGAACTGCAAAGGAAGAAAAAGACTGGGGGGACAAGGAGGAGGGGATAGAAAAGGAAGAGGAAGAAGTCAAGGAAGAGGAAGGCATGGAATACAAGAAAGAAGGATAAGTAAATACAACAGTAAAATGTAATCTTTCTTTTTCTTTTTTTCTTTTTCTTTTCCTTTTTTTTTGAGACAGAGTTCCACTCTTGTTACCCAGGCTGGAGTGCAGTGGCACAATGTCAGCTCACTGCAACCTCCGCCTCCCAGATTCAAGCAATTCTCCTGCCTCAGCCTCCCGAGTAGCTGTGATTACAGGCGCCTGCCACCACACCTGGCTAATTTTTGTATTTTTAATAGAGATGGGGTTTTACCATGTTGGTCAGGCTGGTCTCGAACTCCTGACTTCAGTTGATCCACCCACCTCAGCCTCCCAAAGTGCTGGTATTACAGGTATGAGCCACCATGCCCAGCCTCTAAAATGTAATCTTAAAAGGGATCATACACATAATGAAGGGAATATCCTGTCAAGAGAAGAGAATTAGAAAACACCTGATAACACGAAACTGGGAGAAACTCAGGAATAAATCAACAAACCTACAACCATAATCACTGGTGGTAAGGAGAATTTTATTACTTTACCAGAAATTCATCAATTAGGAATTAATTGAAGTTTGGTTCTTCTATTTTCAATAGAGAAACGAATCTGAGCTGTTGGTGCCAAGGGAGCAAGCTATTCAGAACACATTGCAATATAGCTAGTGCAGAACACCCAGGTGCAGAGGGCAATTCAATTTATTTTTTAACGCTCTTGTACATTTTATGTAAGTTCACATAAATGTTTGGAATGACTTGCATCAACCTGCGAACCTTGGAGGCACAATGTGGCATTGCCAAGAGCAGGAGAGGAATATGATAAAGAGAAATTTATTTCTCACACACTGTATATTTCTGTTCTATTTGACATATTTACAAGCAGATGGTTTTATTCTATTACCTGTGTAAAACAAAATGAACAGGTGTTTTTAAGTGTCACACATACACATAAGAAAAGAGAATTAACAGGCTCAGACCCAAAATCTTAGGTGATAGTGGGCTACAGGACAGTAAAATTAAAAGTTTACTTTTTTAAAAATTTTAGAGACAGGGTCTCTTTGTCACCCAGGCTGGAATATAGTGATGTTGTGTCCAGAATTGGTTCCTTCCAGTGGGTTCTTGGTCTCGCTGACTTCAAGGATGAAGGCACGGACCCTCGCAGTGACTGTTACAGCTCTTAAAGATGGTGTGTCCAGAGTTTGTTCCTTCAGATGTTCAGATGTGTCTGGAGTTTCTTCCTTCTGCTGGGTTCATGGTCTTGCTGACTTCAGGAGTGAAGCTGCAGACCTTCACCATGAGTGTTACAGCTCTTAAAGGTGGTGCGTCTGGAGTTGTTTTTTCCTCCAGTTGGGTTCGTGGTCTCACTGACTTCAGGAGTGAAGCCACAGAGCTTCGCAGTGAGTGTTACAGCTCATAAAGGTAGTGTGGACCCAAAAAGTGAACAGCAGCAAGATTTATTGTGAAGAGCAAAACAACAAAGCTTCCACAGCATGGAAGGGGACCCGAGTGGGTTGCCACTGCTGGCTTCAGTGGCCAGCTTCTATTCCCTTATTTGGCCCCACCCACATCCTGCTGATTGGTCCATTTTACAGGGTGCTGATTGGTCCATTTTATAGAATGCTGATTGGTCCGTTTTTACAGAATGCTGATTGGTGTGTTTACAAACCTTTAGCTAGACACAGAGTGCTGATTGGTGTATTTACAATCCTTTAGCTAGACAGAAAAGTTCTCCAAGTCCCCTCCCGACCCAGAAGCCCAGCCAGCTTCACCTCTCAATCCCCCCTCTAAACAGGACACCCCAACTGCTGTTGGGAATTGGGCAATGACTGCTGTAGCTACTTCCTGCTGGATAGGGGTGAAGAAGGGGCCCTGCAGTTGTAGTATCCTCCAGAGGGGAGCTCTCTATGCCAGGGAAAGGGCCAGCAGGTCAGTCCAGGGATCCTTGGTAGAAGTTGTTAGTTGAGCTCATTTGGGGTTCCATTTGTAAGACCATCTGTAGTTGATGGCCTCGATTCTAGAGGAAACAAATTTGACAAGGAGGTTAAAAATACAGGGCCCAAAGGCAAGTAATAGCAAGATGGCTGTCACGTGACCTAGAAAGGGGAGAAGCCATGTTGCCCAACTCCAGAGATTGGTATAAGAGTTTGAAAGGCGTTGTCCCATTTCAGAAGCCTTTTCCTGTAAATTCCGGGCAGCATCTCGTACTATCCCTGACTGGTTAGTGTAAAAACAACACTCTTCCCCTAAGAAGATGCAGAGTCCTCCTTTCTCAGCAGTGAGGGGGCCTAGGCCTCAGCGGTTTTGGAGAACCACTGCTGCCAAAGAGTCTGTTTGGGATTGTAGAGTAAGGATAGATTTCGTTATTTCTTGCAAACTGTCTGAGAAATCCTTTGAGAGTGTGTGGTAGTAGGATAATGAAGTAGATAAACCTGCTATTCCAGTTCCTGTAGCAGTGGCCATTTCTAACCCTATAAGTAGGGGTAATAGTTGTACAGCCCTGGGCTCATGGACTTGAGCTTTAAGGGGCACAGATAGGGCCTGATTTCGTGGGGCAATGTTAATGTTGGGACTTAGAAAGACTAAGGTGCAGGTGCCTGTCCAGTTAGTGGGGAGGCAGATATAGGATGACATTCCACATAAGAAGAATATGCCTTGGTGGGGTAGACATTTAGAAATTTACCCTGGCTTTTAAAGGAATAGGGTACACTGTTTTTTCTTTACTACTTCTCTCTCTTTCTCTCTCTGACTCCCTCTTTGTCTCTGTCTCTTCCTCTCTCTCTCTGACTTTCTGTCTCTCTCTTTGACTTCTTTGTCTGTCTCTCTCCTTCTCTCTTTCTCTCTGACTCCCTCTTTTTCTCTTCCTCTCTCTCTTTCTCCATCTGTTTCTTCCTCTCTCTCTTTCTCTCTCTTTCTCCATCTGTTTCTTCCTCTCTCTCTTTCTCTCTTTCCTTTCTGCTGCCTCTGCCAGCTGCTTATGTTGCTGTTCTCCCCTCTCCTTCCCCTTTTGATGGCTTCAGCAGTGTAAGATTGCCACCTCCTTGGGTTTTTGCACTGCATGCAATAACTCATAATTTCCTTGTAATATTTAATGGGGGTTCCCCCAGAGGTTAGGAACTCCCTTTCTTTCCACATTGCAGCATGGGCATGTAGGCTTAGATAAGCATACTATCTGTATACACACTTATTCTTCTTCCCTTTCCCACTTCTAAGGCTGAGGTAAGTGCCACTAGTTCTGCTAACTGGGCGCTGGTCCCTGGGGAAAGAGGCTTACTTTCAAGTACTGTTACTATGGCATAACCTGCCTTTCCTTTCTCATTCTCCACAAATGAACTTTCATCAGTATATAGGTTAAGATCAGCATTAGCTAAGGGAACTTCTAAGAGATCATCTCAGGCGGCATAAGTCTGAGATCCTTTCCTTGTATTATTTTGATAGCCTCTGACACTAAGAAGGCCATGGCCACAACTATCCTCAAACAGTGAGGCCAACCTTTTTCTACTACATCAATTTCCTTACTTAGGTATGCCACTGGTTGTGGGGGTGTCCCACGAGTCTCAGTAAGGACCACAAAAGCTATTCCTGCTCACTATGTGATGTATAAAGAAAAGTTTCATCTTGTGTGAAGGCTTAAGGCTGGAGCTTGAGTTTGTTCTTTCCAATGTCCAGACTTCAAGGTTGATTCCCTCCTCAAGCAGAGGACAATAAACGGGTAACTTGCTCCCCATATTCATGTAGATAATAGCTCCAGCTTTGGCTAATATATCCCTCCCTAATAAGGGTGTGAGACTTTCAGGCACAACAAGAAAGGCATGTGAAAAGAGCAAAATCTCCCAATTACAACTGAGGAGGTGGGAGAAATACCTTGTTACAGGCTGTCCCAGGATTCATCAGATGGTAACAGACCTTGAGGACAGTCATCTGGGACAGGAGATTAACATTGAGAAGTCTGTGCCAGTGTCCAGGAGGAAGTCAATTTCCTGGCCCTCAATAGTTAAATGTACCTGGGGCTCAGTGAGGGTGATGATATGAGCTGCTGCTTGCCCTGGGCATCATCAGTCCTGTTGTTGGATCATCTGGTTGGGGACTTCTGGCCCAGAGAAACTTTGCCCTCTGGGGCAGTGTGCCTTCCAGTGATTACCTTAGCATAGTGGACATGGGCAAGGGGGTAGCTTGTTTCTCATTGGACAATCTTTTTCAAAGTGTCCTTGCACACCACAGTGATAACAAGCCCCACCAGGTGATTGGCCTGCTCCATTTTCTGTCCTCCCTGAACCACCAATGTTCATTTGTCTGAGGGCCATGACTAAGGTTGCAGCCTTTCTCTGATCTCGCTTTTCCTTTTGGGCCTGTTTCTCTTGGTCTCTATAATAGAACACCGAGGTTGCCAGGTTTAATAATGCCTCCAGATTTTGCTCAGGGCCCAGGGCTCACTTTTGGAGCTTTCTCCTGATATCTGTGGCTGATTGGGTAATAAACTTATCTTTTAGGATCAATTCACCCTCTAGTGGGTTGGGTGACAGGGGAGTATATTTTCTTAAGGCCTCCCATAACCACTTGAGGAAGACAGAAGGATCTTCTTCCTTTCCCTGAGTTATGGTGGACACCATTGAACAATTCATGGGCTTTTTCCTAATTCTCCTTAGTCCTTCTAGAACACAGGTCAACAGATGTTTGTGACTCCAGTCCCCATGATCTCAGATGAGGTCCCAGTGGGGATCCATACTGGGGATGGCTTGCTGACCAGTAGGGAATTTGTCCCTTTCTTCAGCTGTCATTCTATCATTTACTTGACTAAGATAACAGGTATCTCCAAACTCTTGGGCCACAGCTAAAGCTGCATTCTTTTCATTAAAGGCCAGAGTTTGATCTAACAGTAGCGTGATAGCTCTCCAAGCGAGATCGAAGGTTTGCCCTAGACCCTGTAGGACATCTGTGTACCTATCAGGATCATCTGAAAACTTCCCCAGGTCTGCCTTGATCTGCTTTAAATCAGAGAGTGAGAAAGGGACATGTATCCAGGTTGGGCCAAATTCCCCTCCTCCTACAGCTTGAAGGGGACATAACCGATAGTCCAGGGGTTTTTGTGTCCTTTGGAGATTTATTTGCTGATTTCCTTCTGGGCGGGGAGATTAGAGGAGGCTCATCATTAATAGGAAGGAGAGCTACTGGGAGGCTAGGATATGGGGGTAAGGAGAGGTCCTCCTGTGGGATGTAAATTGCAAGCTTTGCATAGTTGTGTATTCTCCTTCAGTGAAAAGGAAGCTTGGACATAAGGTATTTCACTCCATTTGCCTTCCCTCTTACAGAAAAGGTCAAGTTGCAGGATAGTATTGTAATTTATACTTTCCTCAGGTGGCCATTTTTCCCCATCAGAGAGAATACTGGGGCCAGGCCATAGCACAGAAAAAAATGAGCTGCCTCTTTTTCAGGGTTTGTGGGTCAAATTGGTCCCAATGGCTTAGGATGCATTTCAAGTGTGAGCCTGTTGATGCCTGAGTGTTTCCCATCTGAAAGACAAAACTGCCCATGGTTTTGGTTTGTTTGTTTCTCCCCCTGCCCAAGAACCCACAACAGTCCCTGGACCCTGCTGACTGGAATAGTTGCACTCACCGATGCAGCAGTAGAAACACCTCTTGCCCAGGAACCTACAATGGTCCCTGGACCCTGCTGATCAGAATAGTTACACTCACTGATCCATCAGCAGAAACACTAGTTTTCCTCCTAGACCACAAGGAGGATCAAGAAAAATCAGATTAAGTGGCCCTTCCTGATGCATTCTTGAAAACCTGCACCCTTGCCTGTCCTCCTAGACTTGAAAGAGAATTGAGAAAAATCAGATTTAGTCACCCTTACTGGCACATTCTTGAAAACCTGTTAGAGTCCTAAGCATTCTCCTGTTAGTATTGGAACCTTACTACTGTCCTATAAAGATGTTATGCTCCAAAAATGAAGTGGAGGGTCATATCCTGAGAGAGGGAAGGGATCTCCAGAGTTGGAAGAGTGATGCTTTTTGTCCTCACTTATATGAATAGGAAAGATACCATTTACGACGCTCCCCATATCCTAGCTTCAGGAATAGCTTTTGTTAGGCCTGCTAGTCTGAGGAGGGATCATAAAATTCCAGATAAGATAGTCCACCGACCCCGACAGGGCTTTGGGCAAAAATTATGTCTTTCTGATTGGTGAGCCCGGGTGCCTAAAGAAGGGAATAGAGTCCTGCAGTTTATAATAAAAATCATTCTTATAGGAGAAACTAGAAAAGCAGCAGAGACAAGGAGTGGTTTTTAGAAGCGGGACTAGCCTCAGAGAAGAGGCAGGAGGAAGTTTGTCTGACAGGCATTAGGACCCAGGAGGCAAGGGTCAGGATATATAGGATAGATGGGTGAAACTTGCTTGGGCGACATGACTTTGAGAGTTCTATTCATGGCCACAGGGTCAACCAACTTGTTGTTGGGACCCTGGAGCTGAATGGCTTTCCTCTCTGTCAACCCTCAGCTCAGCCCAGAAGTATAGGAAAAGCAGAAGCTGGTTCCAGGCAAACCAACGCTCCCAACTCTGAAGAGTCGGGTGTTGAGAGCCCTTTCCTAGAAAGCCTGACACCCATGTCATTAGTCCGGCAGCCATGCTAGTCGCTTTTAACTGGCCAACAGGTGCCTGGTATTTAGCCCCCAAATTCTAAGGAAAAATAGGACAGAATAGCAAGCAAAAGGGGCCCAATGGTACTCACTGCTTGGCAATAGTCAATTGTCACTTTATGGTCGCCAAAATGTGTCCAGAATTGGTTCCTTCTGGTGGGTTCTTGGTCTCGCTGACATCAAGAATGAAGCTGTGGACCCTTGCAGTGAGTGTTACAGCTCTTAAAGATGGTGCGTCCAGAGTTTGTTCCTTCAGGTGTGTCTGGAGTTTCTTCCTTCCGCTGGGTTCATGGTCTCACTTGACTTCAGGATTGAAGCCACAGACCTTCACAGTGAGTGTTACAGCTCTTAAAGGTGGTGTGTCCGGAGTTGTTTGTTCCTCCCAGTGGGCTTGTGATCTTGCTGACTTCAGAAGTAAAGCCACAGACCTTCGCAGCAAGTGTTACAGCTCATAAAGGCAGTGTGGACCCAAAGAGTGAGCAGCAGCAAGATTTATTGTGAAGAGCAAAAGTTCAAAGCTTCCACAGCATGTCGAAGGGGACCTGAGCAGGTTGCCACTGCTAGCTCGGGTGGCCAGCTTTTATTCCCTTATTTGGCCCTGCCCACGTCCTGCTGATTGGTCCATTTTACAGAGCGCTGGCTGGTCCATTTTACAGAATGCTGACTGGTGCATTTTTACAGAGTGCTGATTGGTGCATTTACAAACATTTAGCTAGACACAGCATGCTGATTGGTGCATTTTTACTGAGTGTTGATTGGTGCATTTACAAACCTTTAGCTAAACACAGAGCACTGATTGGTGTGTTTTTACAGAGTGCTGATTGGTGCGTTTACAAACCTTTACCTAGACACAGGGCACTGATTGGTGTGTTTATAATCCTCTAGCTAGACAGAAAGGTTCTCCAAGTCCCCACCTGACCCAGAAACCCAGCTAGCTTCACCTCACAATGTCATCATGGCTCATGGTAGCCTCAAACTCCTGGCTTCAAGCAACACTCCCACCTCACCCTCCTGAGTAGCTGGGACTACAGGTGCATGCCACCACACCTGGATAATTTTAGTTTTTGTAGAGATAAAGACTCAATATGTTGCCCAGGCTTGTCTTGAAATCTTGGCCCCAAGCAATCCTCTGACCTTGACCTCCCAAAGTGCTGGGATTACAGGCATGAGCCACCATGTCCTGCCTACAGCTTACATTTTCAATTGTTTTCTCATCTGTTATTTTAAAACATAAATTTCAGGTAGATAAATAAAAAATGCAGATGTTTTAATATAAAAATAATTACAGACACTTTGGAAAATCTAATTAGGAGAAAACCACTTACACTTATTTACTTATTTAGTCACTATTAGCAACCTGAAGGCTTTTTTCTATACGTCTTTCCCAACAATAGTTTATATTGCTTGAATAACACTTTAACAAAATTTTATAATATTTTTGTCACTTCACATAGCATCTTTATAAACATCATGTTTAATAATCTAATTATACTCCATCATAAGGGTATACCATAGTTGCTTAATTATTCCCCTACTGTTGAATATTTTGATAGTTTCCTATTTTATTTTAGGCGGGTCAAAAATCTTCCTGTATATAAATTTTCCCACAGTTTCAATTATTACCTGTTAATCAAAAATATAATTCTAAGCTCCCCAATCGTCTGAATGGGCCCCTTCTGTCAGCAAAGCATTGCAAAGTTAACCTAAGAAACTAGCTCAGGCCATGCTGGGAAGGGGGAGCCAGACATGCCTCATGATACCCTCCTCCACTTTGGAATTACTGACAGAACAGACTCTTTAAGTCTGATAAGAAACATTTACAGTTTATTTTCTCTGAAGCCTGCTACCTGGAAGCTTCAACTACATGATAAAACCTTGATCTCCACAACCCCTGTTTTAACTCAGACATTCCTTTTTATTGATAATAACTCTTTCAACCAATTGCCAGTAAAAAAAACTTTTAAATCTACCTGTGACATGGAAGCCGCACTTCCAGTTATCCTGCCTTTCTGGACTGAACCAATGTACATCTTAAATGTATTGATTGATGTCTCATGTCACCTTAAAATGTACAAAACTAAGCTGTACCCCAACCACCCTGGGCACATGTCATCAGGACCTCCTTGGGCATTTAATCACTATTAGCAATCTGAAGGCTTTTTTCTATACTTGGCAAAGTATAGAAAACCTTGGGAAAATTAGCGTTCTAAATTGATTGAGACCTGTCTCAGATACTTTTGGTTTACATATCTAAGGATAAATTCCCAGAGGTAAAACTGGAGTGACAATGGGCTTTAATATTTTAGTGACTTTTGATAGTATAAATTGCAAAACTGCTTTCCTAAAGAGCTGTATCACTTTATTAAATCTCCGTGTTGCTCTGCTCCCTACAGGAAACTTGAAATGCACACCAGTTCACAGCAATGTCCAAGGGATCCAAGTGTGGTTAAGATTATGCCAAGGTATTTTATGTATTGTACCTACATTGAAGTGTATTTCTCTTAACTTCTACTGTGTTTTCTAGTTAGTCATTCCTGACATATGATAATGAATTTGATGTTTATATATTAATCATTTTGTTTATCTCTCATATTACTTTTCATTTTCAATGGATTGCTTTGATGTTTCTAGTCATAAAATATTTTCAACTAAGAAATAATTCTTTTCCTTCTAAAATGGTTATACTTATTTCTGTTCCATGTCTTACTGTAAAAGATAGAGCTTCCAAGCTAATGTTTGAAGAACAGTGATAAGTGACCATCTTTAGTTTGTTCCTGATTTTAATTGTAATTTCTCTGAAAACTCTGCCTTGCATTTAATTTTGGCGTTGTTGTAGAAAGTATATTTCTGTTCCAACTTTCTCTGTCATTTTTATCAGGATTGGGTGTTGAATTTTAGAAGTTGTCTTTTCATTGTTTATTGACATGATTATATGTTTTGCTTATATTGAGTCATCATTACAATCTTCTGTTAGTCATGTTTATAGGAGACAGTTTTGCCTTTGTATTTTTATATGCAATGGAATCATATTTACTAATAATTTATGTAGGTGTTTCCAGAATTTATTTATGCATCAACATTTTTATTTTTGTAGAATAAAAGTAATTTCTCATCTGTTTCTAGATTATGAAACAGTTTTATAGCAGGAAATAATTTATCCCCTAAATATTTGAAATAATTTGTCAAGAAAATTTTCTGTGCCTAGAGACTTTTGAACAATAATTCCTTGCTAACTTGACTTCATCTATGATGATTGGTTTATTTAGAGAGGTAAATAAAAAGGGTATCAAAAAATAATAAGTAGAATAAATGAAACCAAATCCTGGTTCTTTAAAAAAAGACTAAAAAATAACCAAATTTTAGCCAGACTAAGAAAATAAGGAAAAGATGCAAATAATTAAAATTAGAAATAAAAGTAGAGACATTACTACCAACTTTACAGAAATAAAAAGGGTTATAAGAGAACACTATGAAAAATTGTATGCCAACAAATAAGTTAACCTAGATGAAATGGATATATTCCTAAAAAGACACAAATTACCTAAACTGACTCAAGAAGCAATAAAAAACCTGGACAAACTTAAAACATTGAATAAAGGACCTCACAACAGATAAAAGACCATGAGCAGATGGCTTCACTTAGAAATTCTACCAAACATTAAAAAAATTGATTTTAATCTTTTCCAGGTTCTTACTTAAATAGAAGAGGAGGAAATATGACCTAATTCATTCTATGAGGTCACTATTACTCTGATGCCAAAACTAGACAGAGACATCACACAGACACATGAAAAAATGCTCATCATCACTGGCCATCAGAGAAATGCAAATCAAAACCACAATGAGATACCATCTCAAACCAGTTAGAATGGTGATCATTAAAAAGTCAGGAAACAACAGGTGCTGGAGAGGATGTGGAGAAATAGGAACACTTTTACACTGTTGGTGGGACTGTAAACTAGTTCAACCACTGTGGAAGACAATGTGGCGATTCCTCAAGGATCTAGAACTAGAAATACCATTTGACCAGGCCATCCCATTACTGGGCATATACCCAAAGGATTATAAATCATGCTGCTATAAAGACACATGCACACATGTGTTTATTGTGGCACTATTCACAATAGCAAAGACTTGGAACCAACCCAAATGTCCATCAACGATAGACTGGATTAAGAAAATGTGGCACATATACACCATGGAATACTACGCAGCCATAAAAAAGGATGAGTTCATGTCCTTTGCAGGGACATGGATGAAGCTGGGAACCATAATTCTGAATAAACTATCACAAGGACAGAAAACCAAACACCGCATGTTCTCACCCATCGGTGGGAATTGAACAATGAGAACACTTGGACACAGGGTGGGGAACATCACACACTGGGGCCTGTCATGGAGTAGGGGGAGGGGGGGAAGGGATTGCATTAGGAGATATAACTAATGTAAATGATGAGTTAACGAGTGCAGCACACCAACGTGGCACATGTGTACATATGTAACAAACCTGCATGTTGTGCACATGTACCCTAGAACTTAAAGTATAATAATAAAAAAAGAAATTCTACCAAACATTAAAAAGTTTGATTTTAATCTTTTCCAAATTCTTACTTAAATAGAAGAGGAGGAAACACTTCCTAATTCATTCTCTGAGTTCACTATTACCCTGATGCCAAAACTAGACAGAGACATCACAAGAAAAAAAACTTCAGACCAATATGTCTGATGAATATGAACATAAAACACTACAACAAAATACCAGAAAACTAAATCAAACAATATGCTAAAAGGGTTACACACCAGGATCATGTGGGATTTATCCCAGTAATGTAAGGGTGTATCAATATAAGAAAATCAATCAATGTAATACATCAAGTTGATAGACCAAGTAGAAAACACATGATCATCTCAATTGATGCAGAAAAATGTCTGACAAAATCAAATACTATTTCATGATTTTTAAAAAACATTCAGAAACTAGAAATAAAAGGGAAATTCCTCAACATGTCTAAGGGTATTTATGAAAAACCCACAGCTAACATCATACTCAATGATCAGACTGACAGTTTTTCCCCGAAAGATAAGGATGCTTGCTTTTACCCCAGCTATACTGCATTATACTGTAAGTTCTAGCCAGTGTAAATAGGCAGGAAAAATAAATAAAAGACATACAAATTGGAAAAGAAGAACTAAAACTATCTCTATTTGCAGATGACATTTCTATGTATAGAAAATACTAAAGAATCCACAAGAAAAACTGGAGTTAAGAAATTCAGCAAAGCTGCAGTGTGCATGAACAATACTCAAAAATTAATTGTGTTTCTATGCAGCAGAAATGAAAAATCCATAAGGAAACTAAGAAAACAATTACATTTACAATCACATCCAAAAGAATAGAATATCTAAAAAATAAAAATAAGGCTGTGAGAGACTTATACATTGAAAACAGCAAAAATGTAAAAGAAATAAAAGGTGATCTTAATAAATGGAAAACATCTCAATCCAGGGTTTGGAATAGTAAATATTGTTAATATGGCAATACTTTCCAAAGTGATCTAGAGAATTAATGCAATTCTTATCAAAATTCCAACAGCCTTTTTTGAAAAAACAGAAAATTTGATCTTCAAACGCCAATGGAATTTCAGAGAGCTCCAAATAGCAAAAGCAATATTGTAAAAAAGAACAAAATTGGAAAACCCACACTTCCTGATTTCAAAACGTATTTCTAAGCTACAGTAATAAAAACAGTGGGATTTTGGCCTAAGGAAATAGAATCAAAAGTTCATAAATAAATCCATATATCTATGGTCAACTGGTTTTTTTACAAAAATGCCCAGACCACCTAATGGAGAAAGAAGAGTCTCTTCAACAAATGGTGCTGAGTCCACTGCATATTCACACACAAAACAATGAAGGTGGACCCCTAACTCATACCATATGCAAAACTTAACTCGAAATGGATCAATGACCTAAATGTAAGAGCTAAAACCATAAGGGAAATAGAGGAGTAAATCTTCATAGCCTTGGATTTGACAATAGATTCTTAGATATGACATCAAAAGCATTAGCAGCAAAAAAGTAAATAAACAAATTAAATTTCATTAAAATTAAAACCTTTCATGAAAGACATTACCAAGAAAGTGAGAAGAAAAACTACAGAATGGTTGGAAGTGTTTGCAAATCATTTATCTAATAAGGGTCTAATATCCCAAGTATATAAAGAACTCCTACAACTCAGCAAGATAAAAAGACAACCTAAATTCAGAAATGAGTAAAGGGCTTGAAGACATCTATCCAAAGAAGATATACAAATGGCCAATAAGTACATGTAAAGATGCTCAACAACATTAATCATTAGTAAAATTCAAATTAAAACCATAACTTGATACCACTTCACACCAACTAGGATGACTATAATTTTTGTTAAATGGAAAATAATAGTAAGGATGTGGAGAAACTGAAACACTTGTAAATTGCTGATGCTGGAAATGTAACATGGTACAGCTGTTTTAGAAAACAGTTTGAAAGTTCTTTTAAAAATTAAATGCAGAATTACTGTATGGCCCAGAAATTCCAATCCTAAGTATACACCCCAAAAAATTGAAAACAGAGACTCAAACAGATGTGTGTACATCCATGTTCACAGCAGCATTATTTACAATGGTCAAAAGAGAGAAACAACTCAACTATACATCAATAGGTAATGGATAAACATACTGCGATATATCCATACAATGGAATATTATTCAGACATAAAGTAAATGACGTGCTGCCATATGCTGCAATGTGGATGAACCTTGAAAACATTATGTGAAAAAATTCAGACACAAAAGATCACATATTATAGCATTACATTTCTATGAAATATCCAAAATAGGCAAATCCATAAAGACAGAAAGCTGATTGGTAGTAGCCAGTAGCTGGGAGGAGAGAGAAATCTGGGGAGTCACTGCCTAATGAGCATAACATTTTCTTTGGGGATGATGAAAATTATTTTGAACTAGATAGTGGTGGTGGTTGCACAGGATTATGAATGCAGTAAATGTCATTGAATTGTTTACTTTAAAATGCATAATTTTATATTATATGAATTTCAGCTTTATTGAGTTTTAAAAATGTCTAGAACAATGACCGTTTTCAAAATAGAAGATGTGTTGTGGGGGGAACATTTTGAAAGCAATACTTTTTTTAACCGATGGCAGACATTTTCTCTTTTCTCACTATCTTTTTCTGCCTTGTTTGTAAAATATTAGATATGTTTTTTGCAAATATTTCTCCAAGTTTTTGTCTTATGTTCCTTAATTATATCTTTAGAAAGAATTTAAGTTTTTAATTTGGTGAGGTTTAATGTATTACTTTGTTTTTGTTGTTGTATTTATGAAATATATGTCAAACACAAAATTACTTATATACTTTTAAATGTTTTCTTCTAGAAGTTTTATAGAATTAACTTTTACTTTTAAGTCTATAATTCATTTTAGTTAATTTTGTGTATGGATTGAAATAAGGTTATAAAATAAATTTTTTGCATATAGATGTCCAATTGTAGTGTATCATTTGTTTAAAATAATTACCTCAGCAACTTTGCTAAAACTCAATTGATTATAAATATGTGAGTTTGTTTCTGTGTTCTCTATTCTGACTCACTGATCTTTATGTCTGCCCTTACATTTATGCCTACACACTCTTTTTCCTTAGCTTTATAGTAGGTTTTGAAATTAGGTCACATGAGAACTTCAACTTTGTTCTTTTATTCAAAATTTTTGGGTATTCTGGATCATTTACATTTCCAAATATGTTTGGGGATTAGGTTTCAAATTCTACAAAGGTATGCTAAGATTTTGACAGAGATTGCATTGACTCTTTAGGTAAATTTGCAAAGAATTATCATCTTTTACATATTAAGTCTTTTAACCCATGGCATGGACAATTTCTTCATTTATACAGGTATTCTTCAATTTTTATCAACAATGTTTCATTGTTTTCAGTGTACAAGTCTTACGTTTCCTTGTTTAAGTTTTTTTCTAAGTATTTCACTTTTTAAAATGCTATTGTGAATACAACTGTCTTCTTAATTTTAGTGTTCAGATTATTTTTTGCTAATACTATGAATACAATTGATTTTGCCTACTGATCTTGTATCCTACATCCTAGGTAAATTTTTTTTTTTTTATGTAATGGGTTTTGTTGTTGTTATTATAAATTCCTTTGGATTTTCTCCACACAGGATGATGTTGTCTGTGAAGAATGAGTTACTGATTCCTTTTCAACCTAGAAATTCCCTTTTTGTCCTTACTGTACTGGCTAAAACCTCCAATACAAAGTTAATAATGTGGTTGATGCTGACATCATTTTCTTGCTCCCCAGTCTTAGAAGAAAGCCTTTATTCTGCAACATTTCCTACCACCTTAGTTGTAGGCTTTTTGTAGCTACTTTGTCAGGCATCTCTCTTCTGTTTCTAGTTCACTGAGATTTTTTTTATCATAAATAGATATTCAATTATATACAGCTTTTTCTGCATCAATTGAAATAATCATTGGTTTTTAAATGATTAATTCATGTTTAATTTTTAGTTTAAGTTTAAATTAATATTTAGTTGGTGTTTGTTTTGTTTTAAATTATTTTTCTTAACTGATTTTTTGAATGTAAAGTCAACTTTCCATTCTCAGAACAAACTCCACTTTGTTGTGGTATATAATCATCTTAGTCTGCTTTGTGTTGCTATAACAGAATATCACAAACAGTAATATATAAAGAAAAAATATTTCCCACAGTTCTGGAGGTGGGGAAGTCCAATATCAAGATTTCAGCATCTGGCTAGGGCCTTTGTGCTATGTCATCCCATAGGAGAAATCAGAAGGACAAGTGAGGGTAAGAGCAAGAGAGGGTTGAACTCATTTTTATAACAACCCACTCCCACAATAACTAACCCACTCCCATGATAACAGCAATCCATGCATGGGGGCAGAGCATTCATAGACTAATCACCTCTTAATAGTCCCACTCTTAATACCGTTACAGTGGCAATTCAATTTCAACATGAGTTTTCAAGGGGAAAGTCAAACCATAGCAATAATCTTTTTTTAATGTTGCTGAATTTGGTTTGCTAATAAAACAGAATCCAGAGTGGCTTCAATATACAAAATAAAATATCCAGTTTTCAGCCAAAACCTGAGGCATGCAAAGAAATGGAAATATGACCATATTCAGGGAAAACCAGCAGCCAATAGAAAATTACTATGAATTGGCCCAGATGTTTGATTTGGCAAAGAGAGTCTTCAAAGCAACTGGCGATTCCTCAGGGATCTAGAACTAGAAATACCATTTGACCCAGCCATCCCATTACTGGGTATATACCCAAAGGACTATAAATCATGCTGCTATAAAGACACATGCACACGTATGTTTATTGCGGCATTATTCACAATAGCAAACACTTGGAACCAACCCAAATGTCCAACAATGATAGACTGGATTAAGAAAATGTGGCACATATACACCATGGAATACTATGCAGCCATAAAAAATGATGAGTTCATGTCCTTTGTAGGGACATGGATGAAATTGGAAACCATCATTCTCAGTAAACTATCGCAAGAACAAAAAACCAAACACCACATATTCTCACTCATAGGTGGGAATTGAACAATGAGATCACATGGACACAGGAAGGGGAATATCACACTCTGGGGACTGTTGTGGGGTGGGGGGAGGGGGGAGGGATAGCATTGGGAGATATACCTAATGCTAGATGACGAGTTAGTGGGTGCAGCGCACCAGCATGGCACATGTATACATCTGTAACTAACCTGCATAATGTGCACATGTACCCTAAAACTTAAAGTATAATAAAAAAAAAGTTTAAAGAATGAAAAATGAAACAGAATGATAATAACCCAATAACAGCAATTCTTAATGAAGAGCTAAACATTATAAAAGAGAACCAAATAGATATTCTAAGCTAAAAAGTTCAAAACCAAAATGAAAATTCACTAGTTGAGCTCAACAACAGATTTGAGATATCAGAATACACTGAAATAAAGGTGGGCAGTGGAATATCTAATTTGAAAAATGGGAAGGAAAAAGGCTGAAGAATAATGAACAGAGACTCGGAGACATATGGATAACATCAAATTCATCAATATATACGTAATTGGTGTCCCGGGAGGAGAGGAGGGACAGTAAGGAGCAGAAAAGTACTTGAAGAATTAAGAATTGAAAGTACCCAAAGTTAACGAGAAACATTAACAGAAAAATCTAAGAAGCTCAACAAACCAGAAGCAAGATATACACAAACACAAATAGAATCACTCCTAGTCACATCCAATGAAGCTGGTGAAAGTCCAAAGAAAATTCTGACAGTAAGTAATTATATATAAGGTAAGTACAGTATGATTAACAGTTGACTTCTTGTCAGAAACGGTGGGACCAAAAGGCAGTGAAATGACATATTCAAAGTGTGGAAAGAATGTCAATAAGTAATTCCAGATCCAGTACAACTATTTTTCAAAATAAAGGTGAAATAAAGGAATCCGAAGATAAACAAAAAATGAGAGAATCCATTGCAAGTAGACCTTCCATACAAAATATATTAAAGTAAGTCCTTCAGACAGCAAGAAAATGTTACTAGACAGGAACTTGGCTGCAGTTTACCACCAGAAATCCTAAGTATATGGGTAAATATAAAATTATTCATGCTTCTGTGAGTGTAAGTGTGTGTGTGTGTGTGTGTGTGTGTGTGTGCATGCCTACTTTTGATCAATTCCCAATGCCCTGAGAATATTGTTTTTCACGGTATTGTCCAGTTGACCTCCATATTACCAAATTCACTGGTCAATGATCAGCCTTCGTCTGATTTGACCTGTCAGCAGTGTTTAATACAGTTAATCACTCTGTCCTTGGAACACTTTCTTTGCCTTGCATTCAGTACATGACTATTTCTTGGTTCTCAGCCTATCTCACAGCCACCCCATCTCAGCTTCCTTTGTTGAGTTGCTCTCTTCTCTTTCAGATCCTGAGAGGTAAAATACCCCAGAATTCTTACTTTTCTCTGGTCTGTTGATAATCATTCCTTAGAGTAATAAATCTATCTATTAATATATGCTGACAACACCCATTCTTATATCTTCAGTCCTAAACACTCCTCTTAAGCAAATTAACTAAGACACATAATATATATTTTTAAAATTCTTTATTTTTCTTCCAAAATTTTTTTATCCCATATCTTTGCCAAATTGGCATAATCTCCATCCTTATAATTACTCATAACTAAATCCTTGACCCATCTTCTTAGACAATATATCTAAATCTGATTTGTAGCCACCACTTACACTGCTTCCAACCTGATCCAAGCAACAGTCATATCTTACCTTTGCCATTACAACAATCTACCAGTTGGCCTTCTCAGTTTTAATTCCTGCCCTGTATAGTCTATTCTTCAGCAGAAAGAGTGGTTTTCTTCTATGTAAATCAAATCACATCACTCTTGCTTAAAATTAGACTCAAAGTAAAAACCAAAATCTTTAGAAAAACCTGTGGGTCCCTGCATAACCTGCACCAACTACACCCACTCCTATCCTCCTCCCTGATTTTATGTGCTATCGTGCCTTCCTTGATCTTTTGATTCCAGATCCACTGATCTTTCCTTTTCTCAACAAAGCATGCTCAAGATATACATACGACTCATTTCATTCTGATCTCTACTAAAATCCCACCTCATCAGGGAGGATTCTCTGTATCTTAGAAAGCATACTCTACTTTTTTTGCTCTCTACTCCTTTGAGATTTCTTCAGTTTTTTTAAATTAGCATAAACCACCATCAGTAATCTACTTATCTGTTTGTTTATTGTATATATCAAACACACACACACACACACACACACACACACACAAATGTAAACCCCAACAGAGCTGGGTTTTTTTTGTTTTATTTTCTGATTTGTCCCAAGTAACTAGATAAGACCCTAGCTCAAGGTAAACTCTCAATAGATATTTGTTGAATAAATAAAGAAAGCCAATTTTTCCCCAAGTATTTGCTAAGTGTCTATTAGGTACCAAACACTGTCCTAAGTATAATAATATGTCCTATAATTTTATAAACAATCCTAACAATTTTTTAAATTAAATATAATTATCCTTATTTTACTGATGAGATACCAAAAGATTAAGGACTTATTTAAGGTTACACAGCATGTTAGTGACAGAATTGGATTCTTTTTGTTCTTTTTAATTGGTATTTTCAGTTATTGTGTTATGTCTATTACACCAGTTCTCTAGAATACTGGGTACATTTTGTAACTACAGAAGAATCCATGGAGATAAGATTAGAATTAAGACACAGTGAGAACCATTTTAAGTAGCTTGTAACATCTAATTTTATAAACTTTTATCAAATTTCAATGACCAGTACTCAAACTATATTATTAAACTCCTGCAGAATGTTGTCACTCATAAGTAGGAGTTGAACATTGAGAATGTGTGGACACAGAGAGGGGAACAACACATGCCAGGGCCTGTTGGGTTATGGGGGGTGAGGGGAGGGAACGTAGAGGATGGGTCAATAGGTGCCGAAAACCACCATGGCACATGTATACCTACGTAACAAAGCTGCACGTTCTGCACATGTATCCAATTTTATTTTTTCATAAGAAATAAAGAAGAAAAAATAAAAATAAACTCCTGCAGAAAATGCTTCTTTCTGATGTTAAGGCCAGTACAGCAGCTTTTCCACCAGAAAGACATGCTC
Organism: Gorilla gorilla gorilla; assembly: GCF_029281585.2. NCBI lineage: Eukaryota > Metazoa > Chordata > Mammalia > Primates > Hominidae > Gorilla > Gorilla gorilla. Next base: position 67,325,091 of record NC_073231.2, on the reverse strand, counting down.
ACAATCAGTCTAAACACTTGGGATTTCCAAACAGTTCTGTCACATGTATTGGAATATTTCTGGAGAATTATTTAAAGCAAAGTTATTGGTGTAAAAACATTCATATGTGTCTGCAGATATTCACATAATTTCTTCCAACTGTGCATTTTCTAATTGAGAAATAAATATGGTATGTGATGAATGGCAGATATGATCTGCTTATTCCCTTTGGTTCTTCATTTGGCAGGTCAATTTTCAGAATGAACAAACAGAAAACACTTCTCTAAAGCAAGACTTTCTTCTTACTCTGCATCCAAGCCTTAAATAACTCAATTCTAAAGAATATTTTTGCCAAGGCTAATCCTCTTGTGAGCTTAGCTTAGAAGTCGTTCCATAAAAGGAATAGTGAGTGTATAACAGAAGGTTAAGCACTGTTGAGAATGGTCAGTTTTGCTTCATTTCAGGAAAACCAGGTATAGACACCCAGTATGGAAAACAAAGTTCTTATTTGGCCAGATTGGAATACTCTGACCAAAAAAAAAACAATTTTTGATGGGGTTGTTTTTTTCTTGTAAATTTGTTTAAGTTCTTTGTAGATTCTGGATATTAGCTCTCTGTCAGATGGATAGATTGCAAAAATTTTCCTCTATTCTGTAGGTTGCCTGTTCACTCTGTTGATAGTTTGTTTTGCTGTGCAGAAGCTCTTTAGTTTAATTAGATCCCCTTTGTCAGTTTTGGCTTTTGTTGCCTTTGCTTTTGGTGTTTTAGTTATGAATTCTTTGCCCATGCCTATGTCCTGAATGGTATTGCCTAGGTTTTCTTTTAGGGTTTTTAAATTTTAGGTATTACATTTAAGTCTTTAAGTCACCTTGAGTTAATTTTTGTATAAGGTGTAAGGAAAGGGTCCAGTTTCAGTTTTCTGCACATGGCTAGCCAGTTTTCCCAACACCATTTATTAAATAAGGAATCCTTTCCCCATTGCTTATTTTTGTCAGGTTTGTCAAAGATCAGATGGTTGTAGATGTGTGGCATTATTTCTGAGGCCTCTGTCCTGTTCCATTGGTCTGTATATCTGTTTTGGTACCAGTACCATGCTGTTTTGGTTACTGTAGCCTTGTAGTATAGTTTGAAGTCAGGTAGCGTGAGGCCTCCAGCTTTGTTCTTTTTGCTTAGAATTGTCTTGGCTATACAGGCTCTTTTTTTTTTTTTTTTGTCCCATATGAAATTTAAAGTAGTTTTTTCTAATTCTGTGAAGAAAGTCAATGGTAGTTTGATGGGGATAGCATTGAAACTATAAATTACTTTGGCCAATATGGCCACTTTCATGATATTGATTCTTCCTATCCATGAGCATAGAATGTTTTTCTATGTCTTTGTGTCCTCTCTTATTTCCTTGAGCAGTGGTTAGTAGTTCTTGAAGAGGTCCTTCACATCCCTTGTAAGTTGGATTCCTAGGTATTTTATTCTCTTTGTAGCAATTGTGACTGGGAGTTCACTCATGATTTGGCTCTCTGTTTGTCTATTATTGGTGTATAGGAATGCTTGTAATTTTTACACATTGATTTTGTGTCCTGAGACTGCTGAAGTTGCTTATCAGCTTTAGGAGATTTGGGGCTGAGGCAATGGGGTTTTCTAAATATACAATCATGTCATCTGCATACCAAGACAATTTGACTTCCTCTCTTCCTATTTGAATACCCTTGATTTCTTTCTCTTGCATGATTACCCTGGCCAGAACTTCCAATACTATGTTGAATAGGAGTGGTGAGAGGGGGCATCCTTGTCTTGTGCTGGTTTTCAAAGGGAATGTTTCCAGCTTTTGCCTATTCAGTATGATATTGGCTGTGGGTTTGCCATAAATCATTGTTGTTATTTTGAGATACATTCCATCAATACCTAGTTTATTGAGACTTTTTAACATGAAGGGGTGTTGATTTTATCAAAGGTTTTGGCTGGTAGGCCATTAATTACTGTCTCAATTTCAGAACTTGTTATTGGTATATTCATGGATTCGAATTCTTTCTGGTTTCATCCTGGGAGGGTGTATGTGTCCTGGAATTTATCCATCTCTTCTACATTTTCTAGTTTATTTGCATACAGGTGTTTATAGTATTCCCTGATAGTCGTTTGTATTTCTTTGGGATCAGTGGTGATCTTCCCTTTATAATTTTTTATTGTGTCTCTTTGATTCCTCTCTCTTTTCTTCTTTATTAGTCTGGCTAGTGGTCTATTTTGTTAGTCTTTTCAAAAAATCACCTCCTGGATTCATTAATTTTTGAAGGGTTTTTCATGTCTCTGTCTCCTTCAGTTCTGCTCTGATCTTAGTTATTTCTTGTCTTCTGTTAGCTTTTGAATTTGTTTGCTCTTGCTTCTCTAGTTCTTTTAATTCTGATGTTAGGGTGTTGATTTTAGATCATTCTCACTTTCTCCTGTGGGCAATTAGTGCTATAAATTTCCCTTTAAACACAGCTAAATTCTGGTACGTTGTGTCTCTGTTCTCATTGGTTTCAAGGAACTTATTTATTTCTGCCTTAATTTCATTATTTACCCAGTACTCATTCAGGAGTAGGTTGTTAAGTTTCCATGTAGTTGTAAAATTTTGACTGAGTTTCTTAATCCTGAGTTCTAATTTGATTGGACTGTGATCTGAGCGACTGTGCGGCCAACAAACATGAAAAAAAAAAACAAACTCATCATCACTGGTCATTAGAGAAATGCAAATCAAAACCACAATGAGATACCATCTCACACCAGTTAGAATGGTGATCATTAAAAAGTAAGGAAACAACAGATGCTGGAGAGGATGTGGAGAAATAGGAATGCTTTTACACTGTTGTTGGGAATGTAAATTAGTTCTTAACCATTGTGGAAAACAGTGTGGTGATTCCTCAAGGATCTAGAACCAGAAATACCATTTGACCCAGCCATCCCATTCCTGGGTATACACCCAAAGATTATAAATCATTCTGCTATAAAGACACATGCACACGTATGTTTATTGCAGCATTGTTCACAATAGCAAAGACTTGGAACCAACCCACATGCCCATCAATGATAGACTGGATAAAGAAAATGTGGCACATATACACCATGGAATACTATGCAGCCATAAAAAAGGATGAGTTAATGTCCTTTGCAGGGACATGGATGAAGCTAGGAACCATAATTCTCAGCAAACTCACACAAGAACAGAAAACCAAACACCTCGTGTTCTCACTCATAAGTGGAAGTTAACAATAAGAATACATGGACACAGGGAGAGGAACATCACACATCAGGGACTCTCAGGGGGTTGGGGGGCTGGGGGAGGGACAGCATTAGGAGAAATACCTAATGTAGATGATGGGTTGATGGGTGTAGCAAACCACCATGGCACGTGTATACCTATGTAGCAAACCTGCATGTTTTGCACATGTATCCCAGTACTTAAAGTATAAAAAAAAAGAAAAGAAGAAGAAGTAGTTTAGGAAGAAGGCAATGAATTAAAATTAGGAAAGAGGTAATCGTCAAACAGTACACAGACTTGCAAGAACCAAACATTTCTACTTCTATTTCAGTGTGCAACTGCAAAGAGTCTGGGTGGGGTGGGGGAAGCAACCCTGTAAATGAAAAGAGAAAAGTGTGACATTTGCTTAACCAGAAGTGGCTTAAATTGGGAAGATTAAAGTTTAAAGAACATTTTGTTTAATCTCATTATAATGAAGTCAAGGAAAGAAAGATAAAGATTAAGGATAAGCTTTAATCTCTCATTATTAAAGATATAGTTGTGTTCATATTATTTTGATATATGATAAAAGTAATTTCAACTAAATTTGTATTGCTTACCAATTGATTAGAATTGGTTTGGATTTCCCAGATTTTATTTCATGAGCTCATTTTTCTTTTGCTGAGTAAATTGTGCTTTTTATAGACACTAAAATAGATAATTATCTTGCATGAATTATAACAAGTTATATTATGTAACAGCTAAAGATGAAACACAATTGAAATAAAACTAGTCCATGACTAAATATGGATCAAAATATTTCTGAAGAAAAAAGCAAGACAAAAAGTTATAGGAAGACTAAGGACTGAAATTCTACTTGGAACATATATTAACACAACTTTTTGCCCCAACTTTTTTATTAAAATGTAATAGAAAATGCTTGCTAGTAAAAGAAACAAATGTCAAATTTTGTTCTTAAGTTGACTTCAATCCCACCTGTTTTGGAGTTTTTCTTCCACCAAGATAGTCTTTTTCTGGAAAAAACATAGAATAATCTCATTTAGTTTTCTATCTCTAGTCCTTCATTCAAAGAAATCCTGCACTGTTGTGTGTAGAAATATGGTACGTGAATATTTTAAACAAAATTAGAATGAGTAGTGTAGTATGAAACAGATTTACCATTTTTCCCTTGTTTCTGTCATGGAACTCCTAAAACCCTTGGAATTTCCAGGGTGATAGGAATGTCTTTTGTTATTCATAAGGAGCCAATTTTGATCTGAGTTTATGCTAAGAAAGCATTTTGGGGTGGGGTTTCTAGATAGCCATGGTATAGGGCTGGTCACCAGAAAGACTAGAGGATTGGGTTAGAGGATTGGAACTTTCAGCTTTACCCACTGACCTCTGGGAAAAGAGATAGGGGATGAACATTAAACTCTATTTAAAAACTCTTGAACAACAAGATTTGATGAGCTGTTGGGTTGCTGAACATGTGGAGGTACTAGGAGGGTGATGTGCCCAGAAAGGACCTGGAAGCTTTGTGCCCCTTCTCTGTGTACCTTGCCCTATTTCCTCTTCCATTTATTCACTTGTATCAATTGTAATATTCTTTATAATAAATCAGTACACATAAGTAAGTTTTTCTTTGAGTTCTGTGAGCTGTCCTAGTGAGAGGTGAAGCTGGCTGGGCTTCTGGGTGAGGTAGGGACTTGGAGAACTTTTCTGTCTAGCTAAAGGATTGTAAACACACCAATCAGCACTCTGTAAAAATGCACCAATCAGTGCTCTGTGTCTAGCTAAAGGTTTGTAAACACACCAATCAGCACTCTGTAAAAACACACCAATCAGCATTCTGTAAAATGGACCAATCAGTGCTCTGTAAAATGGACCAATCAGCAGGACATGGTTGGGGCCAAACAAGGGAATAAAAGCTAAACACCTGAGCAAGCAGTGGCAACCTGCTTGGGTCCCCTTCCATGCTGTGGAAGCTTTGTTCTTTCACTCTTCACAATAAATCTTGCTGCTGCTGCTCACTCTTTGGGTCCACACTATCTTTAAGAGCTGTAACACTCACTGCGAAGGTCTGCAGCTTCACTCCTGAAGTCAGAGAGACCACAAACCCACTGGGAACAAACAACTCCAGACGCACCACCTTTAAGAGCTGTAACACTCACTGTGAAGGTCTGCAACTTCACTCCTGAGGTCAAGTGAGACCATGAACCCACTGGAAGGAAGAAACCCTGGACACATCTGAACATCTGAAGGAACAAACTCTGGACACACCATCTTTAAGAACTGTAACACACAACACGAGGGTCTGTGGCTTCATTCTTGAAATCAGCGAGTCCAAGGACCCACCAGAAGGAACCAATTCTGCAGACATTTTGGCAACCATGAAGGGACTATCACCTATCACCAAGTGGTGAGTACCATCGGACCCCTTTCATTTGCTACCCTGTCCTATTTTTCCTTAGAATTTGGGGGTTAAATACTGGGTGACTGTTGGCCAGTTAAAAGCGACTAGCATGGCCACCAGTCTAAAGACACTGGTGTCAGGCTTTCTGGGAAAGGGCTCTCTAACAACCCACAACTCTTTGGAGTTGGGAGTGTTGGTTTGCCTGGAACCAGCTTCTGCTTTCCCTGTACTTCTGGGCTGGGCCGAGAGTCAACAGAGAGGCAAGCCATACAGTTCAGGGGTCCCAACAACAAGTTGGTTGACGCTGCAGCTATGAGCAGAACTCTCAAAGTCATGTCGCCCAAGTGAGACTCGCCCATCTATCCTATCTATCCTGACTCTTGCCTCCTGGGTCCTAATGCCTGTCAGACAAACTTCCTCTTACCTCTCTTCTCTGAGGCTACTCCTGCTTCTAAAAACCACTCCCTGTCTCTGGTGCTTTTCTAGTTTCTCCTATAAGAATGATTTCTAGTTTAAACCCCAGGACTCTGTTACCTTCTTTAGGTACCCAGGCTCGCCAATCAGAAAGACATAATTTTTGCCAAAAGCCCCACTGTAGGGGGAACTATCTGGAATTTTAGGATCCCTCCTCAGACAAGCAAACCTAACAAAAGCTATTCCTGAAGGTAGGATATGGGGAGCATCAGAAATTGTATCCTTCCTATTCATATAAGTGAGGACAAAAGGCACCACTCTTCCAACTCTGGAGATCCCTCCCCTCCCTCAGGATATGGCCCTCCACTTCATTTTTGGGAGCATAACATCTTTATAGGACACAGGTAAGATCCCATACTAACAGGAGAATGCTTGGGACTCTAACAGATTTTCAAGAATTCGCCGGTAAGGGCCACTAAATCTGATTTTTCTCAGTCCTTTTTGTGGTCTAGGAGGACAGGCAAGGGTGCAGGTTTTCAAGAATGCATCGGTAAGGGCCCATAAATCTGACCTCCCTCGGTCCTCCTTGTGGTCTAGGAGGAAAATTAGTGTTTCTGCTGATGCATCGGTGAGCACAACTATTCTGATCAACAGGGTCCAGGGACAATTGCAGGTTCTTGGGCAAGAGGTGTTTCTGCTGCTGCACTGGTGAGTGCAACTATTACAATCAGCAGGGTCCAGGGACTGTTGTGGGTTCTTGGGCAGGGGGAGAAACAAACAAACCAAAACCATGGGCAGTTTTGTCTTTCAGATGGGAAACACTCAGGCATCAACAGGCTCACACTTGAAATGCATCCCAAGCCATTGGGACCAATTTGACCCACAAACCCTGAAAAAGAGGCAGCTCATTTTTTTCTGCACCATGTCTTGGCCCCAACACTCTCTCTGATGGGGAAAAATGGCCACCTGAGGGAAGTATAAATTACAATACTATCCTGCAACTTGACATTTTCTGTAAGAGGGAAGGCAAATGGAGTGAAATACCTTATGTCCAAGCTTCCTTTTCATTGAAGGAGAATACACAACTATGCAAAGCTTGCAATTTACATCCCACAGGAGGACCTCTCAGTTTACCCCCATATCCTAGCCTCCCAATAGCTCTCTTTCCTATTAATAATAAGCCTCCTCTAATCTCCCCAGCTCAGAAGGAAATCAGCAAAGAAATCTCCAAAGGACCACAAAAACCTTTGGGCTATCGGTTATGTCACCTTCAAGCTGTAGGAGGAGGGGAATTTGGCCCAACCTGGGTACATGTCCCTTTCTCACTCTCTGATTTAAAGCAGATCAAGGAAGACCTGGGGAAGTTTTCAGATGATCCTGATAGGTACACAGATGTCCTACAGGGTCTAGGGCAAACCTTCAATCTCACTTGGAGAGACGTCAGGCTATTGTTAGATCAAACCCTGGCCTTTAATGAAAAGAATGAAGCTTTAGCTGCGGCCCAAGAGTTTGGAGATACCTGTTATCTTAGTCAAGTAAATGATAGAATGACAGCTGAAGAAAGGGACAAATTCCCTACCGGTCAGCAAGCCATCCCCAGTATGGATCCCCACTGGGACCTCGGCTCAGATCATGGGGACTGGAGTCACAAACATCTGTTGACCTGTGTTCTAGAAGGACTAAGGAGAATTAGGAAAAAGGCCATGAATTGTTCAATGATGTCCACCATAACTCAGGGAAAGGAAGAAAATCCTTCTGTCTTCCTCAAGCGGCTATGGGAGGCCTTAAGAAAATATACTTTCCTGTCACTCTACTCACTCAAGGATCAGTTGATCCTAAAATATAAGTTTATTACCCTATCCGCCACAGAAATCAGGAGAAAGATGCAAAAGTGAGCCTGGGCCCTGGACAAAATCTGGAGGCATTATCAAACCTGGCAACTTTGGTATTCTATAATAGGGACCAAGAGGAACAGGCCCAAAAGGAAAAGCAAGATCAGAGAAAGGCCACAGCCTTAGTCATGGCCCTCAGACAAATGAACCTTGGTGGTTCAGAGAGGACAGAAAATGGAGCAGGCCAATCACCTGGTAGGGCTTGTTATCAGTGTGGTTTACAAGGACACTTTAAAAAAGAATGTCCACAGAAACAAGCTGCCCCTCGGCCATGTCCACTATGCCAAGGTAATCACTGGAAGGTGCACTGCCCCAGAGGACAACATCCAGAGCCCCCAGACCAGAAGCCCCCAACCAGATGATCCAACAACAGGACTGAGGGTGCCCAGGGCAAGCGCCAGCTCATGTCATCACCCTCACTGAGCCCTGGGTATGTTTAACCATTGAAGGCCAGGAAATTGACTTCCTCCTGGACACTGGCACAGCCTTCTCAGTGTTAATCTCCTGTCCCAGACGACTGTCCTCAAGGTCCGTTACCAACTGAGGAATCCTGGGACAGCCTGTAGCCAGGTATTTCTCCCACCTCCTCATTGTAATCGGGAGACTTTGCTCTTTTCACATGCCTTTCTTGTTATGCCTGAAAGTTCCACACCCTTATTAGGGAGGGATATATTAGCCAAAGCTGGAGCTATTATCTACATAAATATGGGGAACAAGTTACCCAATTGTTGTCCCCTACTTGAGGAGGGAATCAACCCTGAAATCTGGCCATTGGAAGGACACTTTGGAAGGGCAAAAAATGCCCACCCAGTCCAAATCATGCTAAAAGATCCCACCCCTTTTCCTTATCAAAGGCAATATCCCTTAAGGCCTGAAGCTCATGAAGGATTACAGGATATTGTTAAACATTTAAAAGCTCAAGGCTTAGTAAGGAAATGCAGCAGTCCCTGCAACACCCCAATTCTAGGGGTACAAAAACCAAATGGTCAGTGGAGACTGGTGCAAGATCTTAGACTCATCAATGGGGCAGTAATTCCTCTATATACAGTTTACCCAACCCCTATACCCTGCTCTCTCAAATACCAGAGGAAGCAGAATGGTTCACAGTTCTGGACCTCAAGGATGACTTCTTCTGTAATCCCCTGCACTCTGACTTCCAGATTCTCTTTGCCTTTGAGGATCCCACAGACCACAAATCTGAACTTATGTGGACAGTCTTGCCCCAAGGGTTTAGGGACAGCCCTCACCTGTTTGTTCAGGTACTGGCCCAAGATCTGAGCCACTTCTCAAGTTCAGGCACTCTGGTCCTTCAGCATGTGGATGATTTACTTTTGGCTACCAGTTTAGAAGCTTCATGCCAGCAGGCTCCTCTAGATTTCTTGAACTTTCTACCTAATCAAGGGTACAAGGTGTCTGGGTAGAAGGCCCAGCTTTGCCTATAGCAGGTCAAATATCTAGGCCTAATCTTAGACAGAGGGACCAGGGCCATCAGCAAGGAATGAATACAGCCTATACTGGCTTATCCTCACCCTAAGACATTAAAACAGTTGTGGGGGTTCCTTGGATTCACCGGCTTTTGCTGACTATGGATCCCCAGATACAGCAAGATAGCCAGGCCCCTCTATACTCTAATCAAGGAGACCCAGAGGGCAAATACTTATCTAGTAGAATGGGAACCAGGGGCAGAAACAGCCTTCAAAACCTTAAAGCAGGCCCTAGTACAAGCTCCAGCTTTAAGCCTTCCCACAGGACAAAACGTCTCTTTGTACATCACAGAGAGAGCAGGAATAGCTTTTGGAGTCCTTACTCAGACTCGTGGGACAACCCCACAACCAGTGGTATACCTAAGTAAGGAAGTTGATGTAGTAGCAAAAGGCTGGCCTCACTGTTTAAGGGTAGTTGCAGCAGTGGCCATCTTAGTGTCAGAGGCTATCAAAAGAATACAAGGAAAGGATCTCACTGTCTGGACTACTACTCATGACGTAAATGGCATACTAGGTGCCAAAGGAAGTTTATGGCTATCAGACAACCACCTATTTAAATTCCAGGTGCTACTCCTTGAGGGACCAGTGCTTCAAATACGTACATGCATGGCCCTCAACCCTGCCAATTTTCTCCCAGAGGATGGGGAACCAATCGAGCATGACTACCAACAAATTATAGCCCAGACTTATGCCACTCAAGATGATCTCTTAGAAGTCCCCTTAGCTAATCCTGAACTTAACCTACATACCGATGGAAGTTCATTTGTGGAGAATGGGATACAAAGGGCAGGTTATGCCATAGTTAGTAATGTAACTGTTCTTGAAAGTAAGCCTCTTCCCCCAGGGACCAGCACCTAGTTAGCAGAACTGGTGACACTTACCCGAGACTTAGAACTGGGAAAGGGAAAAAGAGTAAATGTGTACACAGATAGCAAGTATGCTTATCTAATCCTACGTGCCCATGTGGCAATATGGAAAGAAAGGGAGTTCCTAACCTCTGGGGGAACCCCCATTAAATACCACAAGGAAATTGTGGTGTTATTGCAAGCAGTGCAAAAACCCAAGTAGGTGGCAGTCTCACACTGCCAAAGCCATCAGAAAGGTGAAGGAGAAAAGGCAGAAGGAAACTGTCAGGCAGATGCTGAGGCCAAAATTGCTGCCAGGCAGAACATCCCATTAGAAATACCTACGGAAGGACCCTTGGTATGGAACAACCCCCTCTAAGAGATTAAGCCCCAGTATTCACCAACTGAAACAGAATGGGGACTTTCACAGGGGCATAATTTTATCCCCTCGGGGCAGTTAATGACAGAAGAAGGAAAGGTACTTATACCCGAAGCCAGCCAGTGGAAAATACTTAAACCCTCCACCAAACTTTTCATATGGTTATTGAAAACATTCATCAAATGGCCAAATCCCTATTTACAGGGCCAAATCTCCTCCAGACCATCTGACAGGTAGTCAAAGCCTGTGAGGTGTGCCAAAGGAATAATCCCTTGGTCCATTGTAAGGCCCTTTTGGGGGAACAAAGAATAGGTCACTATCCCAGAGAGGACTGGCAGTTAGACTTCACTCATATGCCTAAGTCAAAGGGATTTCAATACTTGTTGGTCTGTGTTGATACCTTTACAAATTGGATAGAAGCTTTCCCCTGCAAGACAGAGAATGCTCAGGAAGTGACTAAAGTCCTAATTCATGAATTAATTCCTAGATTTGGGCTTCCCCAAAGCTTACAGGTGACAATGGTCCGGCTTTTAAAGCCATGATAACTCAGGGAATTTCCAGGGTGCTAGGGATACAATATAATCTTCACTGCGCCTGGAAGCCACAATCCTCAGGGAAGGTCGAGAAGGCAAATGGAACACTGAAGAGGCACTTAAGGACACTAACACAAGAAACTCATCTCCCATGGCCTACTCTTTTGCCCATGGCCATGTTGAGAATCTGAATTTCTCCTCACAATATGGGGCTCAGTCCATATGAAATGCTGTATGGACGACCTTTTCTCACAAATGACCTCCCACTTGATCAGTAAATGGCCAACTTGGTCAAAGATATAACTTCTTTGGCAAAATATCAACAAAACCTTAAAAACCTACCTGAAGGATGTCACAGAGAAAAGGGAACAGAGTTGTTTCAACCAGGAGATCTAGTGTTGGTCAAATTTCTCCCCTCTGCCTCCCCATCTATGGACTCTTTGTGGTAATCCTCTCTACCCCCACTACAGTTAAGGTGGCAGGAGTGGAATCTTGGATTCACCACACCCAAGTTAAATTTTGGACACCCCCTGAGAAACCTGTGGGGCCGTCAGCTCAGGAGTCCCAAGATCAGCCAGAGCAGCCTCAATATACTTGCAAACTGTCGGAGGACTTGCATCTCCTATTTTGGAAGGAAACATCCCAGACTGAAAAGGCTCCTACCACTGATCCTGAAGAAAAACCCCTTCCTCCTTAAAAAAGATAAGTGAAAACCTGCATAATCTTTAACACCTCTCCTTGCCCCTTTAATAGAATCCTTTTACTATTTCATCACATTATTAAGTAGCATACTAACCATACTCTTTGCAATAGGACTATATACTGTAGCTCCTGGCAGGATGAAAACCCTAATCACATCAACCTTTCTATCTTCATTCCTTCTGACAGCAATTTACTCCTACCTTTAACTCAGACTGGGTAAAATAATCTCATCTTCCAGAGCACCCTCTTTACCTTCCTATTTACTCTTTGCCTATCTATCCCTCCTGCTTCCTTGGATACCTCATACAATCACCCCTCCCCTTCCACTAGCTCCTAATTACCTCTACAAGACTTTCAACTTAACCCAATCTCTGTTAAACCAGTCCAATCATTCCCTGGCAAATGACTGTTGGCTTTGAATCTCTCTATCAACATCTGCTTATGTTGGCACTCCCATTCCTGCAAAAAAAAATTGGGTCTTTACCAACTTAACCTACCACCCTTGTTATGAAGGAAAAGACCCTTTCTGACTTCTAAATATGCAGTCATTAGCCAACTTCCCCATCTCTGATAGGACCAAGAATACCCTAACAGGACGTGCAATCCAACTTTTACATTCTTACATTTCCAACCACACCTATTACACAAGCAATGAAAAGCCCATACATGGCCCTGTAACTACGAATACCATCTTAACTTTCCAAGCCCCTTTATTCATCCAACGCAACCTGTTTGTTATCAGGCCTGCCCCTGGGGCAGCTACTACCCCATCAGTGTAATTACACCCTACAACTTCAAGCCCCAGCTGATCATAGTAACTTCCGAGTCACCCAAACATCCCCATTCAGATGGCTTGTCTGCTTCTCAGGGCCCCCAAAAATCATCACCTCCTTCCTGCTTAACAAAAAGTCCAGGTTTTGTAATGGCAAACATACTCCCTGCATGACCATTCACCCCCTGGACCCCCTGCAACAGCACCCCCACCACTAGTGAATGCCTTCTCATCCCCTCTTTCAATCACTCTCTCAAATGCTTCCTAGTAGATACAAAACGGTTTTTTCTCCAATGGGAAAATAGAACTCAGGGAGCCACTCAATTGGCTCCCAACACCCCTTTCCAGCCACTCACTGGAGCTACCTTGGCAAGTACTCTAGGAGTATGGGAAAATGAAAACAACAAACTCACAGATGTTTTTAACATACACAACCAGTTCTGTCTACCCAGCCAAGGTATATTCTTATGTGGAATGTGGACCTATAGCTGCCTCCCCACAAACTGGACAGGCACCTGCACCTTAGTCTTTCTAAGTCCCAACATTAACATTACCCCAGGAAATCAGAACCTATCAGTACCCTTCAAAGCTCAAGTCTGTCAGTGCAGAGCCATACAACTAATACCCCTACTTATAAGGTTAGGAATGGCTACTGCTACAGGAACCAGAATAGCAGGTTTATCTACTTCATTATCCTACTACCACACACTCTCAAAGGATTTCTCAGACAGTTTGCAAGAAATAATGAAATCTATCCTTACTCTACAATCCCAAACAGACTCTTTGGCAGCAGTGACTCTCCAAAACTGCTGAGGCCTAGACCCCCTCACTGCTGAGAAAGGAGGACTCTGCATCTTCTTAGGGGAAGAGTGTTGTTTTTACACTAACCAGTCAGGGATAGTACGAGATGCTGCCCGGCATTTACAGGAAAAGGCTTCTGAAATGGGACAACGCCTTTCAAACTCTTATACCAATCTCTGGAGTTGGGCAACATGGCTTCTCCCCTTTCTAGGTCACGTGACAGCCATCTTGCTATTACTTGCCTTTGGGCCCTGTATTTTTAACCTCCTCATCAAATTTGTTTCCTCTAGAATCGAGGCCATCAACTACAGATGGTCTTACAAATGGAACCCCAAATGAGCTCAACTAACAACTTCTACCAAGGATCCCTGGACTGACCCACTGGCCCTTTCCCTGGCCTAGAGAGCTCCCCTCTGGAGGATACTACAACTGCAGGGCCCCTTCTTCACCCCTATCCAGCAGGAAGTAGCTACAGCAGTCATTGACCAATTCCCAACAGCAGTTGGGGTGTCCTGTTTAGAGAAGGGATTGAGAGGTGAAGCCGGCTGGGCTTCTGGGTCGGGAGGGGACTTGGAGAACTTTTCTGTCTAGCTAAAGGATTGTAAACACACCAATCAGCACTCTGTGTCTAGCTAAAGGTTTGTAAACGCACCAATCAGCACTCTGTAAAAACGCACCAATCAGCACTCTGTGTTTAGCTAAAGGTTTGTAAACGCACCAATCAGCACTCTGTAAAAATGAACCAATCAGCATTCTGTAAAATGGACCAATCAGTGCTCTGTAAAATGGACCAGTCAGCAGGCCATGGGTGAGGCCAAATAAGGGAATAAAAGCTGACCACCCGAGCCAGCAGCAGCAACCTGCTTGGGTCCCCTTCCACGCTGTGGAAACTTTGTTCTTTTGCTCTTCACAATAAATCTTGCTGCTGCTCACTCTTTGGTCCACACTACCTTTATGAGCTGTTAACACTCACCACAGTTTCTGTGGCTTCACTCCTGAAGTCAGGGAGACCACGAACCCACCAGGAGGAACAAACAACTCCAGATGCGCCACCTTTAAGAGCTGTAACATTCACTGTGAAGGTCTGTGGCTTCACTCCTGAAGTCAGCGAGACCACAAACCCACCAGGAGGAACAAACAACTCCAGACGCACCACCTTTAAGAGCTGTAACATTCACTGCGAAGGTCTGTGGCTTCACTCCTGAAGTCAGCAAGACCACGAACCCACCAGAAGGAAGAAACTCTGGACACATCTGAACATCTGAAGGAACAAACTCCAGACACACCATCTTTAAGAATGGTAACACTCACTGTGAGGGTCCGTGGCTTCATCCTTGAAGTCAGTGAGACCAAGAACCCACCAGAAGGAACCAATTACAGACACACTAGCAAATTAATTAAACCCAAGAATGAAGTAGTGGGAACTTTGATTAATAGCTTCTCAGTCAGAAGTATAGATGACAGAGCCTACTTGTGATTGGTGTCTGAAATGGGGAGAAGTCTGGTGGGACTGAGTCCTTAACCTGTGGGATCTGATGCCATTTCCACGTAGTGTCAGAACAGAAATAAATTATAAGGCCAGGTGCAGTAGCTCATGCCTGTAATCCCGACACTTTGGGAGGCTGAGGTTATCAGATCACGGGTCAGGAGATTGAGACCATCCTGGCTAACACGGTGAAACTCTGTCCTTACTAAAAAGTACAAAAAATTGGCCAGGTGTGGTGGTGTGTACCTGTAGTCCCAGCTACTCGAGAGGCTGAGGCAGGACAGTGGCCTGAACCTGGGAGGCGGAGCTTGCAGTGAGCAAGATCATGCCACTGCACTACAGCCTGGGTGACAGAGTGAGACTCTGTCTCAAAAAATAAAAAAAAAATAAAAATAAAAATTATAAGACACCCAGTTGGTGTCTGCTAGAGAACTGCTTGGTGTGTTGGGTGTGAAAGCTGTCAGAATCAAGATGGAGTCACTTATGCCACACCCTAACAAAAGGATTCAGGAGGGGCTCTCACATGCACACATCTGTGATAAAAAGTATTACAAAAATGGTCTAAAAATCACAATCTTGCAAAAAGACCACCACAACCACAGTAATCATTTTGGAACAACTTATATAAACTTTTTTATTTTGTCTTTAAAAGTTTCAGCTTGCCTCAACTTCCCTGAATATGCCTGTGATCCATCATAGCACACACTTCCTGGTTTGTAATCCCCTGTCATTCATTCCCAAGTAAACTCATTTATTTTGAGATCCACCCTCCCTGTTGTTATTTTAGGCCGACATAATCTGGTGTCAGAAGTGGGATCTGAAGTAAGATCACCTTTGGAAGCAGTTGGTACTGCTTGAACTAGTGTACAGTACCCACTTGAGCCCTTTTGAGGATTGTGTTTTCACAGCTCACCTTTTCTGCCCTGGGCAGTCTTCTCTCAGGTTGAGCTCCCTCTTTTTGATAGGAGCTCTTTGACTGTATTTGAGATCTAGCTTGAATGAGACCACCTTAATAAAGGATCTTGCATCCCTCCTGGGGCTATAAAAGACTTTTTGTCTTTTCTGGCAAGTCGTTTCTGGTATAAAGGCAGTTTGTCTTTCTGTTTCTGTTGAGTACCTTGGTTTTGTTTTTTTAGGCATTGTCTGTAAGTAAATTGGCTCTTTTTTTTCCCTTGTTTGTTTCTGAACAACTTTGCAGAGCAAAAGGGAACATACCAATGGTGGACACAGGTTGATGAGTTAAAACCCATTAGGATGGTAATCACCATTCTATGAGGGAACAAAGTCTCTCATGTGAGGATACACTGGGTCACAGATAGGCAAGATCACCACTAAGCCATGTGCCAGTCTTGAGAAAATCTATGTGCAACAGGGAAAACTTGGTCACAGGTTGGAAAACTAGGGCAAAGGTTGTCAACCAAGCAGAAAAAGCATCCCATGCCATGTCAAAACAAAACACTTTATCCAAACTCTTAAAGTTCCTTGACAGTGATTACAGGATTTTCTTTTGCTCTTGAGAAATTAATGAGAAATGAAATGAATCCTCAAATTCTAAAACATGCCAGATTTTCAGGGGCTCCAGGTGGTTATATGTTCAAATACTATGACTCTTCTTTATGCACACTTTTGAACCAATGGATATGTTACACCAAGGATAATTTAAAGCTCTCATGATCATTATGAGGATTATTCAAACTCCCCAAGCTTATGTGTGTTAGAACTAAAATTAGAAGACCATGTTACAGTATTAAACGGTTCAAATGAGACATACATTTTTAATTGGCATCTTAAGGTTTCAGAGAGCACATTCAGGACTTAAAAAAAGGCCTCACTGCAAAGTACTGCCTGAAAGCTGGCTGAATTTCCTTCTCCGGAGTCTGCCCCTCACCTTCCTATAATTCCTCCTTCTCTTTATCCTTGTCTTTATCCTTGTCTAGCTGAATTCCCTTTTTTCCCAAAATTTGTTGACTACTTGCCTATTTCATCTCTCCACAGCCACCAATTCCGATTTTTTTATTTTATTTTATTTTTTTTTTGGGACAGAGTCTCACTCTGTAGCCCAGGCTGGAGTGCAGTGGCACTGATCTCGGCTCACTGCAAGCTCCGCCTCCGGGTTCACGCCATTCTCCTGCCTCAGCCTGCCAAGTAGCTGGGACTACAGGTGCCCGCGAACCACGCCTGGCTAATTTTTTATATTTTTAGTAGAGACAGGGTTTCACCGTGTTAGCCAGGATGGTCTTGATCTCCTGACCTCGTGATCTGCTCGCCTCTGCCGGAAAGGCAAGATTTTTATCTTCTTGGACACGAACTTGAAACTGAAAGAATACTTGTAAACCTTGTAGAGTAACTTGTCTTTTAAGCCTCCTTGGTCACATTTTCAGTTTACTCTTCCTTGTGCAGTCCAGATATTGGTTAACTGACTACCTCTTTTGAGTCTCCACTTTCTTATGAGGGCTCACCGGCCATGTAAAACTTGTATTATACTTCTGTTCTGTTAATCTATATTACGTTGATTTCATTCCCTGATCCAGCCAGGACCCTATAGACTGTGGCACCCCACTGGCTTCATAGTCTACAGATGGGATCCTGAGAGATCTGACAAAAGCCAGCAAAAGGTAAAAATTCTTACCAAAATCAGCTTTCCCGGCTCTCTAGCTGTAGTGCCTGGTTGACAAGGGAAGGTAAACAACTTCCCTTGTCCCTTCATTGTTTCTTTCCCCTGCTAAATGAAGATTGGCAGGAGAAATAACTATTTGTAAGAATTCGTAATTTGAATTGTGACTTTTTTTTTTGAGATGGAGTCTTGCACTGTTGCCCAGGCTGGAGTGCAGTGGCGCCATCTCAGCTCACTGCAAGCTCTGCCTCCCGGGTTCATGCCATTCTCCTGCCTCAGCTTCCCAAGTAGCTGGAACTACAGCTGTCCACCACCACACCCGGCTAATTTTTTGTATTTTTAGTAGAGATGGAGTTTTACCATGTTAGCCAGGATGGTCTCGATCTCCTGACCTTGTGATCCACCTGCCTTGGCCTCTCCAAGTGCTGGGATTACAGAGAATTGTGACTCTTTTGAATATGGTTCCAGGTTCCCATTGGTTATTGATCCACAGCCTCTCAAAAACAGTCCTTGTGTTTTTCTTTTGCGTGATTTGTCATAAGGATAAAAATCACTGAGATCTTGGCTTTGTGACCAATGAGGATATTCTCTCTGGTATCTGCCAGGCAGAGAAACACAAGTTGTCAGGTTGGCTTCAGACAACCAGCCATCTAGCTAGGAGTTCAACAGGCAAAAGTGCCTCTGTCCAGCTGTGGTTCTCAGGTAAATCTACATTTAATTGTCTCAGCCTTCATTGCCTTGTTAACACTTAGAGTGTTCACTTTTTTGGGTATCTTCGGGAAAAACTTTGGATCTTGACTTTTGCACCCTCTTTGGGGATGCCTCTTTTGCAGCCTCTTTGGGGATGTCTTTTGCACCCATGGTTAAGCCATAAAAGCTTTATTAATTTTGAATCACAATTGAAAACATTTGGTTTGAAACTTTGGTTTATATTTGGAGCATGATAGAAACTTTTGGTTTGTTTCTTCGACCTTCTCTTCTAAGCGAAAATGAAATTACACACTCAGAAAGAAAGGGAGTTCAATACTGCCAGGAATATTTGTTGTTGTCCCAGCTGAAACCTAATAACAAGATATTTTTGAATAATTTTTTAAGCACTGTGTGGTGAGAAGTCAACTTAATTGGAAGCTGATGTTCGAGCTACAATTTTTTAAAGCCTCTCTGTTTTCTCTGTTAGATCCTGCTTCTCTCATGGGAATTTCTCAGTCAACTGAAACTCCTTTTCTCAGAACCCCGCTAACTATATGTTCTGCTCCTCTGCCCACTTTCTTGTTGGCATGCTTTTTGACTATTTAAAAATTGAGCAAATGAAAAATTGTAAAGCTCTTTTCTACTAATATTAATAAAAGGCATCATTCAAATTGACATAGAGGGCCAGGCACGGTGGCTCACACCTGTAATCCTAACACTTTGGGAGGTCGAGGCAGGTGGATCACGTGAGGTCAGGAGTTCGAGACCAGCCTGGCTAACATGGTGAAGCCCTGTCTCTATTAAAAATACAAAAATTAGCCAGGCATGGTGGCGGGTGCCTGTAGTCCCAGCTACTCGGGAGGCTGGGGCAGGAGAATCACTCAAATCTGGGAGGCGGAGGTGGCAATGAGCAGAGATCGTGCCACTGCACTCCAGCCTGGGTGACACAGCAAGACTCTGTCTCAAAAAAAAAAAATTGACATAGAAATAAGTGAGCATGTCTAAAACTGTCAGAAAAGTAGAAACTAACCCAAATTTTTAAAGGCTTATGTAATCTGAGACAATTTTTGGTGGATAAAATGATAATTAAAGATGTGTTGACAGTTGTTAATATTAAATATAATGCAGACACACGTTTATCTCTGTTAGATATTTAAGATCATAAGAATATGAGTGTGACCTAAGAAACACGTGCAAATGAGAGTACAATGCTGTGTCCATTACTTCATATGTATCAACCACAGCAGTAAAATAAGATATTCATATATTTAACTCTTCAGGTTCTTGTTTTTGTGATGCCTGCCTGATATTGACCTCCTATAAAAGTGGTTAATACAGGAATAACTTGAAATGATGGCTAGCTGTATCTAACGCCTCAGGAAATTTTTCATGAGTAATCCAAATAAGTTAAAATATTGAAACATTAATTGCTAAACATTAGTTTAAGTTTATTCTTGGCTCTTAAATTTTATAAAAAATATATATTTGTATTTGTTCATAAATATGTCCTCATCCACATTGAAAAAGTGTTCTCTGAGAAAAAAATGCTCCTAAAAATCATGAAATGTGTATTTATCAAATCTTGATATGTGTCAAGACAGTTCAAAAATTGCTTACTTTCTCAATTTTTTCTAAAAATTAAGGCTACTGAGTTAATATTTTTAATTAATATATGTAAATCCATATACAAAGTGTATAAGAAAAACCAAGATGTGTTTTTGATGAGAAAAATTGTAAAAAGACATGAGGATATATTTTTTGTTTAAAAAGAGTGATTTTATATAAGTCTGAGGTTACTTAAAGGTCATTTCATAATGTGAATTTATAAAGAAAATAAGAAACCAGTGAGTAAGAGAGACAAATGCAAAGAAAGTTATAAGTCTGGGAATATATTTTTGGTAAGGAAAATAGAAAAGAGAAAGGTGGAAAATTATTCTTTGTATGACAGACAATCTTGTATGGTCAAAATGATGAGGGAAAAAGAAAAGTAAAATTTTTGTAGAATGACTGGTTGCTTCAATATAAAAACAGGGACAGTATGGGAAAAAAAACTAGATTTGAGCAAGTTATAGAAGGTCGGAGCAATTTGTAAAAGGTTTGTGAAAAATGAATCTTAAAGGGAATGTTGCATGTGATCAGGGTGGCTAAAACTAAAAGGGAATTGTTTGTATGTTTTTCTAAAGGTTAAACATTGATATCAAAATAATACTGACATAAAACTAAAAATTCGTCCTGTGTTAAAACAACAAGTTTTTCTTGGAGTACTGATCTACTCTTAATTTTAAAAATAGTAAAAGTTCTCTACCTTTTTGGTAATTGGCCTAGGAAATAAAGGTTCTATGGTTTATCAAGAGAATTTCTTGTGTTTTGTACTGTCTTTTTAGGTCCTTGATTACTGAAGAAAACTAAACCTTCAAGGAGTTAAGATTCTTTTTCTTTCTACTTTGTAGAAAGTACTATGTACTTTTCTGTATTTGATTTTCAAGTCTTTTAATTATCACTCTGGTTAAATGAATTACTTTCTCACAGTGACCTGTGATCCTATATTGATTAAATGTTTTAAACTTTTTGACATTTTACAAATTCTAAAATCAAATTCTAAATTGAGTCTACTCGATCTCTCTCATTTTGTAAAAATAGAGATACTAAACTAATTAGGCTTATTTACTATATTAAATCATATGAGAGGCATTCTCAAAATAAGAAATGATGCTTAATCTTTTAAAGTTATATTTGTATGAAAATGTTATTGACATGACTGTTCCAAAAATTATGTAAATTTTTAGAATCTAATAGTTATCAGTCACAATTTTAGTTATTATGTTAAAATGTTATATGACACAAAATAAAACAAATTTTCTCATCAATTTCTGGTTATAATACATTCTCATTAGATTCTTAATACTGGCTATTCTAAGTCTTTGTCCATAGACATTTACTGTTTTGGTTTTTCTCTAAAAGCACTTCCAATTAGATACAGTCTAAAACTACTTCTCATGGAAAAAACTCTGATGAGTACTACTGAATGCAGGTTTCTAATAACTTTAAGATCATACCATTGGACTGGGTAAAAATTTCCAAAACTCTAATGCAGAAACGGATAAATTCATGAAATTGTTAATCAAGATCAAGCAGCACAAGAATTTAGTACATGAGATAATAACTAATAAAAATAATGTTTATAACTTTTTACTTAAAATTTTGTTGGTTCTTTACTTTAATACTTTGTTTTCCAGATTTAAGGAAGCTTTCCTCTTAAGCTCTCTGTAGCTTATGGCAATTTGGTAAAGTATATTTTTATAAACAAAATTCAAAATATTCACTTTTTTTCTTCTGATCCCTCCAGAATTCAGAAACTATTCATGGGTACCTTTATGACAATATATAGCTATGTGCATAAGTTCAATAAGAATCTATTTCCTTTATAACAGGATACAATTGAAAACATTGATTATATCACTGAGGTTTTGACTAGGATGTCATATTTCAGTTGTTTAAACATACTGTAGGTGAAATCTAAAGTTTGCCTTGATTCAGCTTTTTAGTCTCAAGAGTTTTTAACCTATGAAATCAATCATCATTCTTTCTGGACTTATATAAATAATCAGGTCAAGTTTGCAAACAAATTAGTCTTGCTTTGATTATCTATTTTGGTAAAAATAGAGATAGCTTTTTAAAAAAGTTATAATACACCTGTTATTAGATTGTAACCCTGTTCACTGTATTTTAAAATTTTTTATTATCTATCTGTAGACTGGACTCAATCCTAAATTCTTCTAGTTTCCTCTAATATCTGGCTATACAGCAGGTCTCACTCCCTTCTCCATGGTCAGTTTATTTGTTTTGTTGGTTGCCTTCAGGCCTAGATTCATGGCTCAAAACCATTATACAAACTTGGGACATCATATTGTTGTCATTTTTACTCTGTATTATTCTTTTTAAACATTGTGACTGTTTCCTATCAAATTTCTATAGAAGTACAACACCTAACCAAATAATGCTGGTCCAGTGCTTCAGAATAATACCTCCCATACCTATGGAACTGGTAAAATTGAACTTGACAACGAATTTGGGCAAACAACCTGGGAGCCCATCCTTCTAAACCTCCTTGTTGCCCAAATGTAGCCACAGCATCTTGATATTGATTCATAATTGCTGGCTATTTCCTCCACACAGGATGAAACCAACCAGAACAGGTCCATCCAGTATGAAGGGACAATCAAACCTAACTCCCAGTTAATTAATCAACAATCATTTCAGAGATAAGATCTTGATCGAATGGGAAAATGTGAAAGTTGTCAGAATCAAAATGGAGTCACTTGTGCCAAACCGTAACAAAATGAAGTCAGAAGGTCATAATAGAGGGGCTCTCATACACACATGCCTATGATAAAAACTATTACAAGAATTGTCTGAAAACCACAATCTTGCACAAAGACCACTGCAATCTTACACAAAGAACACTTCCACATTGACATCTGCCTGGAAATCACCTATTTAACCTCCTATTGATGCTACCCTTGTTCTTAATCCTTATTGCCAATGATAATTATTTCAAAACAACTTGTGTGCACTTCTTCATTTTGCCTTTAAAAGTTTCCCCTTGCCTCACCCTCCCTGAATATGCCTGCAGCTCCTCATAGCATACAAATTCTGGATTATGCTCCCCTGTCATTTATTACCACATAGACTCCTTTATTTTGTGAGCCACTCTCTTTGTTGTTATTTTAGGCTGGCAGAGGTAACACCCCACGTCCACTTTGGTAATCAGAGGTGAAGTATTATAGCAAGTGTTACATGTGAGAGTAGAAAAAACATTTTGGTCTTTCTTCTCTCTTAAAGAAGGTAAATAATAAACTAAGCAAAATGTCTGTAATATATATGAGGCTTAATATCCTACAAAACAATAAAAAGAAGAAAAGATACCACAGAAATGTGGGTAAAGGACACCAGATAATTCAAAAAGAAAAGGAATAGTAAGTGTATTTAAATATGAAACAGTTTAGTTTAAAAATGAAATGCTATTTTTGCCTACTAAATAGGCAAAGATATTTATCTTTCCAGGAGAGAAATTGGCAATGTAGTTTTTAAAAAACAAAATATTATATAGTATTCAATTTCTAGAAACTTATGCTAAGAGAATAGTTATACATATATTCAAAAATAAGCTATCATAATGTTCTTTGCATTGTTTTAAGTAACAAAATATTACAAATAACCTAAATATCAAACTGCACAATACTTGACAAAAATTATAAAGCATATATACTATAGGATCTTATGAAATCATTAAAATATTCTGGAGAAGATTATTTAGTGATTTTTTAAAATATGAATTCTATTTTACTGAGCAAAAAAGTAGAATGCCAAACAGTATAGTAAATAATTCCTTATTTAATAAAATAGATGAGAGTTTTCTAAGGTTTCTATAATAAATACTTACCAATAGAATGAAAAATATGCTTAAAATTAGGGAGAATTTATATATATATATATATTATGTAAACAAAAAGTCTTTGTCTCTCCATTTTCCCCCACAATGGAGACGCTGACAATTTCACTTGTACTTGGCATAAAAAAACTTTTTATCCATGTGGCAAATAAAACATTCTAATCCATAATTAGGAAAATGTTTTTTTTAAATCATGACCTTTGAGGTTTCTGTCGCTTTCTGGACATTCTCAATATTTCTTTTTTTTTTTTTTTTATACTTTAAGTTTTAGGGTACATGTGCACAACGTGCAGGTTTGTTACATATGTATACATGTGCCATTTGGTGTGCTGCACCCATTAACTCGTCATTTAGCATTAGGTATATCTCCTAATGTTATCCCTCCCCCTTCCCCCCACCCCACAACAGTCCCCGGTGTGTGATATTCCCCTTCCTGTGTCCATGTGTTCTCATCATTCAGTTCCCACCTGTGAGTGAGAACATGCAGTGTTTGGTTTTTTGTCCTTGCGATAGTTTGCTGAGAATGATGTCTATGCTCATAAATGTTCTCTATACACATATATTATAATATGAAATATAAGTGTGCTTTTAGAGGAGTCATTTTAACTTATCATTCAGAGTAGCTTCCTACATGAATATGAAATTAAATTTTTGTCTATATGACTTAGATGATTAAACAAGGACATGAAGCTAGCCTCTTAAAATAAATGTTCAGAAGTTAACTTTTTCTCAAGCCAGCTGCCCTCTATCCAGCACTACCACTTTTCATGTATCAGAAACACTCAAAAACTTAATCATCTTTACCCCAGAATCCCCCATTACACTCTGTTATGGTTTGGTTTGGCCCTCTCAAAACTCATGTTGAATTTTGATCACCAATGTGACGGTGTTAGGAGGTGGGGCCTAGTGGGAAGTGTTTGGGTCATAGCGGGAGATTTCTTATGAATGGTTTGGTGTCATTCTCATGGCAGTCAAAGAGTTCTCACTCTGGTGAAACTGGATTTGTTCTCCTAGAAATTGATTAATTTCCATGAGAAAGCCAGGATGCCCTTCAGGTTTTATCTCTTTCAAGTGTCCACTTCCCCTTGGACTTTCTGCATCATGTTATAATGCAACATAAAAGCCCTCACCAAAAGCCAGGGGCCTGCTCTTGAACTTCTCAGCCTGCGGAACTGTAAACTAAATAAATCTCTTTTGTTTAGAAATTACCCAACCTCAAGTATCCTGTTATAGCAACATAAAATAGACTAAGACATATCCTATATAAGTAGTTACCACATCCCACCCGTGTCACCAATAGTGTGCCTCCCTCTTCCTGTCCACTGCCACTGCCTTGTTCTAAGCACTCATACCCTAAATTCCAGATCATCTGAATTTCCTAATAGTTGACCTTCCTAGCTTTAGGCTATACCTATCCAAATATTCTTTTATAAACATCCCTTCACTCAGGTCATTTATTTGCATTATAACATTAAAGAGCTTTCGAATTCTTCCCAGTGAAAGCTAACAGTATACTAAACTGTTGTTTATTTCATAAGCTCTTTTTTGTTTCAGTGCTGCACATTTTGATTTCTAAATTCTGCAGTATAGGCCTAGCCTTCTGGTCCAAATAATAGTCTATCTATTCACAAACTTACCATGTTCCCTTGCACTTCTGGGCTCTCTGTCAGGATACTTGTTTCACCTCCTTCCTTTCTCGCTGCTTTTCAAAGCATACCCATTTCTTCAGCCTCAGCTTCTTACAGTTTCTCCTGTCTCTTTTAACATCCCTTGTTGATTTCCTTCTTCAAATTATTTTAGTACTGAGTCTGGATCACAAAATTTAGTATATAAGATTCTTTATATTATTTGGGTCCTGTCTCAGGTATGTTACTCATGTTTCTTAAACTTGAATGTAAACTTTAATCATAGAGACTGTGTTTTATATTTTCTTATTATTGCATATAATACCTGACACAATGGAGATCACAAAAAATATGTGAAGCACCTTTTTGACTGGTAATAAAATGCAACAGATTTAGTATAAAATAAACTTGCTAAAGTCCTGCTTTTTTCTTTCTTTCTTTCTCTTTTTTTTTTTTTAAGATGGAGTCTCACTCTGTCACCAGGCTCTGCCTCCTGGGTTCAAGCGATTATCCTGCCTCAGCCTCCTGAGTAGCTAGGACTACAGGCACACGCCACCATGTCCTGCTAATTTTTGTATTTTTAGTAGAGATGGGGTTTCCCCGTGTTGGCCAGGATGGTCTTGATCTCTTGACCTCATGATCCACCTGCCTCAGCCTCCCAAAGTGCTGAGATTACAGGCATGAGCCACCACACCTGGCCGAGTCCTGCTTTTAAAATGTGCCCTCCTTAAATAGCAAATTCAAATCAACTTGGTTTTCAGAATCCTAGGAAACTTGGCTGCATGTCACCTGCCATGAAGCAATGGCTCAAATCCAAATGAGAAGAGTATATTTTCACATCAGATTCTGCATTCCTCTTTATCCCACTATCTGCCATCCTTCTAAGTTATTTCAATGTTCACATCAGAGATACGTCCCATATTCTGGTGCACTGGGGGTTGACTTAATCACCTTCGAAGTCTACCTCCTACTTACCCCACCTATCCACTTCTAAGATCATACCCTAGATCGTATTATTTAGTGAAAGGTTTTTATCTTCAAAGTAATATTTCAGATATTCCTCACCACAACCTTCTATCTTTATAGCTTCCCTGTTTAACAAGTCTCACTATCTTTGTCTTTGTTCTCTTTAGGGATCCCACCCTCTAGTTTATAATTTCTCATCAAATTGCCCTACTGTATTCATTTTTCTCCTTATCTCTTATAAGATTAACTGTGTTCTCCCAAAATTCATGTGTTGAAGTTCCAAACCCCAGTGCCTCAAAATGTGACTGCACTTGGAAATGGGCATTTAAAGATGTGGTTAAGTTAATAAAGCCATTAGGGAGGACCCTAATCCAAGCTGCTTGGTGTCTTTATAATGGGGGAAATTTGGACGCACCAGGAAACACCAGGAATGCGTGCACAAAGGGGAGAACCTGCAAGGACACAGGGGAAAGGCAGCCATCTGAAAACCAAGGAGAGAGGCCTTAGAAGCAACCAGCATTGCCCACATCTATACCTAGGACTTCCAGCCTTCAAAACAGTGATAAAATAAATTTCTGTTACCTAGTCTGTGGTATTTTGTTATGGCAGCCAAAACAAAAGAATGCACATCTTGGATCTATCATTTCACCTCACTTTCTGCCAATATGCTCTACTCCCTTGGCCCTTTATCCTTTAGTGCCCAGCTAAACCCTACAAATATTTCACAGTGCAAACCAAAACATGCCTGGCAAATTACATACTGATTCTGGGACTCTCAGCTTTGCCTGGAGACGAGTACTTGTTCCAGGAATGGCTGGACAGAGCAGGAATTGTGTTCCTGGAGAAGTACTCCCATCCCCATGCTGCTCATCCTTTATGCAGGGACTTTGAGATCACCCAATCAATTAACAACATAGGGAGCTCTTGTGGTTGTGAAAGTGCCATTGATAGTAGATCTGGCAGCTGGTTTGCAATTGCTTAGGAGAACCTCATGCTACTGCTGATAGCTCCTGAAAGACTTTGCAGTAAGTTGAAATTCTACAGAGTCCCTCCCAAGTGGGGTTGAGAGCGGCTCTAGTCTCAGTTAACTTGTTGCCAGGCAACCCAAGTGACTCAACAGAATTTGGTTTTATCTCTTTTTGCTTTCACTGCAAATGGCTAGCAAATCTTCATTCTTGGATGAATACATGCATCTTCTCCATGACTGCAGTAGACATCTGAATTCTGTTGTAGAAAAAAAGAAAAGAAAGGAAGAAAAGGGTGTAGCCTAGAGTTAGGAACGTCACCTATTAGCCAATGCAGGTGATCCAGAATTGAGGCTATAAGGGCTTAGAATAAGGCAGTGGCAGTAGAAATGGACAGGGAGGCAGGCACACTATGGGTGACATAGGTGGGATATGGTAATTGATTACATAGGGTATGTCTTAGTCCATTTTGTATTGCTATAACACAACTGTACAAATCAATATTTATCATAAATTCTCAGATGTCAATCTGCATGGAGATGTTGGCAGTGACTACAAAGCCCATTAGGATTCCCAGTCCTCTCATATTCACCATTGGCATATGCCCCTTATCTAATGGACAAAAATAGGAAGCATAGAATAAAAAGTAACAGGGCTCTGCACAAGCGGACGGCACATGGTCTCTCCTCCTTTCCCCTCCTTGTATCTGAAGTGAGCCTCCTCCTGTCAAAGCCCCTCCACCTGGCACTATCCACTTTCCTCTCAGTTACAGTAACTTCAAGTGCTCTATCAAGTTCTTCTAACCTCTTCAAATCAGTGATTAAATATGCTCAGGTGTTTTCCATGTTAAACAAGTGCCAAGAATTTAAGCTTTATTATCAAGGCTTCTGCTGAGCTTCAGAGTGGGAAATGGGGCTAAAGTACATTAAACACCACAAAGTTTGCTGTTGTTGGCAAGATTTAGCTTTTTTCTTGAATAAGCATTCCCTGGCTTGCTGCAAGCATTTGGTTATTTCCAGAGTCCCAAAAATGTTGATTCTTACACTTTTTGCCAGTTTTTTATTTCTTGTATGGAGAATGGAATTTCAGATTTCCTCCTTCACCATTTTTGTTGACATAACCTACTTTGTGCCTGAGCCCCTCCATCTACCATCCAAACTCTGTCCTCTTCAATCATAATTTGATTATTTGAGACACCATTGTAAGGAACATGGCTGTGCTTTGGTCAAAGATAGGCCAAGGTAAACATCCAGAGTGACTCAGTGAGTTTAGAGCACAGGTGTATAACTCCATTTGTTATCATAGCCATGTAGACATAACATAGGGAATCTCACCACCATAGCCATAACATAGGGAAGGCTCATCACCTCTAAGCCACTATTGCCTGTAAAAGGTATAATTGCCCTGTTGACACTGTACAGGCACTGGCGCCCAGAGAAAGAGAGAGTCAGAGCTGTCCATCTTTGCAGACAGACAAGAGGGGAGCCAGAACACAGCTCAGCTCGCTCATGCCCAGAGAGAGAGTTAAGCTGCTGACCCTGAAGGCAGGGGAGAGCCAGCTGTGTAGCTGTATGTGGGAGCTGCTTGCTCAAGCAGCCAAGACGGGGCAGACAGTGTGAGAAAGCTGTTGACGAGAGTTGCTGCTGATGAATAAAATCATCTTTCACCTGCCTACAGCCCCCTGAGTTCTTTCTGCTCATCCACCCACTCCCTTCGGACCTCAACATGACACTTGGCCTAGTCGTGAGCTTGACAACTAGCGTAGCTGGCAGGATGAGGCAAGTGGGTCTTCAGCCTTTGGGGATCCCGGGGTTGGCTTTGTGGCGGCAGCATGGGCTGTGATACCCGGTGGCAGTAGTGCTGCTTGGATGAGCCCCATTGGAAACATGGGAACCAGAGGACAGGTCTCCTTCAAGTGTGGAGAAAGCACTGAAGCAGCTGGAAGCTCAGCACAGAGAAAGAACGTACCTTTGCAAGCAGAGTCGGATGGGCATTTCTAACTGCACTGCAGGAAGTGCATGCTCAGTGCCACAGGTAAGGGACCTTCTGGCGCAAGCCGCATGCCTGGGGGCCCAAGTGCACAGCTTTGAGCAGGACCTGGGGGTGAGAGACCTCCAGGCGCAAGCAGGGTACTTGGAGGCCCAGATAAACAGCCTGGAACAGGAGTTAGCAAGAGCTGTTAGTGCGACCTTGAGCCCGTCCTTCAGGCAGGACACTCCCTTTAGGTCTGATGCTGAGGAGGAGGAGGAGGCTCCTCCGCTGCAGGCTCCTCCTGTGATCCGTCAGAAGGTAGAACATAAGCAGCTGATGGGACCTTAGGGGAGAGCCCAGGGACCCCGTCCACAGTGGTGGAACACGCCTCTTATTATGCCTATAACCCCAATGAGTTGTGGGAATTAGGTAAATAGTGCCGGCAGCGTCTGAGGGAGCTGATAGCATTTTTTGTTCCGCCTCTGAGATGGAGAAGCTGACTTCTATCACAACTCACCCCTCCCTTCGTCAGCAGCTGCAGCTATGCCAACGGTTGGCACAAGAGCAAGGTGGCCACACATTAATCAAGTGGCTAATGACAGTCATATGGACTGTTTTCAATGATGCCAGAGAGATACTAGAAACTGTGAGTAAATGGCAATCATATACTAACTTGGTGCAGATACTCTTGGAGATAGGTATGCGGCAGGCTATGTTTGGTCTGATTATCGTGGGGCCAGATGATGAACGCTTTACCTCCCACATGAGGGATCTTGTGCTGAGTTCAGCACCCCGAACCCTTATGGCTTTCTAGCCGCTGTTCTCACCCAGTATGTGGGGTGCCGCATACATGAAGTGACTACTGCTCTGGCAGCCCTCAGGGAGGCAGAAGGCCATTCGCGGGACCGGAGAATCCGCACCGTAAGGAAGGAGAAAATGCCTCATCCGCAGTTAACCACCCCACGAGATAAAAAGGGGCTCTAGGAGGTGACCTGCATGCAGATGTGGATTGATTTACTTGCAGCTGGGGTTGCTCGGGAGAAAATTGACGGGCAACCCAATGGAATGTTGTTGGCTCTGTGAAGGCAATTGTCCCGGGAGCAGCAATTCCAGAAAATGCCTAAGGTGTGGGGGGCAAAACAATGTTGTTCAACCTAATCCCTCCCAGACGCTGCAACTCAAGGACTATTTGCAGACAGGCAGAGATACAGAGCCTTTCTTGTTTGATTAGGGAACTGGCCGAGGTCCCCAGCTTGGCAGGGGGAACTAGACAACCAGAGGCTATATGTGGAGCTGGCAATCCACTGGTCCCCCACTAATGTACCGCGGGTCCTAGCACTGGTAGATACTGGTGCAGACTGCAGTCTAGTTTATGGGAACCCAGATAAATTTCTAGGCAAAGCTGCATTTATGGACGGTTATGGGAGCCAGTCGGTGAAGGTGAAGCCTGTGTCTCTGCATCTTGGCATCGGCCGCTTGGCTCCCCACCTGTACACTGTGTATGTTTCTCCTATACCTGAATATATTCTGGGGGTGGACATTTTGCCTCGTCTGGGCTTGCACACCACGGCCAGAGAATTCAGATTCTGAGTCCATGCAGTAAAGCCGGTACTGGGTGAACATACACATCACCAGCCCCAAGTTCTGCCACAACCCTGACAGGTTACTTCCACTCATCAATATCGTTTGCCGGGGGGAATACAGAGGTAACTGACACTATTAAGAAGTTAGAGGAGGTGCAAATAGTGTGTGGCATCCATAGCCCCTACCATTTTCCATTATGGCCAGTCAGAAAGCCTGATGGGATTTGGCAGATAACAGTGGATTATCGGAAACTGAATAAAGTAATACCCCTTCTGCATGTATCTGTACCTTCTATCATGGATTTGATGAACTTCTTGACAACAGAACTGAGACAATGACACTATGTGGTGGAATTGACCAATGCATTCCTCTCAGTCGACATTGTTCCAGACAGCCAGGAACAGTTTGCTTTCATGCGAGGGTGACGAGGGACTTTCACAGTGTTGCTGCAGGGCTATATTCATAGCCCCACCACGTGTCATTATTTTATTAATGATGTCATGTTAACCTCTGATTCTCATGCAGATTTAGAAGTGGCAATGTTCTTCTTGCCTGGGATTGGGATGATGCTCCTGAGACAGTCTTTCTGGTAGCCTAGCGGGCTATTTAGCAGGCACAAGCCATACGGGTAGTTGACCAGAGGTGCCCATTTAAACTAGATGTGCCTGTGACCACAGAGTTTCAGTTAGGGCCTATAGCAGTGTATAGAGCACCTGAGTATGCCAATAGGCTTTTGGTCCCAGCTGTGGAAGGGAGCTGAGCCCCAGTATTCCTTGATAGAGAAGCAGTTAGTAATTGTGAGATTGGGCATTCATGGGAAACAACCCCCTGGATAGGGAAGGCACAGACATCCACTTTAGCGAAGTGGGGCACCTACTTAGAGCAGCAGAGTACACTGAGTACTGGTCTCTTAGGAGTAAAATTACAATAGGTCTTGAAGCCTATAGTCCTAATGCAAGATAAAGTCATGGGGTCTGAGGCACCTCTAGACCCTGAGCCTTTACCATAAGGAAGGGCATCCTCCCATTCCTAATGAGGCATAGTATACAGGTAGGTATAGCCAGAGTACTGCTGCTGCCTGGATTGCTGCTGCAGTACAGCCTAGTACTGACACGATATGGTTTAAAACCAGGTGTAAATAAAGTAGCTAATAAGTTGAACTCAAGGCAATATGGACAGTGATCACCAAGGAGATGACACCTGTGGTAATCTGTACTAGTAGCTAGGCAATTTATCAAGGTTTAACTTTGTGGTTAATTACCTAGAAGTTACAGAATTAGCTAGTTAGTCATCGACCCATGTAGGGCCAGGCCATGTGGTCAGATCTATGAGAGGAAGAACAACCTTCTCCAACCAGGTACAGGGTTGAAGAGTAATCTGTTATTGCCTGCCCCAGTGCCCCCAAAGGCAGGGGAACAGAAAAACCTGGTGTTAGCCATGGACCCTCCAAGCACCTCATTGCAGATGGTTGGCTATCATAGCCCCCTGGGGGGAGGGGCTGCAGTATAACTTACATGTTACTCCTTGGGTATTTAATGTGTGGCCTCCACAATTAACCATGCATAGGGGAACGGCCAGGGAAGAGACTCTCCTCCAGAGGGCATGTGTACTGTCTGTGTGGCTTAGCATAAGCTCCCCTGTGTGTTTGGCATGGGTACAGCACCAAAAAGAACTACACGGAGCTGATAAGTTGTGGTATCATCACCCAGGGCAGATGCCCCTGGTGGCTGCACTGTTATCCAGAGGTGAAAAGTTGGCCTGTATTTTGCCTGAGGGACATGATTTACCCCTGTTAGTACCTGTGCTTGCTTTGTCATTCCAGCCATAGGAGGCATGCTCCAACAGCATCATGTTCTGGGCCCACACCTACACTGAGGTGACCAATGTCTTCAACTGTTGGATCTGCACCACCCTTCCAGCAGCAGCTGCAGGCAGCTTGCCCTGGAACGTGCAACCAGCTTCTGTGCAGAACTGGACATGGCTAGAGACTTGGTGTTCAATGGACAATGCAATGGTGGGCTTTGGATAGGGGGGCGTCCCAAAACCCATGGCAAGCCTGCACCTGGCTGACTTATAGTGTCCATGATGGATGGGGCTGGCTAACGGGAAAACACGTGGTGCCCGCACTGCAGGTACCATGATGTATAGGGGAGTACTGGGGTAAAGTCACTGAGGGATTGTTGCTGAGGTTTGTGCAAACATAACACATGCCACGAAACCAAGGGTGTGGTGGAATAAGTGGCCTTACCAAGGCTGGACCTTCATGGACTTTATGCCCCCAGGGAGTTTATGGGTCTGTGGGGACACAGGATGGCCATATCTACCAGCCAATTGGACTGGACATTGTACCTGGGGGTGGCTTTCTGTGCCTGCCACTGTGTTTCCCACATTGCCTAGTCATCCACCTAACTGGAAGGTGCTATGTTCCTGGTTTTTACGAGTTCAGCAAGCCCCCTGGTGACTCTGCCCCTAAGCGATAACTATCCCTAGAGCAGGTGTCGCTACTGTAGAAATGCAAGTTACAGCCCTTGCAGAGCACACAGTTTGGGCCCTGAATTACACCCGAGTTGCTCTCCTTTTTGTTAACTGATGAAGTCAATCAGATCAGGAAGTTGGTTCTGCAAAACCGGATGGCCTTAGACACGGTCAGAGCTGCCCAATGTGGCACCTGTGCCCTTGTAGAGACACAATGTTGTACATTTATTCCTGACAACCACCAGAACATAACAGCAGCCTTATAAGGGGTGTCACAGGATATTAAGGTGATTGAGCGCCTTACTGATGACCCCCTGCAGAGATGGTAGGCTTCTCTAGGCTCTGGCCTATGTTGGGCTCTAATAATCACAGGTAGCATAACAGGAACGTTAGTGGCAGTCTGTTGTTCCCTGTATTGTTGCTGTGGCCTATGGGTCCAAGGTGCTGCCCTATGTGCATG
Source organism: Gorilla gorilla gorilla (assembly GCF_029281585.2). Lineage (NCBI taxonomy): Eukaryota > Metazoa > Chordata > Mammalia > Primates > Hominidae > Gorilla > Gorilla gorilla. The sequence continues at coordinate 67,291,384 of NC_073231.2, read as the reverse complement.
GGTCCCCACTAAGGACTCCCTTAGCCTAGGGGATAGAATGTAAGGCCTGTGTGCCAAACCTGTTTATCAAGGCTATGTGCCCCAAACTTATGTATAAAGCCCATGCCTGTGTATATTGAGTCTATGTACCCAGAGTTTATGCGTATAACCTGTGTATCAAGCCCTACGTCTCCCTCAGCCCAAGGGGTGGAGTGTAAGGAACAAGGCTGTGCTTTGGTCAAGGATAGGCCGAGGTAAACATCCAGAGTGACTCAATGAATTTAGAGCGCAGGTGTACAACTCCACTTGTTATCACAGCCATGTAGACATAACATAGAGAAGCTCACCACCATAGCCATAACATAGGAAAGGCTCATCACCTGGCTCTAAGCCACTACTGTCTGTGAAAGGTATAATTGCCCTGTTGACACTGTATAGGTGCTGGCACCCAGAGAAAGAGAGAGTGAGTCAGAGCTGTCCATCTTTGCAGATGGACCAAGGGCAGCCAGAACATAGCTCAGCTCACTCATGCCCAGAGAGAGAAAGAGTTAAGCTGCTGAACCTGAAAGCAGGGGAGAGCCAGCTGCGCAGCTGTATGTGGGAGCCACTGGCTTAAGCAACCAAGACAGGGCAGACAGTGTGAGAAAGCTGTTGATGACAGTTGCTGCTGAATAAAATCATCTTTCACCTGTCTACGGGCCCTTGAGTTCTTTCTGCTCATCCACCCACTCCCTTCGGACCTCAACATGACATTTGGCATAGTCGTGAACCTGACAACTGTTCACATACACTGTCACCCTTGCTTACCTCTCTCTCCATCCTCAAGCCTCTGCCATCTGGCTCCCACTCTCACCACTCCACTGAAACTTCTCTTTCTAAAGTCACCAATGACCTCATGTCCAAAATACATCACTTGACCATTTTCTAGTTTTAAAAACACTCTTTATTTTGTGCTTCTGTGATGCCACTCTCCAAATACTCAGCTCTTAACACATAGTAGTCTCTAGCACATAGTAGGGACTCAAAAATATGTGTTGAATGAATGAATGAATAAAAGAATTGCTTCACTTATCTTTTTGCCACTCTCACTGTGCTGTAGATGCCTCTTTCTTGGTCCATCTCTTTGCCGCCTGTGGTTGCTCCTCAAGATGTAGCGACAGGCAATCTTCTCTTCTTATTTTACACTGTATACCTAGATGCCCTTACCCATTTGCAAGGCTTCATTTGTCCCCTGTGGGCAAACTCAAGACATCAAAACCTAAATCATGGAATGAATAGATGGATCCCAGAGGATTTTAAGAGCAGTGAAACTACTCTGCATGATACTACAAGGGTGGATACATGTTATTATAAACATACCCAAATCCATAGCATGTACAAAATCAAGACTGAACCCTAACATAAACCATAAACCTTGGGTGATGGTGATGTGTCAGTGTAAGTTCATGGATCGTAACAAATGCACTAGTCTGGTGGGATATGTTGAGGGAAGGTGAGGCATGTGCTGAAGCTAGAGATATACGGGAAAATTCCATATCTTATGCTCAATATTGCTATGAACCTAAAACTGCTCTAGAAAATCAAATCCATTGAAAAAAAAACACTAAGTCACCATCTTCCCCAATAAATACTAAAACCACTCACCAGGCTTCTTAGCCGGAAGCCTAGGAGCCACTCTCAATTGACATCATTCTTTCCACTAATAATGTTTCTACCAATAACACTGGTAGGAATGTTATTAAAGAAATCAATATTATTGGTAGAGAAGATACATGCATGTATTGGCCATCGACTAAAGTTTGTATAGTATATACTAACTTCCCTAGGGAACTCCAGAAAGATAAAACAAAAAGCAAGTGAAATTGCAAACTCCCGCTGGAGCCAACTAGAAGAAAAAAAGTAAACTGGATTCAGATTGGAGACATTTCAGACACTGGCTGACTGGGCACAAAAGTGGCTTGTATGCCGCAGGATTAAAGATGAATCTTACATTAAGAGAGAAAAGGCATTTTGGCCTTTGTTATCAGGAGAAAACTCACTGCCCTCTGTGAGAGCTTCTCTAGGTAGAGGATGATGAACCCCTGCTAGATATGTTGCCTTTGCAATACTGGACAGAGCCTGGACACTGAATATAGACTAAAGTCTAAAATGAGACCAACACAGATCCCTGCTAACAGGGATGTTGTGGAAAAGCAGGCTCTATAAAATTTTATATTAAGAGAAATGCAATGAATCAAAATGATGTTAGTAACTTTCACTAAAATATTGCCTACTGACATTATATCTCTTGAAGCTATATTTCTCTGTCAATTTTTATGCTCTATATAATCTATGGCCAAATTGTATTGTTTAAAATGGAAAAAAACATATATGTTCTGCCTTCTTAACTGCCAGCTTCTTATATAAGACATTTATTTTTCAGGAAAAAAAATCTCAAATGTGCTCTAGCAGTTACCTAGGAGACAAGAAAGGACAGGATATGATTTGGACATATCTGAGACTCTAACCCCCAAAATTCTAACATTTCATACCTAAATAATTAGATGATGTATGCTATATCCTTTCTCTAAGTTCATTTCACATTTAAGAATCAGGTTTTTATTAAGATTTTAGAAGCTTCTGATCACCTTGTTTGGGTAGATTTAAAAAAATAAAATGAAAAAAGTGTCAGTGGCCTCTTAATAAATTAACTGACAAAAAATAAAGCAGGAAAATACTACACAAAACAAAATGTTAATGTCTTCACCGGGATTGAATAAGATTTCATTAGAAATCCACTTTACATATTCTTTACCTTCAAAGGTCATCCTATTGAATTCAAAAATTCTCTTGAAGTATCTTTTCCAGTCCTAACTCGATAAAGAAATGCAATCCCTGTGTAATGGTAGAACATAAATCTCAAAGACTCCCTTCGCTTTTTTCTAAGTAACATGGACTGGCAAGTACAAGAATGGACTAAGAACAACAGGAGTTGAAGTATCCTAATTATCTGGGGGGTGTAGGTCGACCTAAACACACCTGTGCTCTTCTTCTCATCTAACCTTACCTAAGTCACTTACATGAGGACAGAAAATGAAGCCAAGTCATCACACTTCTCAAAGAATCCAAGAAGAATTATTGGAAAGGAACACCAACAGACCACCAAATCTAGTTTCTACTATCCGGCCACTACAGGACATGACCAGGGAGTCTCTCTTTTTAGAATTCTCCGGAGAGAAACACCCATCAATTTCCCTCGGAAACTTTCAGTTTCCTGAGTCACATGTAACAAATTATGACACAGGTAGGAGCTTAAAACAACAGAGATTTATTCTCATAGTTTTTGAGGCCAGAAACCCAAAACCCAGATGTCATCAGGACCATACTCCCTCTGGGGGCTCTGCAGAAAAATTCCTTGTCAAGCTTCCATAGTGGTGGACACAACACTCCAATCTCTGGCTCCTGCTCACGCTGCCTCCTTTGCCTCCGTGCATGTCATCTCCCTCTGCATCTCTCACAGATGCTTGTGATTGGATTTAGGGTCCCCCAAATAATCTAGGATAATCTCCCCATCTCAAAATTCTTAATCACATCTGCAAAGACCCTTTCTGCCATATAAGGTAATACACACAGATTCCAGGAATTTGAATGTGGATATCTTTTAGGAGGAATGATTATTCAGCCTACCACAGAAACCCATGAAGTTTGTTACACTCAACCCATATAAACTTTTGGATGAGTTTGAGACAACCTGATTTAGTAGTTGGGTGGTTTATTTATTCATTCAGTTAACTGATATCTAGCCTGCACTAACTGTGCCAGATATGCTAAGCCTGGGAATACAGCTGTGAAACAAACATGGTCGTGGTTTGCAGAAAATGAATTTGAACTCAAACACTTGCAATGTCATGGAAGTTGCAAATGGCAGATCCATGGTGAAGGGTCTATTTATAATTGGGAAATGAAGTAATGTGGCTTTTTTTTTTGAAATAATATGTCATATTACTTCATTTCCCAATGAAGTAATCCCCATTTTCCCAGTTAAAAATTCCACTGCTATTGAGAATGCCCAGAGGAAGGACTGGAAATGCCCAAGCAAGACAGGTAGGCAAAGAGCTCCCATGCAGTGTCAAAGGTACATACATACACCCCAAGCTGGATTTCTTTCTGTCATTCCACACCATATCTCACTGGAATATCATGCAGGGGAGAAGCTTAGGGCTAGGAGCTAGAAAAAACTGTCAGGGTCTCTCATCTTGCAGGCATCAGATCCTCTGCCTCATAGCCTGTATTTTGATAGGTTTCATTATTTTTTTCAGGTATGGTGAAGCCAACAGATCGGGGACAACTACCATTGAAAAGATTGTGCATTAAACTCACAGATCCCAAGAGAGGGAGCGTGCATCACACCACAGGGCCACATGGTGACTCCCCAGGGTCGCTGAGAAGGCGGGGGAAGAGGTCACTGTGGGCAAGAGCCTTTATTATGGTTTCCAAGGGAAGCAATGGGAGGCAGGGCAAACAAGCTCAGGATGGGCTAGTTTAAATAATTCCAGGGGCTATCTGGTATCTGGTACGGTGATAAGGGCAGGGGGATGGTGGTTCAGAGTGTGAGAGCCAGATAAGGGAGGTGGTTGGGGGTGCAGACTCTGGATTAGGTGGTTTGCCTTTGAAAAGCACACCTCAGGAGAAGGACTCCTCTTGATGTGGAGGGTGGTGATGAGGGAGGTGGGAGGCCAAGACAAGGTGACTCAGGCTGTCCAGAACAAGGCGTCGGGTATCATCACAGAGGCAGATGTTAAAGTATCAAGTTTATAGGCGCTACAGACATGGTTAAACACCACGCCTATCAGTTCAAAGGACCATGACATATATTCCTGAGAGGGCTTCAGCAATGTTAACTGCTATACAAATTCACAATATGTGTGGTTGTAAGAAGGACAAGTACCCTGCTGGCCTGAGTGCAGCTGGTCCCACGCCCGTGTTTCCTTCTGAAATTGGAAGGGAGGCAGCCTATGTCCTCACCATCGCATGATCTGCTTCTGGTCAATGCACTCCCACTTTGTCAAAGTTGTCTTGGTAACAATATTTCACCATCTCATGGGCTAACATTTAAATGATTATTATTACATAATTTCAACATTTATTTTAGATTCTGGGGGTACATGTGCAGGTTTGTTACATGGGTATATGGCATGATGCTGAAGTTTGGGAGTACAGATCCTGTCACCCAGGTACTGAGCAAAGTACCCAATAGTTAGTGCTTCAATGCATTCCCCCTCCCTCCTTCCCTGCTGTAGGAATCCCCAGTATCTGTTGTTGCCAGCTTTACGTCCATGAGCACCCAGTTAGAACATGCAGCACTTTTCTGTTTCTGCATTAGTTAGCTTAGGATTAAATATATATAAATCCCCAAAGTAATGACATCTTATTTGACTGATTACATGGCTTTTTTTTCCTTTGGTGCTTTTTTTTTCTTTTTTTTGAGAAGGAGTCTCACTCTGTGGCCTAGGCTGGAGTGCAGTGGCTTGATCTCGTCTCATTGCAAGCTCCACCTCGTGGGTTCACACCATTCTCCTGCCTCAGCCTCCCAAGTAGCTGGGACTACAGGCACCTGCCACCACACCCATCTAATTTTTTGTATTTTTTTTTAGTAGAGACGGGGTTTCACCGTTTTAGCCAGTATGGTCTCGATCTCCTGACCTTGTGATCTGCCTGCCTTGGCCTCCCAAAGTGCTGGGATTACAGGCGTGAGCCACCATGCCCGGCCATGGCTTTTGTTTTTAATGACGATTTGGTTTGGGGTATATTGTGAACAATATCCGTGCTCCCCTTCGTTCCAAGTTGACACAGTGCCAATGTGCACAACTCATTCCTCTTCTCTGCTAATTTGTCCTTTGGGTAATAGTGCTGTTTTTTAAGATGGTGACGTAAGTCAAAAGAAGAACCTCTCTCTGGTCTGCAGAGATAAAATAAGAAAATGATCTGTAGCCTTGGATAATGCCAAGGAGAATATTTTTTAACATTGTTTGAAGTACTGCTGCTGTGAAATGTCTCATGAACAGCATGATGTGAAAACTGACATCTGTCAACCCTTGGAAAGCTGACCCTGTGGAGCTCCCTTTACAGCTCAGCTGGCAGGTGTTAGAAAGGATAAATGGCACATGAAGAGAGCCTCCTCTTCAACAGAGACAGAAACATACTTTCCATTCCAACCACAGAAACATCAACCCTAATTTCTAAAGTGAAACAGCTCCAGCAAAACTCTGAACAGCTAAAGAAGGTATTCTCCAATTTCCAATTGCTAGTCTCCAACCCCAGCTACTTACCACCTGGTTATACACATTCTTACACAATGAAGCATAGAATCTGAGAGCTAGGAAAGTCTTCAGTGTCCTCCAGTGTAGATGTAATTACCTCTTCATCTGAGACAAGATCACTAAACCTAGAAAATAAGAACTGGGGCCAGGCACAGTGGCTCACACCTGTAATCCCAGTACTCTGGGAGGCCGAGGCTGGTGGATCACCTGAGGTCAGGAGTTCGAGACCAGCCTGACCAATATGGTGAAACCTCATCTCTACTAAAAATACTAAAAATACGGGTATGGTGGTGCACACCTGTAGTCCCAGCAACTCAGGAGGCTGAGACAGGAGAATTGCTTGAACCCAGGAGGTGGAGATTGCACTGAGCCGAGATTGCACCATTGTACTCCAGCCTGGGTGACAGAGCAAGACTCCATCTCAGAAAAAAAAAAAAAGACACTAGAATGCTGTGTCTGATTCGAGGGTCACACTCACAGTGGCGCTGATGGACAGGCAGGAGTGGACCGGCGGGGAGGAGGCTGGCGTCCAGCGCAGGAAGGCCTAGAGGAAGGAGGAGGGGCTGAGCTGGCTCTGCTCTTCACTGCAAACTTGAACAAGTCAGCCACCTCCCTGGGCCAGGGTCCTCATTGATTAAGTTAAGATGTTGTAACTGGATGGATAAATACATAAGAAAATCACAATAATAATAATTGGATGGGTGAAATAACGTCTATGACACTGTAGGAATAGACTCTTGGCAGGGCCTGCTGAAACTGATGACCTCCCCAGCCACAAAGCCTCAGCAAGACCGTGGGCTGCTTTCCGGTCTTCATTTGTCCCCTGAGCACCTATCAGAGCCCCCACTACACCCACGTGGAAAAACAAGCCATAGGCACAAACCTCCTGGAGGCCACTGTGGGGAGAATCCTGATGATGTGCCTCTTGTACCTGGACCACAACTTGATCCAAAGGACCACCATCCCCACGGGGGGTCCTTTGGCAAGCCTGCAGCCCTGCATTTATCTGGAACATCCCAGGCCAATCCCTGCTTTATCCAGATATTCCCTGAGTTTCCTGTCCTTGTTATTTAAAAAAATGCACATCTTCCACAGTCTTCTGCCATCTTCCTGACACATCATGGTTCTGTGGCAATGACCACATGATACCTGCATCCTCCAGGTCTCTGGGAGTCTATGGGTCCCATTGGGTCCCCTATGGGTCCACTGGGGAAAGAAGAGAGAAGGTTCAATATGCAACACTAGAGCAAGCTACATTGATTTCATGTGTAAAGAAAATTAACCTCTTATGAGAATAAAAAGTGACTCAGTTTAAGAAAGCCATTTCAAGCCTTCAGACAAGTTCGCTCGGAACTAAATTCTTCTGCATTGCCACAGAATCTGCAGCAGAGGCTGATGAACTCCTGGGGGTGAGACTGGAGGAAGGAAGAAGCATTGGCTGGGAGAGAATGAGGAGGAGAGGGGCCAGAGACATCCAGATAGCTTCCAAATGTTTGAGTCTTGGAGTCTGTTAGAAAAAAATGAAAAGGAAAGAAAGAAAAAGAAAGCCAATAATTAACCATAAAAACGAGCCAATAGCCACCAAGGAGAAAGCAAAGTTTGCCAAAGGAGCCGGCTGAATAGATTGTATATATCTGCTTGTCACCAGCTTTTGGGAGCAGGAGTAGTGACACAGTGCAGCCTGGAACTGCAAAGCGTGTCCCCACCAAAAGGAGAACTGACTGCCAGCAGCTTCTCATGTCCTCTTTGCCAAGAACATTGTCAAGGTCAGGGCTCAGCAATCTTTCCCACTTAAAAAATTTTAGTATACCATGTTTTTGCCAAGCCAGCATCTCTTTCCATGAAAACCCAAAAGAATGAAGTTGGCAGCACAAAACCCTGGGCCTGGACTGGCCCACCAGCCGCTAGTTTGGGTTTTTGTTAGAGAAACAATTAGTGACTTTTATGCTTGGACCTGGAGAATCCTCAACACATTTGTTTAGGCTAACAAGCTGCACACATCAGCAGTGTGCATGCTGCAGTGAGACTAGCCTGGAGCAGATGCATGGAAACCAGTCCTCCCGCCCACACAGAAGGAAGGCCAGGTTGTGGGTATTTGCCACTTACCAGCCCACAACCGCCCTCCACCCACCTAGTGCAGAAAGCGGTAGAGTTTGGTGGCTGAGACCAGGCGCTGGATTCATGCATTCTGCAAATAGCTATGCAGCCCCAGTGTGTGTCAGAGGCTGCACTAAGCCATGAAATTCCAGTGGGGAACAATACATGCATGGCTTCATCCCAGTGAGTTAGGGAGACAAACACTTAAAACCAATCACAAGGCTGTACTCAAGGGTTGCAAGCTGCCGTGAGTGTTAGAAAGGACACACCTACAAGAGCTGCAAGGGACTTGCACATGAAAGAAGGCGAGCTACTGAGTGAGGAAAGGAGGGAGGAGGGAAACTGTCCAAGGGGAGGTGCTACCACCCCTCTGCAGAGCCTTGGAAGCTTCCTTTGCTCCTGGAACAAGAACAAGAACAGCATGTGCTTCCCATGGTGTGGCCCCAAGCTTCGGGCATGGCAGTACATGGACACTGAGCACCTGCCTTCTGAGAGCGCCAGGGGTGGGTTAGCACCAGGAAGTGCCCTTCCAACTCCAAGATCTGATGCATCAGTACACAAAGATGTTTCTTCACTTTGCATACTTAACAGGCAAATCACTCTCAGCTATAAGATGCACTGAAGTCTTTAAAGAAAACAAAACCAAAATTAAAAAAAAAAAAACCCTTGAGACTAAAATGCGGTTTATTTCCCTCTATCATTATGGTAAGTCATGTAGAATGGCAGGAAGCTTGAAATGGTAACCTAGAAGCAGCCCAGGACAATGAGACAGGGCATAGGCCTGGGCTTGATTTGGCCACTGGGTCTCCTGGTACCTCGGCAAGTCCCTTTGCCCTGCAGAGCCTCAGCTTCCTCTCCAAGCAAAGACAGCCGAAGGGGGTTTTCTCAGGGCCTCTGTGTGGTACTTCTCAGGCTTCTCTTTCTGAGACACGGTTTCCTCCTCAGTAAAATGGAGATAGGCCCCATGCCTTGCTCCCGGGGCTGTTGTGGGGATTAAGTCCAGGGACCCATTGTGCCCCGTGACAGTACAGTTAATGCCAATAATGAAGGTGAGCTGAGAGCAGTACTGCGACCCCACGCCAAGGACCTTCGAGATGGCAAGAGTGTGAGGCATACAGGAACACACCTGGAGTGGGTGGACGCCCGTTCCTACAGGGCCAGCCCTGCCCAGGAGCCTGCTCCTTGGGCTTCAGTGCCCAACTTAATAGAGGGAGTAAAAATCAGCCCTGTGCATGGCAAAGTAAATCAAGTGTAGTTTATCATAAGGGTAAAATGCAGACATATATATGTAGAGGCACCTAAACCAAAATAATAATAAAGGACATGATATAAAAACAAGAAAAGAAAAAACAGGCCAAGTATGGTGGGTACATTTGTAATCCCAATACTTTGGGAGGCTGAGGCAGGTGGATCAGTTGAGGCCAGGAGTTCGAGGCCAGCCTGGCCAACATGGCAAAATCCCATCTCTACTAAAAATACAAAAATTATCCAGGCATGCGCCTGTAATCCCAGCTACTTGTGAGGCTGAGGCAGGAGAATTGCTTGAACCTGCAAGGGGGAGGTTGCAGTGAGCCAAGATTGCATCATTGCACTTCAGCCTGGGTGACAGAGTGGGATTCTATCTCAAAAAAAAAAAAAAAAAAAAAGAAGAAAAAAAGAAAGAAAGAAAAGAAAAGAAGAAATGCACACAAGTACCCGGATTTTTTTCTCAGAAATTCAAGTTGGAATGCTATCCTCTGGCTAAAACGTGAACTGGACAGCCCTCCAGACTCTAGCACACCCTTCACCAAGGCCCATCTGCTCCTGGCTCTTGCATGGGGTGATTTCTGCTTTTTATAAGCCCGCTCTCTGTACACACTACAAATTCCTCCTCCTGGAAGCCCTCCTTGGTTCTCCCAGGCAGAGGGTATTACTTGCTTCTTTCCCCAGGGCACTTTGCTCCTATCTGTCTTACAAAAATTGACTATGATTACTTGTTGATACTTCTGTTCAATGTGCTAGAACTTTGCAAAGGTGTGCTGAATAAATACTTAATAAATACTATTTGTTATGGGTTGGGTTGTGTCCCCACAAATCTTTATGTTGAATCCTAACCCCCAGGACCTCAGCATGTGACCTCATTTGGAATAGATATAATTAAATTAAGACAAAGTCACTAAGGTGAGCCCTAATCCAGTATGACCAGTGTCCTTATAAAAAGGGCAACTCAAACACAGCTACACTCATGGGAAGAAGCCCATGTGAAGATGAAGACAGAGATCAGGGCACTAGACCTCTACAAGCCAAGGAACATACAAGATGTTCAGCAAACCACCAGCAGCTAATTTGTGCTGCTCATTAGCCTAAACAGGAGACGCATGGAACAGAGTCAGCCCCGGAGCCTCAGAAGGACCCAACCCTACCGACACCTTGATTGCTGGCATCCAACCTCCAGCACTGGGAGGCAATACGCTTCTGTGGTTTAAGCCATCCAGTTTATGGTCCTTTGTTATGACAGCTCCAGTAAACCAATACACTTAATAAGCAAACTGGATCAGTATGGGAGTCTTAAGGGCTCTTTTTTTCCAACTCACAAATGAAAAAAGATAAATTCTGAAAGATTTTTTTAAGACTTTCAGGCTCTATCCATGCAATAATTTTTGCTCTAAATATTTAGGGAAACACTTGTGCATGGCAAATGTGCCATTTGCATAAGTACATATTTTTATAAGAACGTGAATACTGTTTGCAAGAATGCATCCGTACCTCCACAGTATACATGAGGCATCTCAGAACAGGAAGAGCAAGGACCCAGGAGCCAAATGGCTCAGGCTGGTTCTGCAAAGATGTCCCTGAGAGCTTACTGGTTGTCACTGGGGCACTTCCACCTGGGTCTCCATGTAGTTTCTCCACGTGGCATGGTGTCTCCAGTATAGAGCTCTACTCTAAGAGAGAGGTACTGCAGGGCCTCTTATGACCTAGTCTCAGGAGGCACCTGACATCACCTCCACTATATTCTTTTTTGTTTGTTTGTTTGTTTGTTTGTTTGTTTTGAGAGGAGTCTCGCTCTCTCCCGCAGGCTGGAGTGCAGTGGTGCAATCTGGGCTCACTGCAAGCTCCGCCTCCCAGGTTCACGCCATTCTCCTGCCTCAGCCTCCCAAGTAGCTGGGACTACAGGCGCCCACCACCATGCCCGGCTAATTTTTTGTATTTTTAGTAGAGATGGGGTTTCATCGTGTTAGCCAGGATGGTCTCGATCTCCTGACCTCGTGGTCTGCCCACCTCTGCCTCCCAAAGTGCTGGAATTACAGGCATGAGCCACTGCACCCGGCCTCCTCCACTATATTCTAATAGTCAGTGTGGTGGAGATGATAGCCCAGATTCAACAGTCTGCCCTGCCTGAGAAGACCCAGCCTCAGCTTCCAAAAATGGAAGGTGTTGATTGATTGTGGCCATTTCAGAGAATATCTGACACACACTGTCATCCTGTTTCCTTCCCTGTTGATAGGGGAAACTTTGAGAATTAAATAAATTAACAAAAAGGAAGGTCATTACTAAGTATTGCTAAAGACACTGTCGTACTTTCTCCTCTGGTGTCTCTTGCTCCTCAGTGTCATTTGTGCTTTCTCCACATCCCTCTGGCTTAGTGATTGCTTCTCCTCCCTCCTCTAAATGCTTGCAGGAAGAGACTATCCACTTCTGCAGATGAAGAATCAATTCCACAGAGCTGTTTTCTCAGACTGTGTCTCCTTCCCCAACTCCTGCTAAAGTTCCAACTCACCTGTCCAAAGGCTAGACGTTCTGAGGCCTCCACACCTGTGTCTCACCATCCCACCACACTATATCCCACCATCCCACCACCACATTTCACTATCCCACCACACCTACATCTCACCATCCCAACACACCTACATCTCACCATCCCAACACACCTATGTCTCACTGTCCCACCACATCTCTGTCTCCTGGGGTCTTTCTGTTTCACCTACTTCTCACCAATGACTCCATCCTTTCTTTATCACTCCCACCGTCACCTCCCTGTGAAATCTCCCTATCTCTCTTCTGGGTGTGTGCAGCCCCTTTCAAATCTGTCTTCCACCTTAATCCCAGAATGATCTTTCAGAAGTAAAATCTGATGATTCTTACACCTCTGTTTAAAATCTTTGGATGGCTAGCCATTGCCTAGAAGATACCATCCGAGCTTGACATATTTAGGAACATCTCAGCTCTTCCCAACTCACCTGTATCTCTGTCCTCATTCTTGATTACTCTCTTTTCAAAGATTCAGCTTCGAGGAGCTAGCATGGCTCCAGAACCTCAGGTCTCACCTCCATGTAAGATGCACCTCTCCTAATTACACAACATTAATACATATCAATTTCCACCGCCACATTCTCAGCCTTATGTCAACAGAGGCCATGATGTTGCTCACATTTGTATCCTCAAGGTGTACAACAGCACCTATTGCATAGCAATCACCCAACAAATATTAATTAAATGAGGAAAGGAAATCAATTCTTTGTTCCTGGGCCCTGAAAGAGGAGGAAAGTAATATCTTTTGGAAAAGGATCAGGAACAGAAAAGATCATATCTATATTATGACTGTCTCTATAAACTCTAACTTATGTTTCAGTAAAATTCAACACAAATAATAGCACTTTATTAATCCTGTGCAAGGCAATTAGTAATTTTACCATATTTGGCCTAGGAATAGTCAAGGTCCCACTGCTGCTTCCTGACTTAGTACCATATGGTCTTTGATTAAGGTAAGATAAATAAACCTCCCCCAACACACCAGGTATTCCAGACCATAATTACTGAGGCACTTTGCAAAGAGTATCAGGATTTTCAGTTTGCTGGGGTATTTAGTCCTTTGATAGTGCTTAGTGTTCCTCAGTCCCAACATCTGCTACTTCCAAAAGACACTGACGTTCTTTGGGATTCCTCTGTGAACTAAGACAACCTAGTTTATCATGTACAAACAACCAAGAGCAGCTTGGTCTTTTAAACCTGAAGCACTGGCTGAATTCACTCTGTTCAAGTCAACCTCAAAGTTGACTTTAATTTAGATTGTGCAGAAACCGTGTATTGACCAACTCAGTGTTCCCTTAGGCATGACTCACCCAGGTGACATTATTTAAATTTGGAGCTGCCTACAGCTGACTATGATGAATTGAACTGAGCTTATGAAACAGGAAAAAAAAATGAGAATGTAAAAGCAAATCAAAGGTGCTTCTTAGGAAAGGCAGGAGCATGGATTCTACAAATGAGTATTTAGGCACAGAATGGATAGTTATTTAATTCCAAGACTTCACGTTGGCTTGCCAAAGACAGTCAGCGAGTGGAACATGCAGCTCCTCAGTCTTGGTGTGACTCAAAAGCAGCTAAATTGACCAGAAGGCTGTCATGTTCAGACCAGAGAATCAATCACAGTCACACAGAGATTCTTTAAAGACCTGCACATGCCTCTAGTCATATAAAAAAGGAAAAAGAAAAAGAAAATAAAGTTGAAAGAGCTTATCTGAAAATTGTGTTTGGAGAGCATATTTTTTAAATGAAAAAGGCCCATCCTATTCCAAGTTCTGAGGACCTGGACTGCACACAGTAACCGCTGATAAAACAGCTCCGCATCATGGGGGTGAGCAGGATGGCGTGGGGGTGGATCCCGGCTCAGTGGGGCACCCCCATACGGTCAGGGCATGAGGCTGAAGTAGCCACATGTGCAAAGACCCAACTGGTGGAAACCCCACTGAGGCAAGTGTGGGAGGGCTTGAGTGAAGTGGTGGCTGGCACTGAAGGTCAGCAGAGACCCCAGTAGAAAGGAGCTGGGTTTAGAGGATTTCTTCTGTCCTAGCAGGCTGCTAGCTGTGGCTGTGCTGTGGGAAAGAGCAGCAAGCCAGCCCTGCTTCGGGGGAAGCAGCCAGACCCAGGCTGGGCTCGGGAGAGTCCTAGAAGGAGGCTGGGAATCGTGGTGTGCTGGGTAGTGTGGAGTCCCTTGGATGGCTGAACCAATTTGCTAACTTCAATCAAATGGCACCTCTTGATGATGCCTTCCAAAATAAAATCCTCATCCCTGGCTACTTCCCTGAATTTCAGACTCACAGGCCCAAATGCCAGCTCCACGTTCCCACTGGGACGTCTCATCCTCACATACACCATGACATGTCTAAAAGAGAACACTGGGTTTCCTGCCCCACCTCCCACTGCTCCAACCCCAGCTTCCCATTCCAGTGAATGGCTTCACCTCCACCCAAGTGCTGTGCTGAGAGGCACCCTTGGTTCCTCTCTTCCCCTCTCCCACCCCCAAGCATCCAGTAGCAAGTGCCATCTGCTCCACCTGCATCATGTACCTCAAATCTGCCCACCTTTCTCTACTCTCTGCCATTGTCATGGGGATCCACGCCACCGTCATCTCTGGAAGGGACTGACCACCACCGTAGCCTCTTAACCTCCCTTGCTTCTACCTCTGCCTCCCAATCTGTCCTTGAATAGAAAATCAAAGCAATATAATTTGCATTTTTACAAATGCAAATCAGGCCCCACATCTCTCCCCTGCCACAACCCACCACTAGCTCTTTTGGGCCAAGAGAACAAAATCCCACAGCCCACACGGCACCTGCTGACCTGCCAGACTTGGCCCCCAACGTCCCACCTTCCTCTGCCCCCAGGCTGTGCTGAACAGCCTGTCCCACCCACGCCTGCCCCAAAGCCCAAGGTCTAAATACATGTGCCATGTTTCCGGAATGATCTCCTAGATCTAGGGTTCTCAAACCAGCAGCAGCAACACCTCCTGGGAGCTTGTGGACAACGCAACACGCTGAGGCCCCACCCCAGACCTACTGAGTCAGAAACTGCGCAGTGAGCCCAGTCATCTCACAACACCCTCTGTGCAACGTGGTCCCAGGTGAGCACAGGCTAGCTCCTCCTAGAGAGAGGCCTCACTGGCCATGCTGTCTTTACCTTGTCCCTCCTCTCTCTCTCTACTTCCCTCTCTCTGCCTCTCTACCTTCCTCTCTGTCTCTGTCTCTCTCTCTCTCCCCTGTCCTCCCACCTGGCTGTTTCCTTTGATTTAGAGCCATTACTCTGCCACTGTTTTACCTGCTTTTCCCCCCTTCTTATTGTCATGCCACCCTCCACCTGGAATGCAGGCTTTTTAAAAGCAAGGCCTCTGTCTATACTGCTCCTCCTTGCTGCCCACCTACCTAGAAGAGCTCAGTAGGAATGGAATATGTGCAATCAAGGAAGCAGGTTCTGAACGGTGCTGAGCACACAAATCATGGGTTCCTGTTAACATGCACATTCTGCTTCAATACGTCAGTGGGACCTAGAAGAGCCTGTGTTCATCTACAGCAAACTCAAATGTACATCAGAATCACCCAGAGGTTCAAACGCAACAGCTGGATCCACCCTAGAGTTTCTGACACAGTAAGTCCAGGGTAGGACCTAGTGTGATGCATTGCTAAGGAGCTCCCAGGTGAGGCTGGCATTGCTGGCACTTGGACCACAGTGTGAATAGTAAGGCATTACATTCTAGCCTAAAGGGGTGGGGAAGGGGTAGGAAAGGACACTAAGGGGTTACACAGACTTCCAGCGCCCACTCCTGGCATTGCAGCATAGCATCTGGTTACGGCAAGACCTCGTCCCAAACCTCACCAGGCAAAGGGCTGGCATCCCTCCATCTCCTGGGAAAGAACCATGCATACCACACCTAGCCCCAGCAATGGGACCCTCAGTGACTTGGAGACTACGAGACAGCATAGCCACATGAGCATGGGACACACACTTGGAAGTGCGCATGTGTGCATGCCAGCGGCCTGCTGAGTTGGGAATGGGCTGAAAGGACATTTTCTATCATGTTAAAATGCCTTGTCCATAGGTAAAGAGAAGCCTTGGAAAGATTGTAAGCATCAGAGATGATAGGATCAGACCTGGGTTTTAAAAAATCACTTCAACAAACGATATGTAAGGAGGGGAAAGCAACTGCAGACCCTCAGATGAATCTTTATTCAAACCTCGTGCATCTGTTTTGGAAGTCTAGATTTTTATTCCTTGAGTTTGTTTAAAGCTGGATGCAATTGGCATTACATTCTAATCTGATATAACAAAGAAAGGAGCTCAACGCCTCAATATTTGTTTCATCTCTGCTGCTAGAAAATGTCATTATGAAAATAGCAGCATCTGTTGGGAGTCCATGGGCCCATCACAGATATGCAAGCATGTCCTCTGAAATGGTCTCATCACAAAATATTGACTTTATTTAAGGCTTTAACAAGCAACAGAGCTCACTGAAACAGGCCGCAGGAAACAGGCTGCAGGAAATGAGACCACAGATCCCCAGGACTCAGTGCTTTCTTTGGGTTATTTCTTAGTTCTTTGTAAAATGTAGAAAATTCTTCTTTGAGGGGAATTAAAAGCATACAACAAATGTCAGCCAAACTTCACAAGGGCCTAACTATGCAAAAACAGAAGAAAAACTGAAAAAGAGAAGGATGGAAAGACCAATAACTTATGCTCTTACCAGCACAGGCCAGGCGCGGTGGCTCACGCCTGTAATCCCAGAACTTTGAGAGGCCGAGGTAGGTGGATTGCTTGAGTCCAGGAGTTGGAGGCCAGCCTGGGCAACATGGTAAAACCCTGTCTCTACAAAAAAATACCAAAGAAAAAAAAAATTAGCCAGGAGTGGTGGTGCATGCCTGTAGTCCTACCCGCTCAGGAAGCTGCAGTGGGAGGATCGATTGAGCACAGGATGGGAAGGCTGCAGTGAGCCATGACTGCACCACTGCACTCCAGGCTGGTTGACAGAGCTGTCAAGAAAACAAACACACAGGCACTTATTATAAATCCAACCATAAATAGGTTTATGTAATTTTTAACAATTTATTTCAGGAGGCTCCCAAGTACCTTCTGTTTTCAATATCATGATTAGCCTACATTGTGTCAGTTTATTTTGTTCTTTCCTGGGTAAGCCCAGGGCCCCATAAAAGAGGACAGCTTTGATTCTGGTTGGCTGCTGGAGCTGCTCCTTAGTGAGGCAATGTCACCCACAAAACAAGTGTGTAGAGTGACGTCTACCTAACAGCACTGTTTGGACATTTTTATAGAATCATCTATTTACATATTATTTTTGTAAAATGTGCAAACAAATAGAACTCCAGCTTATGTTTTAATGATAGAATAGCACTGAACAAGTTGAATGCTATTTGCTGACCCAGAACTAGGCACTGACCTAGGGCATGGCTGGTAGCTTTTATTCCTATATCCCCAGCCTCTAGCATATGGCTGGGCACACAGCAGGCACCCAATAAACACTTGATGAGGAGATGAAGGAATTTTTCTTACAATGTCTCAGATTCTTCTTTTTTTTTCTTTAAAGATGGGGTCTCACTCTGTTGCCCAGGCTGCAGTGCAGTGGCGCATCACAGCTCACTGTAACCTGGAACTCCTGGGCTCAAAGGATCCTGCCACCTCAGCTTCCCAAGTAGCTGAGACTACAGGTGCGGCCACCATGACCTCAGACACATCATTGCAAAATAACTTATAAATCATGCTCCAGACCTATTATACTCAGGGATTCTGGAATTATGTTTCACCATATCAACTCATATATTTCAATGTTTATAAATGTCTTATTAAGTGTCTAAGCTTATGTGTGGCAAATACACAGACACAAACTAAAGTACAGCCTTTTAAATGTGTTTTTCTGTTCTAGCTTGACACTAATCGAACGGGCTTTTTAAATGAGCATTCTTATTATCCCAAAATTTCATTTGAATATTTTGTAATGACTGTCTCATTTATGTTTCAACTCATTTAACCTCTTCCTGACATTTCCATTAAAATCAATGTAGCTTCTCCCTTTCTTTCTCTACAGATAGAATATATACTTATAACTGAAAGAGATATCATCAAGCTAGATTTATTTAGAACCTACTGGATCTCACCCAGGTGTTCCTCTCTCAACATCAGCACAGTAAATACAAATCATATGTAGCATTTCCTAACCATGTACTGCAGAGACAGATATGGATATCTCAGATCTGCTTGTATCAATTCTCTCTCATTCATTGTATTCATTAGAAATCTAGGTTTTCCTGCAAATTAAAACAACTGGTCCCAAGGTTAGCTTTTCTCTTCTCTATTTAGATAAATAGAAACAGTGGTTTTCCAAACTAGAGGCAAACTTTAGAGGCCCTTCTAATAAACCATACATTGTGATAACAAAACCCCTAATCTTTAGGGCTCTCGTGGTGGTGATGACAGCAAGGCACTTAGAAATAGACAAGGCACTATATAAATGTACATTGCAAGAAGCTGATTCTTCTGGGCTGCCCCCTGGAATGCTTTCCTTGTTGGTTTACTTGGCTGTCTTCTCATCATTTCAACATCTGCTCAAATGTTAGACCCAGAGAGTTCTTCTACTTTGGCCTCCAATCTAAGACATGGTACTCCCTCCTTGAATTCTCTTCACTGTCTGGGTCATTCTTCTACTCTGACCTCCAATGTAAGATGTGGTCCTCCCTCCTTGAATTCTCTTCGCTGTTTGGGTCACTGTCTGCTATTTTACCTCTCTATCAGTTTCCAGTTGCTGCTGGGCTTCCCCACAGGAAGATCAGCAGGACGTGGTCCATTTCCTTTACCACTCAAACCCCAGATCCAGAGAGAATGCCGAGAACTCTGAAGCTCCCCATAGATAATTGCTGGGTGATTGCAGAAGCCTACCAAAAAGCTGATATTTTAAAGATTTCTTTATTTCTAGGGCTCATGACTCCCTGGGCTTATTGATTTTTCAATAAATATTTGTTGAGTACCTGGCCTGTAAGAACCA